>NC_054539.1:44976787-45312412 GCF_017654505.1 Polyodon spathula
TGCTTGTCTTAGCCAAGTTCAGAATGCTTTTTTGTCACAGTGGTAACATCCAAGCCAAAAATGTTTTTGCGTGTTGTCAGTTGATAGGTTAATAATTTATGTTCTATTTTTCACATTTTATTAGTAAAAAGTTGGCAATTTCAAATTCAGGTTAGCTTTTGTGCCGTAAAAGTTATTCATGTATGGTATCTCTCTTTTAGCCAACATTTTCAAAGTTGGCAGCTTTGTAAACACAGCCACAGTTTTTTTTTTGTTTGTTTTTTTTGTTTATGTATGTTGGTTTTAAAGCTTCAGCCATTAAAACATGTTAAGTATTGAGACTTGAAAAGTCAAAAATGCATTTTCAAGGGAGAACAATGTCAGTGGCGGGATAAAAGCTGCAGAGCATTAGAGATTCATCAGGAATGCTGAGATAAGGTTGTGAAAAATCTTCAGACCCTTAAATCCTCCAAGTTTCCAGTTGATGAGAGATTCATACACACGCATTACTTAATAGTATCTTTTACTGTCACAGAGAACTTCTTTAAGATATGCATACTTAATAACTATTCCTCCCCCACCTGTGTTTTTGCAAATTATTTTACTCCACAGCAGCATTGCACAAACATCATATTTCATGAATATTTAATCTTTGGTGTTATAAAACTTCCATGGAGATGTACTTATTGACACCAGTACTTAAACATTTTAAGTCTAAGATCCCCACCGTCGTAATGTTTAGATACAAATAAATGAGCCAACTGTTTTAAAGGCTGTTTTAGAAATAGGTTTTGTTTAAGAAGTTGTAAACTTCATTTGTGGATCATTTTCTTAATGCATTTGGATACAACTTGATATTTCATGATGTCCCAAAAGCAGTAGTTTAATTCTAAAATGGAATACAAAACAGGAATGTTTGTAAAAAGCCTCGACTTGGAACAAAACTGAGCATTCCATTTGGCTGCCAAGGTTGATCTTTGTTGGGTTTCATTGTAACAGGTGTTTTGGCATATGGTAAATGAAAACATTTTATATTTGTTAAATGTGTTGTATGATTTAGCAAATTTAACTGAATTGTTTAAATAATTGACGGAAACCTTTGAAATTAAAGAGCAATGTTGCCACAGTTATGGAAGCTGTTAATTTATTAATCATTCTGTTTAGATTCACTTTGTATTTTACAGTCAAGTTCCACCCTTTACGTCCTTAAGCACCCTTGTGGCCTCACCTTTGGTACACCGAGTGAGAGGGAAACCAAACAAAACCAACAAAAAATACATAGCATAAAATAAACATGAAAATAAATAATGAACACATTTCTCTCTAGCAGATTGCCATCCCATCCAGTCAGTTGCTGAATGTCTATAGTTATGTCCATAGTTGTATAGTGAATATGTAAAACTTGTGTTTTACTGTATCTATAACTTATCTGTATCATATATTGTCATCGTATACAGTTAGCTTCAAATATGGGGCATATTTGCTAAGCTTTTGTCATTAAATTATTAGATGCTGAAAACTCCCCCACTGGTGATGACTTTTGCGTGTATGCAGTTATATAGTATTTAGAGAACTGTTCATCTTATTGTCATGAAAACCCGGAGTCATAACGAGTCACCAAAATTAGGACTCGAGTCATTGTGGAGTAAAGGGTTGAGTCGAGTCTTTGACATGCCAAGCTGGGGTCGAGTCGAGACTCTTTAAACTGCTCGAGTCAAGTTACCAATCTGGCTCGAGTCACTTTGAGTCATTAGTTCTGACCAGTGCTTAAATTGAAAAGAAAGAGGTGCCGGGGCGCCAGCAGTGACAATAGTACCGTCCTTAAGAACCACACATTCAAAATCATAACACGTTTATTTGAAAGAGTATTGTACATACTAGTCTTAGATGTTTACATTCATGTATTGTACATCATATACAAAGTAGTAATACGTGCAGAAAAATTAATTAAAAGCAAACACAGACCAAATAATATATACAAAAAACCTGGATACATGTTTTGTTGTGGTTTTACATTTAAATGGTTTAAAAAACAAACAGGCATTTAAATGGTTTAAAAAGACTAAAAAGCATTCAGAGGACTCCAGAAGGACGACATTGATTAACAAAAAAAAAATATGCACCACAACACGAATATTGGTTTGACCCACGGTCTGCACTATTATCAGTGATGTGTATATGCAACAGAAGCCGCTAGTAGATTACAAAAAAGATTAATTAAAATTACGCTAGGTAGTTGTTATCTTGGTGTATTTTTATTCTCTTAATTAAATTATATTCATTGGAAAAGACAAGAGAGAACCATATCGTTATTTGTTATTGTTTTGGTTCTTTGTTGAAATGAATGTTCAGCTTTCATATTTTGTTGTGTATTACTCATTTAATCAAACCAAGCAGTGTAAGAAGTTGCTTGTATCGCTCATGACGTTTTTCAAATCAAGTAACCTTATTTGGGTATAAAAAAAAAAAAAAATGACAGTACTACTTTCCCTCTAAGACTTTCATTAGCCACTGTGGCTAAAGTGCTGTACATTTTTTAGCCACAGTGGAAAAACTTAAGCCACTTAACAATACTGTAAACACGTTATAAACATACTGTTTCAGCAATGCAAAAAGACATGCACTTTATTTGAAAACACATAGATATTTAAATGCTAGACCCTACCATTTACAATGCACATAAATATTATATTTAAATTGCACTATTGATTCCTGTTTAATAAATGCCAAACTTAGTTCCAGGCGAAAAAATATCATTACAGATTTCCTAATTTCTGAATAGGTTTGCAGAGATATTCATGTACTGCATAACCCTTTGCATTATTAAATGAATAAATAAATACAAATAATATAAATATGTTTATTCTTTTATTAAATTGTTCCTCTCTCGAATCCACTCTTACTATTTCCAAGATATATTTCAGTACATTTTGAAAAGATAGCAGAACAAAAAAAAACTTAGCTGCGATCTTTTGACCCTGCATGTTTCTGGCTTGCCGCCAATGAAAAGGTATGTTTGAAACCAGGACTGCTTCACCTCCCTGTGACACACTTTAAATAAAGAGAATAGTGAGGACCAAATACTTACCAAATTATTTACTTTTCCAGCTTTCACTAGGCAACGTTTTACTTATTTGAAACGTTTCAGATGCATGTATTACCTTTATTTTGTGTGATAACAAAACCTGAGAAATAACATCTAATCAGTGCTTTTTCTGCCATGTTGTTTAATTTGCCCTGGCATTATTTATTTATTTATTTTAAAATATCGTATATCGACTACCTACTCATTTTGGAAAAATGCTGCTGTTTCATTGTGTCTGAGTTTTTAATTAATTCAGATTCTCATTTTAGCCATTGAAATAAACTAAAAACCTACCTCGCTGATCTCAATCACTCCAGCAAACGAGTTTTGGATGACAGTGGAAGAGACACAAACTCGGGCTCTCTTGGATTCAGGGTATGCTCAACAGGAGGTGTTATTAGCAACACTGACAAACATGACAACATGGATTTGGGACCTGATCTTTCTATCTTGGCAAATGAATCGTTTCAGGTTGGAAGTAACACAGAAACGTCAGGCTCACAATCTGGTGGCTACTTTTCCTGACGTGTTCTCTCTAGTCCCGGAGCAGACATGAGTAGCCCATCATCACGTTGAAATTGAGCCTGTGAATATGTGTAACTTATTAAAGTTACTGTAGTATTTGGGTTAGATTTGTTGAGATTTTTATTTGTTAATGTTCATTATTATCTCTGTCTTTAATTAGAGCTGGCACTAGCTACGTACACAATTTTGTCAGAGTAATATCAGTGTAGCTGTTAACTCCAGAAAGCTGTTATCTAAAACGTACAATTGAACTATAATTTGTTGTTTTAAAATTGAGAGTTTAAAAGACTAGATGTCCCATTTTGTTCAGTCTCTACTTTAAGGCTATACAGAAAGTACAAGTCTTTGATAGCTACCCCACCGCTACACTATTTTAGATATCGTAGCTATGAAGATCTAATGTCAAAGCCTGCAAGAAGTTGACAGCAGTGATTACTTCAAATCAGGTCTTACCACAGTTAACCCTTGCACTTGGACTTCTTAAACAAGAAAAAAAGGTGTTGCTAATTATTTCCTGTAAGAGACTCACTGAAAAGCAACTTCTATATTAAGATCAGTGTGTTCATAGGGAGCTAGATCTCTGTGGTATTCAAAATGGTTTGGTTGCTGTTACCCTTTTTCCCGTAAAAAGTCGTTTGGTCAAATAAATAAACAATACCGTTTTTGTTTTTCATATCCCAGAAGCAAAACCAGTGGAACAAACACAGATAACCAACCACTTAAAATGCATGTGCATTTGCAACCACTATGTAAAAGTAAAATTAATTGCAGCAAAGTAGTTCTGTAAAGCTTGAAAAATTGCTTTTTGCAGTTTGACAGATTAATGAACGTTTGTAGATTCTGTTGGTAAAAAAGTAGGAAATTAAAGTAGGATTGTTTTTATGTGTTCATAAAGATCAAACCCCATCTAATGAGCATGTCCTCAGATAACACAATTAACTTGCTTCTTAACTTTGCTTAACTATGTGTTTGCCGTGATGTACATTTTCATTACACAGTTTTAAAATGTGTTACAGGTTATGCATGCATGTAGAGGGATGTGCAAAAATGTTACTTCCTGCTTCAACACAGCAAGTAGAGATCTTTTAAAAGACTGGCATTACTTACAATTAAATAATGAAAAAATAAAGAAAAAAGTAAAGGGATAATTTAAAACACTGTTGAATCAGTGAAAATGTCTTTAAAAAATGTGCTATTCATGGCAAATTGTGCTCTTTAGGTACTATGTGGCATTCAAGGGCCCTACTGTATGTGAGCCTCACTAATATGAATAATTTTTTCAGTAAAGAAACATTGAAGGTAGCAGAGTTATTCAACAGATGTTTTCACATGATCTGCCTATTTTCTTTTTATTTATTTAAAAGCACAGCTGCCAATACAGAGGTTGGAAGCTACAGAATACCCTTTATCGATGGGGTATTTTGTGTGTCATGGTTGTTTTCCAAGATTCTGGAAATATGTAATTAACTGAGGGTGCTAGCTCAGAGCGTTTTGAATAAAACAAGCTATACCATAAAATGGGCACTGTGGACAGTTCTGCATTTAGAATGCACTGCCAAATATTCTATGGCTGTTCAGCTTGTTAGGACACAAAGTACTGCCAGTGTTGAACTATTCATGCAACATCATTCAAAATGGTTAGTAACATGTTGGTAATTTATTTTAGGGTGTACCTAGAGTATACCCTTGTCAATTTTTTCCCTTTGCATTTTACATTTGTAACAATGCAGTTTGTATAATTAAAGTATTGAAAGCACTAGGTTTGTCTATTTGATTTTTTCTTCCTCATATTTTGCTTCATACTTTGTTTAATAATCAAGCTTGTCTCTTGCACCTCAGGTAGCTGCTAAATGTTTTTGTTTTTTCTCTCTGAAGAAATCTATCGAAATGAATATTTCAGAAGCCATGTGTTTTAGTTAATGTGTCTATCAACATTTAAAACTACAGGTTAAGCATTTCAAATATTAATCCATTATTCTTTTAAATACAATCTTTTTTTTTTTTTTTTAATATATATCCATGAGTGTAGTAACACAAAATGTACATTTATGGAATCTGTCACCTTGATGGTGATTTTATGCAAACCTGTATGTACTCAGAAAAATAACTTCAGCAGATTGCTTTTCTGCCAACCGGAATTACTTTTAAAACTTACTGGCTACAGTGCCTTGTCTTATTAAATATGCAAACCTCTTAACTGAAGGCATTCAGAAAATGAGAAAACAAAAAGGGCCAGATTCAAGCTTTGTATAATTCATCAAAAAAGGAAATCCTGCCACTGCTCTCACCTACTAATCAAACTTTTTTTTTTTTTTTAAACTGCATAATTACCTTGCATAGTTAAATGCATTAGACCGGAGCACTGTGTTTAATTTGAAAACACTTACTTTAGCCTCTGCAGGTTTAATTTTCTTTTTTTTCTTTTTTGTCCCAGATGCCCATGAACTGTCAGTTGATCAGACTGCAGGAGGAGGATAATAATTCAGTAATTTTGACTTAATAGTGATATAGTAATTATGTGGTATCAGCTGTCACACTGTCAAAAATGCACAAAATAGTGATCTGTCATGGGTAACGCTTGGGAAAGATTGCAAGCATTAAATGCGTTTAAACCTGGAGAATTTGAAAGCACATGATATTGTACGCCTGTCACAGCAAATTATTAAAACTGTCACATTGCTTTGTAAAAGATTCCAGGTGGAAATTTACTGTGTCTGGAAGTTTGTAACATTATACGGAAGTGTAGTTTCACTTCTGAAATGCCGCTGATTTACCCTCAGGAAAAGGTTACCGTGTCAGTCACTGTAAAGCAGTACTGAGCTTGCAAAACTCCCAGCCAGGGCAACAGCGCCTCACATTGTAATTTATGAAGGTATCTGTGTGGAGACTGGAATGTCTGCTTGGGATTTCCACTGAGTTGTAAACCTGTTCACGTTTGCTTTAGCATTTATTGTCTTGCCGTCTACTGTACCCACTGACGGCGTCCAATATGGGCAATAATGTGTGTGTCCCATTTAAAAAAAAAAAAAAAAAAAAGAAATCAAACTAACTCCTATTTACATTTGTTTAAACTTTACGGGAAGAGTAATTTGAAATGTAGTAAACCCAAGAGTATTTGGAAATATTTTTGAGTAAAGAAAGATTTTGCCTATTTAGTTTGAGATAGACCAATACTGTTTGATTACCCATTTTGAGGTCCAAAAGAATGCTGATAATCAAAAATATCTGCCAATAATAAATAATAATAATAATAATAATAATAGCTACATAAACAAACTTTGCCAAGGCTATGTATGCAAAGTTTTGCTTCAATTGGCATAACCGTTTTCAGAGAAGATGACATTTTGAATATTTTTGACAAATGCAATATGGCCGCCAAACTACGCTTCAGATGTTCTTTTCTTGAATAAATGTGAATGTAGGCTATGAGGGGAGTATGTGCACCAAGTTTCAGATCTCAGCTGATTGCGATTTTGGAGAAGAAGATTTTTGAAAATTGGCCAGTTTTTTGCGAAAAATCCAATGGCTGCCACACTATGTGACCTATGACCTTTGTTTTGGAGGAATAATAATAAAAAAAATATATATATAAAAAAAAATAATAATAATAATAATAATCCTAACAGTTACAATAGGGATCCAGTAACTTCATTGGACCCCTAATAATAATAATTGCTGGAGCTTAATTTAACAAGTTGGTCCATACGGAAACTCATATTCTTTCAAAAGCATCTGCCATATGGTTTCATTTCTTACAGTTAAAGCCTCTTTTGTACTGACTATTCTGATTCCCGTTAGCAAGTCTGGCTTACTATAGCATAAGCAATAGTTTGAATTGGTCAAGTTGCTGATGGCCAGAGGAATAGATTAGACTAGTGAAAGCAGCAAGACTGGTCTTAAATTGGTCAGCAGGGGCGTCATTTGCTACGGTGCAGGTGGTGCAGTTGCCTCCCTCAGACTTTGTATATGTCTATATGCTCTGTTATGTCTTCTACTTTTTGACCACTCCAGAAACTGCAGGATATAATATAATCACATACAAGATGATCAACGTTTTCTTCAAATTACTAGAACACTTGCCTGCGCCCATATCTTTTCAGGTGCTGCAGTAATCGCATCAGCATACTCAAATCACTCTACCGCATAGACAGGATTCACTTATGACCTGAAAGTGCAAATGTTCACATTTTAACTTTTGAAGCTCTCTGTGTGAAGTACACCAAAATAAAGATAGCTGCACCCAAGAGAAGACAAGTTGTTGGTTTTTTTTTCGGTTGAGGTGGCTGCCTAGATGGTTTCAGAAGGCAAATGTAGCAAAAACAAATATACTGCTGGTATGCTAAAATTAAATCCCAAAAGAAAACTGTAAGTGTTTTTTTACAACCACTTATATTTGTGGAAGTAAAACAACAAGTTTTACCTTGCAAAAACTGTCAAGATTGGTGTCATTTCAAAGAAAGATTTTTCTTGTTTAAAATAAAGAAAACATGTAATGTATAGGTTTTTCTTGGTTTTGAGTTATGTTTATTTGAAAAGTTCTGTTTTTTACCAAAAATTCAGAGGAATCTACAGAAGAGTTCTTGAATTATTCTGGGGTCTAAAGGGAATTCCAATTTTCTTTGGGAAAAAAAAAAAAAATGCATCATTTATTTTAAGAATAGAAGGACGTTGACAAAGCTCAGCACGCTATCTCGTTGTAAACAGGCCCAGTTACTGGCTTGTTTTTTTCATTCATGATGCAGTTTGGGGCAGGAATGTTCAATGTTGACACAACACCTTGCCCCCCCCCCCCCCCCCCCCCCCCCACAGAATTTTAAACTGAAATGACGTCCCTGCTGGACAGAAAGACTAGACTCAGTTGCAAAAAAAGGTCAGACTACAGTCTGTCAAATGTTTGCCTTGTTTGTTAATAGGCAGTATAGCAGTCTCAACCCCAGTGACCCAGTACAAGTCTCTGCCCAAAGGAGGCAGAGGACCTGTTTGATAGATCAGGTTACTGTCTTTCACTCTTCAGAAAACAATGATAGCAAGCATCATGTTTGAAATACATAAATACTGTAAATACCTTTTATCACAATTGCATATTTTTTTTCAGATTTTTAATACATTTGAATGCAGTGCATAATGCGCTGTATTTCTTTGGTATAAGGCTAAGAGCATGTTATTAAAAAACAAAAGAAGAATTAATCATTCATAAATGCAAGATGGAAAATTACTGGTAACAGTATACTGGGAGATGGTTTTAGGAAAGGGAGATCTTGTCTAACTAACCTGCTTGGTTTTTTTGAGGATGTAACATCGACAATGGTTAATTGCAAAGCATATGACATGGTTTATTTAGATTTCCAGAAAGCTTTTGACAGTCCAGCAAACAAGATTAATTCTCAAACTGAACGCAGTAGAGATTCAAGGAAATGCATGCACATGGATCAGGGATTGGTTAACATGTAGAAAACAGAAAGCACTGATTAGACAGAAAACCGCAAAATATAGAGTGAGGTAACCAGTGGAGTACCACAGGGATCAGTATTAGGTCTTCTGCTCTTCCTAATCTACATTAGATTTTGGTATAGTAAGCAAACTTGTTAAATTTGCAGATGACACAAAAATAGGAGGAGTGGTAAACACTGATGCAGTAGCTAAGGTCATCCAAAATGATCTAGACAGCATTCATAACTGGGCAGACACATGGCAAATTACATTTAATAGAGGAAAGTGTAAGGTACTGCATGCAGGCCATAAAAATGTGCATTATAAATACCAGATGGGAGATACTGAAATTGAAAAGGGAATCTATGAAAAAGACCTAGGAGTTTATGTTGACTCATAAATATCTTCATCTAGACAATGTGGGAAAGCTATACAAAAAGGCCAAAAAGATGCTGGGATATGTAGGGAAAAGTGTTAAATTTAAATCAAGGAAAGTACTGCTAAAACTTTACAATGCATTATTAAGACCTCATCTAGAATACTGTGTTCAGTTCTTGACACCTTGTTACAAAAAGGACAGAATGAAAAGAAGAGCGACCAGAATTATTCCAGGTTTAACGATTTGCAGTCCATTTATTCAGTGCTTGTCAGGCGCGTCAGGTCCAATTTATATTTCACATGCTCTGTTTATTTTACACATGCTGTTTAAAACATTTTTTTTCTGAGTAAAACAGGTTTAAAAGGCACTGAATTGCAAAATGACACTCAGTACTATATCTACAGCCAAGCCCCACCCCTTGTTCGCTATATTTTTCATATACCTCTTTTTACAGACGTGCATATTGATAAATCCTCTCCTGATCACTCGTTTTATGACCAAACTCCTCAGTAATGCGATCCAAGTCATTATTTTATTACTATAACATCTCAAAAAGCTCTACAAATGTCTGTGATATTCTTTGAGCCCTGGATGCAGAAGCAGCTACCTCCTTTGTTATGTCCGTGTTATCTCTGTAGTGCATTGGGCTATGAGATAAGCCCCCCTGTTTTTTTTTCATTCGGCTCCTAACTGTCTCACTCGGCCATTGATAGATTTTCTCGGCTATTTCCAGAGAAAAAACGACTAGAGACCTGTGACAGGGTCCGACATCAGACTGGAAAGGGAAAATTGTAACGTCGGACCCTGGTGACCGCAAAGGGTTAAAAGGCATTTAATATGCAGACAGGCGAAAATAATTGAATCTGTTCAGTCTTCAACAATGAAGACTATGCGTCGATAGGATTCAAGAATTTAAAATTCTAAAAGGTATTGACAGTGTCAACCCAAGGGACTTTTTTGACCTGAAAAAAAAGAAACAAAGACCAAGGGTCACAAGTGGAGATTAGATAAAGGGGCATTCAAAACAGAAAATAGGAGGCACTTTTTTTTTTACACAGAGAACCGTGGGAATCTGGACTCCCCAGTAGTGTTGTTGAAGCTGACACCCCGGGATCCTTCAAGAAGCTGCTTGATGAGATTCTCATTTGGTCATTTGGGGCACAACACCTTTTAATGATATAGAAACACTTTGTAGTTTCTAGGATGAAAGGCCTACGGGTATACTGAATTTGTGTGTGTGTGTGTGTGTGTTTTTGTGTGCATATATTTGGTCTGCCAAAGTCATGTCAGGTGTTTTGTCACGAAATGTGTGTGCTTGTAGCTGTTCCAGTTCTAGCAGGATTTTTATTAGCCCAGTTCCATTTACTGTAATATGTTTGTTTGATCTGATTGTTTTGTGGATTTCTCTTCATCTTTTTTTTTTGATGTTTAAGCATGTGTACTGTTGCATTACCGTGGCCCTCTTCATTTAATTGCTTTTGATACAAACTCTGTATCTTCACAAATCCTAGTGCTTACAGGGATGATAACATTCATTTTGGCTTTAAGCTAATTCTGAGGTAAAAATAGCTAGGTGGACAACGTTTCTGTCACTGTGTCTGCTTTAGGCTATAACACAGTCATTAGTTTTACTTGCTTTTGGTTTTTAATTTCATATTTATGATTAGCTTTTAGATATTTGCATGTTTTTTTTATTACTGTGTTTCCTTCCCAAAGTGTTGGTAACAATAGCTAAGTAAACACTCCAATATATATGTAGTCAAGCTCCAAACTGATCCCAATATTGTGAGGATGTTTTTCTTTTTTTGTTTAAATCAATAATTAAAACTGAACAACTGTGCTGGGCATTTTTTGCCAAGTCAGAAAATCATCCCATCTTCAGACACATTTTCAAAAATGTGTTTTCGCAATAACTGCTTGACATGGCATTAACATACTACCTAGTTGCGATGCATCTGCAGTAAATTGAGACTATATGGAGCACCACTGTGCTTGTGATAAGGATTGCTCATTAAAATCATTTGCATGTATTTGAAGATGCAACAATTATCTATTCATGGATGCCCTGTGCTTTGTATTGCTATTTTTTTCTGTACCTTATTACACTTACTACAGTATGCCTTTACCATGCCACACAATATTTTTATATATATATATATATATATATATATATATATATATATATATGAAATATATATCCTATATATATTGGTGGTATAATATATACGAGTATAATCTATATATCAATTGGATATCGAGTTACAGGCAACAATACAGTTAACCACAGCTATATGTATGGGACTTTTTCTGCTCATATTTAGCTTCAGGCTAAAGTCTATGTGTAACAGAGATGGATTTTTCACCCTAAAGTGAAAGACAGATTTTCTGATAAATGAAAACAAGGAGTTGCAGTTGCATTACCAATCTCTTTAACTGCAAAATACCTAATGACACTTTATACCCACTGCTGAAAACCTAAGGGAGATGGTATTCATAGGATTGTAAAATCTTATACAAGCTGTTGCCCTACTTTGTGAAAAAAAATATAGTGTTACATAAACACACCTTTTGAAAAAAGGGAGCTTCTTAAAGATTAAATATAGAAGTTATTGCTGCTACTTTATTATTTAGGTCGAAGTGTGTTTCTACCAAGTAACAGGATGGGACAAAAATGTGTATAATAGTGCCAGCATGTCCTCATTTTAGCAACTATTCTAAGTGCATAATTAATTTCACTTTTCTAATGTGAAAATGTGTTGCAAGTGAACAGTTTTATAGGTATAACCTTGAACTGTTGTTTTGGGATAGAGACCAATGAACATAATGGGTCCCAGGGGAGAACTGAGCGGGTTTCCAGATTTATGAAAGAAAAAAAGAAGAAAATCAATAACCTCCCTCCAGCTAAATAAGTCATGAATAATGTCTGGTAGTTTGCAAAAACTGACAAATTCACAGCTTTGCTTCCAATGGTGAATATTAAGTGTGGGTCCAATTCAGGTAGGAAATACTTGGTTGTCAAATGTTAAAGCCTTGTTCCTTCCATATACTGTTTTTAATTGTTTTCCCAATACATTTTAAAACCAATGGGTTGTAGGGAAATATGCAAATAAAGCATTACAAGAGCCAATCAAATCATAATGTGTGTGTGTGTGTGTATATATATATATATATATATATACACACACACGCACACACACTTTAAAACCTTTTAAACCATCCTTGGGGTAGAGAGCATTTTTGAACCTGCTTGAATTGCTGAAGGCTGAATCGTCTTTACATACTGTGACACCTCTGACAGTAGACAGAACAAACACATTTTTTATACCAATTTGATAATACAGTTGTTACCTAATACAAAAGGTTGGTGGGGTCCTTTCAGCACCTCGGCTTTAACTTACAACTCTATGAACATAATTTTGGTCTTTTATTTAGTCATTTACTCAAAGAACCTACAAAATGATATCGCAAAAGTCTACCAGAAGCCATAATAGTAGTACAGTATTTCATGGTAGATTTCAAAATGTCACTTTTTTCAGTTTTTGTCAGTTTTTCGTTAAGAATGTGGAAAACTACAAAGCAGTATTTAATTAAATTTTTTAACTTAACATTATTCAGCAGGTTTCATTTGACTTTATGAAGCAAAATTTGTTCATTCTATAGGGTGATGCAAAACTTTATTTCTGAGAAAAAGAAATACAGTAATCCATCATTTATCCACCCTGACTGTTTATCCACCATGATCAATCTATACAGCAACGTTTGTTTATTATTGAACAGAGAAGATTAGTTCAGATATTATAGATCCTACCAAGGTTTGTGTACACTGTGTTATATGTGCTCCGTGCACAGCCATTGCTGGTAGTGTCACGTGAGCTGTTCAGTGTGTTGTTATGTAAATAAATTCAACTTCAACCTCCGTCTCGATCTCCAGTGTCTCCCAGCTCAGCCGTGGAAGACTAACTCCTTTAGAGTTGCCATAGGTCTCTTGGTGGCCTCCCTGACTAGTGCTCTTCTCGCCCGGATACTCAGTTTTTGGACGGCCTGTTCTAGACAGATTCACAGTTGTGCCATATTCTGTCCTTTTCTTAATAATGGAGTTTACTGTGCTCTGGGAAGTATTTAATGCCTTGGAAATGTTCTTATATCCTACCCCGGATTGGTGCTTTTAAAGAACCTTATTCCGGATTTGCTTTGAATGTTCCTTCGTCTTCATGATGTAGTTTTTGTTAGGAAATGTACTAACCAACTGTGGGACCTCCCAGAGACAGGTGTATTTAACCTGAAATCATGTGAAACACCTTAATTGCGCACGTGTGGACTCCATTCAACTAATTATGTGACTTCTAAAGACAATTGGTTGCACCAGAGCTTATTTACGTGTGTCATAGCAAAGGGGGTGAATATTTATGCAAGCAATTATTTTCTGTTTTATATTTGTAATTAATTTAGAACAATTTGTAGTTTTTATTTTTCACTTTGATTTCATTATGGACTTTTTTTGTGTTGATCATTGGCAAAAAATCCTAATTAAATCCATTTTGATTCTATTCACAATAAAATGTGGAAAAGTCCAAGGGGGTAAATACTTTTGAGAGCCACTGTACAAGCCTATTTTATGGTATAATGTACTGGATTTTATTAGCTGTTTCATGTTTAAAACAATTACATTAAACAACAGTGCTTAGGTACAAAGAAAGAAAAAAGAAAAAAGATGATGATGATGTACAAGAGGTTGCTGTTTCCAAATGCCATCAGTCATTTGATAAACAGTCTCATAAAACTGAACCCAAATAAGATTTCTCAGTAAACCACTTTCACAGCACCTAACCTTTTATATTGATGCATTTCTTTGCAATTCAATATATACATTTATTCTTTTGCGATAATGCTTTGAAGTAAATTATGAAAGATATATTGCACTGGGCAAAGGGCCAATAAACCCTGCTTTACGACAGAGACAGAGCACATAATACAGAATACCATCTGTGCATAGCTAAACAGGCTGCCGCTGGGACTGAACCCGTTCCACATCTGGTATTGTGCTTGTTTTGATCAAAACCAGCAAATTAGGCTTTAAACTCATGTACTGCTGCTCTTTCAGTAGCACTGTTAGATGTTAAAATCATTTCTACACCTTCTCCAAGACATGTGACTTGAAGAATTCTAATACATAGGCAGTACACTTTTAGAATGATAGTGTTAAGCTTGAACTGATAGAGTAGGAGCATTGTAAAAGTGTTTGAACTTTTTGTCATTTCTTTATCTGTTTGACAGTATGTAACATTTAATTAAAATAGCTCTTAGGATATCAAGTTGGATTGTTACAGTTTTATTCTGTAACTGCATACAAGGTGACTTTACAAGATTTGTATTATTATGCTTATACCACATAGTTAAAGCTGGTTGTGAATAGATAGTTACATTTTAAAAAGCGTATTATATGTGAACAGCGCTCCAGTAGGCAGTGTGGTCCAGTGGTTAAAGTCCAGGATTTGTAACCAGAAGGTCACTGGTTCAAATCCCACCGCTGCCACTGACTGACTCACTGTGTGACCCTGAGCAAGTCACTTAACCTCCTTGTGCTCCATCCTGCGCATGAGATGTTAAATCAATGTCCTACTGTAAGTGACTCTGCATGTAATGCACAGATCACAAGCTACCTCTGTAAAGCACTTTGTGATGGTGGTCCACTATGAAAGGCGCTATATAAAAAAAAAAAAAGAAGAACAAAAGAAAGATAAGCTGTGTACTGGATGTTTTATGCATTGAAATTATACATGGCTTTTAAATGCGTAAAGAATACTGTATGCATAGCAATTTTGCTGCACAGTTTGTTTGCATATTTTCATGCTTCTTGTACTTTGTTGGTTCCCAGCCCGGCGTCTTCAGGATTTCTCAACGCCATCATAGTCCCCTTCAACCTTACCTGTCAACCACATTTTTGGAAGGTAAATCTATATACAGTGGCTCTCAAAAGTATTCACCCCCCTTGGACTTTTCCACATTTTATTGTGTTACAACATGGAATCGAAATGGATTTAATTAGGAGTTTTTGCCACTGATCAACACAAAAAAGTCCATAATGTCAAAGTGAAAAATAAAATCTACAAATTGTTCTAAATTAATTACAAATATAAAACAGAAATTAATTGTTTGCATAAGTATTCACCCCCTTTGCTATAACACACCTAAATAAGCTCTGGTGCAACCAATTGTCTTTAGAAGTCACATAATTAGTTGAATGGAGTCCACCTGTGTGCAATTACGGTGCTTCAGGTTAAATACACCTGTCTCTGGGAGGTCCCACAGTTGGTTAGTACATTTCCTAACAAAAACTACATCATGAAGATGAAGGAACATTCAAAGCAAATCCGGAATAAGGTTCTTTAAAAGCACCAATCACGGGTAGGATATAAGAACATTTCCAAGGCATTGAATATCACCTGGAGCACAGTAAAGTCCATTATTAAGAAATTGAGAGAATATGGCACAACTGTGAATCTGTCTAGAACAGGCCGTCCTCAAAAACTGAGTAATGGGGGCGAGAAGGGCACTAGTCAGGGAGGCCACCAAGAGGCTTATGGCAACTCTAAAGGAGTTACAGTCTTCCATGGCTGAGCTGGGAGACATTGTGCATATGGCAACAATAGCCTGGGTGCTTCAAAAAACTGGCCTTTATGGGAGAGTGGCAAAAAGAAAGCCATTGTTGAAAACAACTCGCATCAAATCTCGGCTAGAGTTTGCCATGATTCTATGGTCTGATGAGACCAAAATAGAGCTTTTTGGCTTAAGCCTAACACCGCACATCATCCTGAGAACACCATCTCTACCGTGAAGCATGGTGGTAGCAGTATCATGCTATGGGGATGCTTCTCTGCATCAGGGCCTGGAAAGCTTGTGAAGATAGAGGGCAAAATGAATGTGTGCAGAGAAGTACAGAGACATCCTCGAGGAAAACCTGCTGAAGTCTGCAAGACACCTGGGACTTGGGAGAAGATTCATCTTCCAGCAGGACAATGACCCCAAACATGCAGCCAAAGCCCCACTGGAGTGGCTTAAAAACAAATATGTCAATGTCCTGAAGTGGCCCAGTTAAAGCCCGGACCTCAATCCAATTGAGAATATGTGGAAAAAGTTGAAAATTGCTGTTCACAAAAGGTCCCCATCCAACTTGACGGAGCTTGAGCAATTTTGCAAAGAAGAATGGGCAAAAATTGCAGTGTCCAGATGTGCAAAGCTGGTAGAGACTTATCCAAATAGACTCATGGCTATAATTGCTGCCAAAGGTGCCTCTAACAAATGTTGACTCAAGAGGGTGAATACTTATGCAGTTAATTTTTTCTGTTTTATATTTGTAATTAATTTAGAACAATTTGTAGATTTCATTTTTCACTTTGACATTATGGACTTTTTTTGTGTTGATCAGTGGCAAACACTCCTAGTTAAATCCATTTTTATTCCATGTTGTAACACAGTGGGGGTGCCACAGTGCCACTGTAATAAATACAATATTCTGTGTTTGGAGAGTCAGGATGTTTTATATTGCTATAGCAAGGCGATCGATAAGGAATGCAATATTATTGTTTCTTTTAATGGCATTACTGCAGAATCAGTACAGTTTTTTTTAATATTCATTGACTATTTTTGTGTTTGATTTTAAATTATTATTAAGGCAGGGCTAAATGGCTACAAAAAACATATATATTTTTTTTTCAGGTAGAAAATAAGGAAAGGGAGTTTTTATTGTAGACCATGGTTTTGTACAGTAGTTCAAAACAACATTACAGTTAAAGTGTCAGGCTGTAGTTAATACATACCCCATAGGTTATCATTAAAGTATGTACTATATGTATTGGAAGCACTCGTGACTTTAAGGTAATGTTACATTTTATTCACCCAAAATGCATTTTACTCACACAGTGTTTACATTGGAGAGTAAATTACTCAATAACCCAAAAGCTTGTCTGGAGCGCTATATACCGATGAACCTGTTTTATATCACCTCACTGTTTATTATCATGATGATTTTTCAAAAACCACTCGCCATGCACCATAGGTTCTTTTTGAGAAATTATCTGTCTTAATATCATCTCACAAACCCGCTTATTGTAACGTTTTGTGCAGCCTGCCAAATGCTCCGTGGCTGGGCTTTACTAAGTAACCAAAGGATATAATTAATTTCCAACGCAACTAACAACCAATAATCATCTCTTCTGATAAACTGACATTTTGTGCAGCTTGTCAAATGCTGTGTAGGCGGTCTTAATGGGATACAGTTTGGTTACAAAACACCAATGTCACAAAATTTTTAATTGACAGCTACCGGTAAGCCAGGGATATCTTTTATAATTTGAATATTGGAAGTGGCGAGTATATCCCTAACCTTCCTGTGTCGGTTTGGGTATTTGTGGTGTATACCTTTTTTTTGAGAAAGTTCTTCTGAAATTGGATTCGTAACCAAATCGACTACGATGCCTCAGTTACCTGATGACATTTTTTTATTTGTAAAAAGTCATTCGAAATATTACTTTGACGTTCTCAATATAATTCTCTGTAATGCTCTGTAATAAGCAATATCGCGTGAAATTCAGCTATTCTTATTTACACTGCTTACCCAAGCATATTTTTGTCCCATCTCTGTTCACTAATGATTGGACAGCTGCAAAACCAGGACGGTCATTGTCATTCCCTTTCCTTCATTCCCTTACTCAAGTTTACCTTCAACTGTTATCAACATATAAATACTTTGATATACACAATAGATTACTGAAATGTTTAAAATGATGGATGCTTTTTTTTTTTTTTGTCTCTCTGTGTGATTATATTAAAGACAAGGCTGACTGGGTGGATTAAGCCAAGCCGTCAAAACCGGCACAAGCAGGATGTCTACAAAGATCCAGTGTAAACTGTGTTTTTGTCTGGATTTTAGGAGAAATAGCCTTAGGGTTTTTAGCTGAAAGTAGCAAAACCTGAACAAATCTAATAATATTCATGTTCATGGAATGCTATTCACATTGAAGGATGCCTAAGAGGAAACGCAGAATAAAGACGACCTCTGACATTGTAAGTCACAGAAATTAATGAAGAACAGACGTTGAGTGTATAACTTAACTCCCCTTTTTCTTCCTCGGAGAACAAAGGCAGAAAAAATATGTAGTTCAGTAATGTACAGTCTATCAGTGATTTATGTAAGAAATACACATTTCACCAGGGTTGAAAAAACAAAATACAGATGGTCTGTGTACTAAATGTTTGCTTGATAGAATGAACTAATCCTTTAATAAGAAAAATCTACTATGTTAATAATAACAACAACTGTGTGTGTAATTACAGTGTACTGTAGTCACTTAACCATGGGCAGGGTACCCAGTACTGTACTATCAGGCCCATCGTTACTGTAGTGCTTGTGAATTTTGAGAAACTTGAGAAGCCAGCATAGCACCCATCAACTAGCCAAGTTGAGCAACAGTGTATTTTTATATTTGATCTCCTTAAACTGCCTCGCCATTGTGCCAAAGTCATGACCTGAAGAATATCTGTAAACTGTGACGATAGTGTAATTGAATGCACATACTTTTTTAATCCAGCAGAATTTGGAAGCAAAGACAGTTGTGTCAGTTCAGGCAGCACTCAGCTCGACAATGTGCTGAGACCACCTAGTTTGTGATGGGGCACAATTCAACACAGGGCCCCTAGAGGTAAAAGCAGGAGCTTTTGTTATGCAGCTTTGTTACACAATGGGAATAGTGTCTATTTCTGAACTGGGGATTGGGAGCTATCCTTCATTATGCTCACCTGTTTTCCTAAATGGCATAGCCAAAATTAGAAGGATCACATTTGTCACTGATGAAAGTAATCTTCATAAAATTCAACATTTACTTGCTCAGATGAAAACAATTCTATGATTTTTTTTTTTTTTTTATAATTGTTGCTCGTATCCCATGGCAATGGAAATGGTTTTCAATATGCCATTTTTGCATGTTGTAGATAAGACATAATAAGTAGATAAGATGGGCGTGGCATTTAAATGCAATGACACAGGCATGAGTTCTACCTGTACAGCTGCATAAACTGTAGATCATAATAATCTCTTAAGCACATCATTACAATAGTTTATTCAGAAGCCATAGTTTGTGCCCATTCATTTTGATTTAAATGTAGACATGATACAGCTTCTGTTGTTGTGGAACTGGTATGGAAATGTGAAAAAGGATAATGAACGTTTTCACACTTTACCGTGAAAACCACAAAAACTGCCTTCACACTAATTAGATTGCTGTATTCCATAGAGCCCATTATTATATTTGACCTTACAATTATTTTTGTGAATTTCTTACCAGTTCAATCACCTCTGTGAACTTCTCTGTTTTCTCAGCTCTGCTGGGTACAATTAAGTCACATGTAATTGTATGTTTACTGTATAAACACCTAGCTGTAAGTCTCACTGTAAATGAAATAAACATTGCTTTCCATAGTTAATGGGACCAGTTAGGATTTTTCAACTTGATATAAATAAGGGAAATTATTCTGTCCTGATAGTCTTGAATATATCAATACAAAAAGTTTACAGACTACATCCATATCTGTTTGTTTTTTTCAGTCTTATTTGTTTTAAGTGTAGATACAGTATTTTCATATTTGAAGGAGAAATGAAACTATATTTTAGTGTCATGTCTTTATCTTCAACCCGGTTTGCTTCTCAGATTTGAAATATCTTAAAAACATTTGATGAACTTTATGCATACATTGTATTTCACAGACACTCACGCAATGGGGAAAAAGTCACCACTGTGTGCCCAGATAATCAGGCAGGCAGGATGGAAATTATATACTCTTATGGTAATCAAGATATTAGTCAAATCTGATTTGTTTAGGACTCGAGGCCTGCAATCATACAGTCATAACAAAATGCAGTGCAGCTGCTTTCACAAGGTAAATGCAGTGTCTGCTTCTGTTCTATAGCTGATTTTTCTATAGTCCAACAACAGCTGCACAGTAAAATTGTAAACCCTTCTCACTGTTACTTAATACAGGCAGACCACACAAGTGAAGTATATTAACAGGAACAGGAATTGCAAAATTAATGTGCGTCAGTAATGCCAGTGTTAAGGCAATAAGCTCCCACCACTCCTACCAAAACAAGAAAGAGGATTTGATGGCCCCTTTATAGTTAGAAGCAAATGCTTATACTGAATTTTCTCCTTGTTCAACCCCATATTTATACTACCCTAAAAAACGTGACTGTTTCTTCTAATGGGAGAAGATTAAATGTTGGCTGAGATGTGGCGTAGGAAAGCAGTTATTACCGCTCTCCCTATCAGTCGTTACCAGTACAGTAGTAGAGCTATACATTTTTGGATGTCAGCTGTACATGATGAGGTTTAGGTTTGCTTTCTTAATGAGTTCTGTGGTAAGAAAAGAAACAAGCGAAACTAACGTGGGTCTTTCTCGGCCAGTTTAAACAGATTCAGATGAGCAAGCACTGGTCACAAAGGTTTTCTTCTCAACCGCAGCCACTGGGGAGCAAAGTGAGAATTCGTTATTGGAGACAGAGGCTAGTTGAATGGCTGCCTGCCTATCTGTTTATCTGTTCAGCTATATATTGACACAATAGAAAGAAGTGAAAAGCTTGTGAGTTAAGTTGTGCAGTAGGTCATATGAAACATGATACCACTTTACTGATAACATTCACAATCCATGGCATAGAATCAAAAGGAATTTTAAACAGGAACCCATTTTAAATACAGTTTAACCCTTTCCAGCTGAATGATTCAATGATTGATTCAATGATTACAAAAAAGGTCATTTCTCAGCCATCCAATCAGCTAGCTATCTTTTTTTTCCCATCGGACCATAGCCATGACGACAGTGAATGTCCCTGTGTAATATGTCCCTGTGTAATTGGTTTAGGGCTGGAGGGGGTGGGACATTATTTTTTTTTAACCTTAAACTTTAGTTTCTGTCTGCCGCCATTACAGCCGAGTTCAATCGTATTTACACTCACCCGTTTGAAACGTCTGTATCTCCCGTTCTACATGCCCAAAAGTGCTGGTCTACCACTCAACCGAAAGCCTGGGACTAACTATTCGCTTATTTATTTTTCAATTGTTATTTAAAAAAATACAAAACATATCTGCTTTTTAAAAAAATACTTCCGGAATGCTTTTCTGTCTTGCTGCGTGTGTGTGTTTGCATGCTGTAGGCAGGTGCTAAATTATTACTGTACAGACATCAAAGATCCCTCTTTATGAATGCTTTACTGGTATTTTTAATTATATTTGTTTGTTTTTTTATTTTGTGTATTGTTTTGAAAATGTTTCTCCAGACAGAGGCGAAAGTAAATAAAAGCTGCTCATAATCCGTACTATTTATGCAGTAGCTGCTGTGTCGACTTCAGTGTTTTTTTTGGCTTTTTTATCATTATTATTATATTAGTCTGCATATATTAGCCTATATTTTCTTTGTTTCTGCTTGTGTAAAACGATGGATAGTTATGGATCTGTACTCATTACTTTTAATATTATTTATCTGTTTTTTATTCCTCTATTTTTTTTCCCTAGTATAAGAGTATTCACGTTTTTTTTTTTTTTTTTTTTTTTTTCCATGATTATAAACATATTGTGTGGCATATATATTGAAACCTGTACACATCAATAATTAACTTTTATCACAAACACGTTATATTATGTTTTTAGTTGTGTTCAGTTTCGGTTCTACATCCACCATTTCGGCTCTTTTTTTTGCAAAATACACACTTTACAAAACGTTGTATAGCTCTTCAACTGTACAAGTTATTTCACTCTGGATTAGATATTTGAAATCCTCATAAAATTGCACAGCTCCCATATGATCTTTATTTTTTTCAATGTCGCTTTGAAAAATTCAAAATTTTTCATATTTTAGAAATATTATTTACGATTATAATATTTTCAATATTGTTTGAGGCGTTGCTTATATTAAAAAATACATAATACAGCTTACAACAAAACATTATATCATTGGCAAGGTCTACTAAATACATTTTTGTTGATATATTGGGTTTTAATGTGTGATCTATGGTTATCAAACTATAAGTGATAAAACAATATTTGTCAGATGCATTCCACGTAGGCAGCATTAGGTTGATAGTAAAATATAGTAAATTGTTACAATGTTCCTTTTGATACCCGTTTTAACTACTGTATGCATTTGGAGGACTCAATTTTTATTTGTATCCTCTGTTTTATTGGTAACTGGCACAGTATAACACTTGATTTTCACAGCACACTGCATCACTGTTGTGTTTTTGTAAGCATTTACAAAGAATCCCATCCCAGTGCCTTTATTTATTTAGCAGGTCTTTCCCATTGTATTATATTTGTGTGATATCACATTCTTCTTAACATAAGCAAAACAGTGTTACTTGAAGCTATGAGCTAAGTTCACTGTAACAAATCACAATGCTGAGCCGAAACAAAAGACATGAAACAGCAGATATCATATTAAGCAATGTGAATGTGAATATCATTGTGAATATTAGGGCAAAGCAGGGATTATATCATTATAGACTTGTGTGTTAAAGCCGATGATCCTTGCAGTACAGCGGTGTTGTGAGCTATTATTAGGATTAGGCTAGATGAGTAGACTGCTTGGTAAGGTAGATGTTAATTTGCTGAAATTATCTTGATCTGGAAACTTCAGTAATTTAATTTGAAGTTGGATTTGAAGGCCTTGTTTAAATAAGTGGCAATTTTTTTCATTTTACTTCATTGTTACAAGCCATTCAATCTAATATGACATTCTCCTTGGATGCTGCACCCAGGAGCTTTGTTTTTGTTCACAATTTCTAGTTTTTATTTAATCTGAGAAATCAACTTTTAAATTCTGATGACAAATTAGGCCTACAAAAATACCTTAATTAGCAGTTACTGTGAAATTAGAAGTGGATTCGGTGTAGTCAGGCTGATTTTCAATGGATTGTCTACTGAATAATGATGTATTCAATATGAATCGAGAGCGTCTAGGCTGTAATTAAGCAAGAACATCCTGCATTGGGAATTACCATATATTATTGTACAGCATGCTGGGTTTGTTCCACACTGGACTATAATTCGGATGTTTTGAAGATTGTTTTTGTTATGCCAATGGCTATATGAAATGTAAACCTGCTGTAAGAACCAAAAATGGTTTATTTACTTCCCTTTTCTCATTGTGAATGATTAAAAAACAAAGCCTTTGAGGGATAATTTTCCTTGTAGGGTGCAGTAACTGTTACAGGGAATGCTATTAATGTTGCCAAGAAGAATATTAGCTACAATACTGGTAAAAAGAGGATTGTAGTTGCTGAACAGCACAGCAACACAACACACTTCTATCAAAACTAAACCAAAAGATTGGGAACCTTCAATAAACAAACTAAACTGCTGTTGGTCAACTGATTACTGTAGATGTGGCATGAAGTTTTTGTTATTTATTATTATTATTTTTTAATATAATACAAGTATTCTTGTGTTGAATATCTTTCAAGTTCAACATTACTGAGCGATTTCTATTTTAATAGATCTCTTTTGGGAATCTATATTGTATTCATTCAAAGACAGAATGACTAAGCGGGTTGTACTGTTCCAAATTATGCCAGGTTGCCAAGCAGCTGCAGAGATTGATCTAAGGTGTAGTAATTCTTAGTATTCAGCAGTTTAATTTAGATTTAAACATGCTGTACTTTTTTGCCACACATTGTACATGTTACATAAACAGAGTACACCATGAACATACAGTACATGAGTGCTGTGTTTATTTCACTCATGATTGTGGCTGTAAACAACCCACTCTTTTAGTGGCTTGTTGGTTATTCATCAATCCTCAGTCATGAAATAATTGAATTGCTTTTGAAACACTGAGGCCCAAATTTCTAAAGGGGACAAACCGACTGCAAAAAGCAAGTAATGCGCATGTTCAGTACGGCCGCACTCAACATCAAAATAACGGCCTCTTTTATAAAACTAAGTAGGTGAAGCAGGCAGTTCTGCAATCAAACAATTTAAATACCCCTCATCGCAATTAGCAGTGGAGAATTACACACCTCTCATAATAAATAGTGGGTTTGGGTCAACCCTGCGTGTGTAGGCTACACATTCCAAAAGAAAATGAATGGTACACAAAGACCACAGCCTGGTACTAGCCATGGTGATGAGGATGCTCGGAAGCGAAAACTCAAATTTACCAATATGGAAGTGGAGATTTTGGTACAAGCAGTACTTGTAACACATGAAGATGTGTTACAAGCTCAAAATACATCACCAGATCAAAGGAACAAAATGTCGAATGTGTGGTGGATTCTTAATAAACAAATGCACCACTTCAGAGTTTGTAGTCTAGGTCGCTTTTACATTACGATGGATCATCCAGTTATTTGCTCTAGCTACAAAATAACTGCGTCATCTTTTTTTTTACTGTTTTCTTTCCAACTTCCTGTACCAGTGTTGTTAAATACCAGAATGCCATATTACAAATTCTGTAGCCATTATTAAAATAATGGTGGAGGGTGAGCCCTCATTGTATATGAGACTTTTTCTTAAGTTTGCCTCGGAATATCGTTCCATCTTTTCTTAACCTCCTCCACTGTTCTTATAAACGTGCCTACACTCTAGAAGTAAAGGCTCTCGTTAGAACCTTGGTTTGCTACTGTAGGGAGACCTTTTTAGGTGCTTCTAAGAACCTTTTTTACATGGATTCTATGTTCTCTATTTGAAGACTTTCTTTTTTGTCATGTAAGCTGTGAAACAAGTATTGAAAATTGGAGTTTGCAAAAGAAAACATTATCGTAAACCACAATTTACAAACTGACTTGATCAGAAGGGTTAAAAATGATCTCTTTGCAAAAGTGTTAGTAAATGTTTCTCCCACATCGCTTTGCCTTTTATACAGCCTACTGTCTGACTGCGACAAATTAACAGCTGCTTTTCAGAGTCCTTAAAATAATCAAGCAAATACGAGGCCTGCAATTACCAGCAGCTTTAATCAATTGGACAGAATATTTAATAGACCTCATTTGCAAAACCCTCCCAATTTTAGCGGTTTTGTTCAGAAATGCCCCAGAATTACATATGCATCAAGGGCTAAAGCGCACAGAGACATTGCCCCTGCAAATCACGTAATTAATTGCGTTTTTATGCCATTGTATGTGTTTTATAAATCCCACCCAAGAATTCAGGACCCTCAGCGCCCGTTTTACAGTTGTAAAACATGCGCAATCCTTTTATAAATCTGGGCCCGGTTCATTTTTTTTTTTTTTTTTAAGTTTTAAATTCATGGAAAGTTCACTGAAGAGATGTGATGCACTTCTTCTCCCAGTACCATATTCATACACACTGTTCAGTTATTGTTTAATTTACTGGGCATGTACTTGGTCAAGAGCCCAGATCCCTAACCACTACTTCGAATCTGGTCAATCTTTAGTAAATGTTAACTTTTTCCAAATAAAGGTGTAAATGTCTGCAATTATGAAGAAATAGATTGCTTTTCGGACATTTACCGGTTAATCTTATGATTTACCAAAGCTTATTGCTAAATGCAGGTATATCATAATGTATTTTATTCCTGCATATAAATGGTCAATTAACAAAATAATCATTAATGTCATAGACCTATATTTATTTCTGCCTACACATTTTCCATTAGCAAAAAACATTAATGTCAAAAAATATATGTATTTCTGCATACAAATGTTCCATTAACAAAAAACATTAATGTCAAACAATATATTTATTTCTACATACACATTTTCCATTAATAAAATAATCATTAATGAGCTTACAGTAATGCACAACTGAGCAATTTAAACTAGTTCAACATGTTACTGAACAGTATTGTGACCACTTATGTAGAACAACCAACAATCTGGTACATTTGCATATAAAACAATTCACAATGGTGTTGAAGGATATTGTATTCCAAATACATAGTCGTTTGATGAAAAATAGCATTCTGTTAAATGCAAATT
Organism: Polyodon spathula; assembly: GCF_017654505.1. NCBI lineage: Eukaryota > Metazoa > Chordata > Actinopteri > Acipenseriformes > Polyodontidae > Polyodon > Polyodon spathula. The sequence continues at coordinate 45,003,167 of NC_054539.1, forward strand.
GAATCATTTAGGACCTTTGTCTTTTCAACAGACAATCACACTTTGGTAATGACAAAAAACGGTACAGGCCATTAATAGATATATTTACTTACTTATTTCAGTATTTTGTAGCACTTGGAGTTACAAAGGACTGCTGCAAACAAAAGCGAGACGTTATGTCATTAGCCAAAGGCACTTGGTTATTCTTGAGATTTATCAATACATATCCGAAGTAAAGCATTATCGTGTTTATTTCAGATATTTACCATTTTGCTTGGTAAATGTCAACATTTTTATGCACAATTTTACTGTAGCGTATATGTAAAAGACATTTTTTATCCGGAACCTTTCAAATATATTAATTCATACTGGTGCTCCTACTCGGTTTTCGACCTGGAAAATCTGGCTAGCTGGGTCACAATTCCATGTACTGTGAAACCACGTCCCGGGTCAGCAGCGACCCACCTCATGATGTCAGTTGACACGCTTTGAGCCAGATTGTTGCAGGGATGAAGAAATTTTGCTCTAATCAACATTTGGGCTGACGATTCAATCTAGATAAGCTTGGATAGAAGCATCTGTAACAAGCATGGCATCTTGAAAGCCTTAACAGATGAAAGGGGGGTCATGTGAACATTGCTGCTTCCAGGGCATTGCGTAGGCGCATTGTGTGCTTGCTTTTAGGTCAACCCTGCTTTTCCTGTGACAGACAGACTGAAACTTAAGACTGCTTATTATATTAAGAGTCAAGCAGATGTATATGTAGAGCAGCATTCCATACATACACAACTCTCAAATTATGTTTACTGTAGTTTCAGTTGCCACCCTGCCAAGCTTGTTAAAAATGAAAACTCCACTATTACGATGGAATTTCTGTACATAAACATTGTTAATGCTAGGCTAACGCAATTATAACAAATCAATTCCTTGAAAATAAAATATACATATGGTTTCTGTCATAAGTCTACTTTTTACATTCCAAAGAAACCCCAAAAGAGAGGGCAAGTGTTGCAGATATTTGTCTTGTGATTTAGACTGAAAATAACAACTGGAAAGCTATCACTAGGTAGTGTGCAGTTCACTGCACTTACTCTGGTAATTTTAATTTCTCTAAAATAATGTCAGATGTAAAGTGTCATATGTCATTTTGAGATTCAAATATTTTCAGAAAATTGAAATTAGGAGTCAAAGGTTGTGTATTTTTAATGTTGGAGAAGATTTTACTAATCCTCTACAATTAATGTCATCCAACAAGGGCTGAATGATAATTTGTTAAACATTGAATGCAATTTGTAAAATAAATATATATATATATATTATATATATATATATATATATAAGATATATATATATATATATATATTATATATATATATATATCACCACTGATGAGTACAGTAGGACCATAAAATATACTGTTTAATGCACTTATATTTAACAAACTTGTAGTTCTGTTTATTTACTGTATTTCAATTTAAAATACAATAGACAGATACAGAGCAGGACCTTTCTATTATTCATTCAACTACCAAGCTTTTAAATAACAAAATAAATCTTTATTTTTTGTTAATGCCCTGCTTAGCTTTGTGCCCATGCCAGCTATTTCTGTATAGTAATCTATTCATAGTTAAGTAGCAGTAACTTACACAATAATACTTTAACTTTAACCCATTTGAACCCTGTACCAGATATATGACTAAAATACAGCTTTACCTTTTTAGTATGGTCATACCTGCAGACAGTGACTTCAGAATGCCATTAAACACGAATAATGTGATCTTGAAGGAAACATGTATATTAACTATCCAAAAAATAGAATGATAGAAGTCTGAAATATATGCTCATTAATATGGTTATGTGATGAGTCATAGGATTCATTTGATCTGAATGCTGTGAGTCATGTGCAACTATTCAGCAACAATGGGTAAGACACTGTTTGTACAATGCACAGAGAATTTCTTAGTTGTTGTAACCACTGTTAAGGCAATTCTCTCCCAATATGTCTTTGAGAGTAGTGTGCATTTCAAAATATAATTAGTGCACTAAATATCACAATGCACAAAAAACATTTGAACTTGGGTAGGTTTATAATTTAAATTCAGGATTCGAGAGTTTTTATTATGTGCAAACTCAAGTGCCAGCCTCTGTTATAAAATAGAAAAGCTCTTGAAAGCAGGTGGGTGGTGAGCTTTTAAACTGGAATAAGTTCAGGCCTGGGTTAAGCCTCTGTCCTTTCTCCCTCCTAGGCATACTTCCCTAATTCTTTGATGCTTTGCTTATCAATTACATTCATTAAACGAGAAAGCCCTGATCATAATCACTTCAAAGAACCCTGCCAAGAAATGTTCATATGAGAACATACTGAAGAAAGAGCTATAGGATCTTTTCTTCTTTGACCATTTGCAGACATGAATTTGAAGGTAAAGAAGGGACAGTCAATCTATTCAGTACATGTTGAGATGCTGATCCACATCTACGCATATCCTGGGCAGGTCACATGAGTATCGGAATAAAAATCAATAAGCACATTCCAGCTTTTAGCTTTTAGATCATATAAGGATCTATAAAATGGTCTAAATCAATTGAAACACTCTTCTATGGAAAACAATTTCTATGGAAACTGATGGTTGAAAAAAGCTGTGCTACATAATTTTTTATTTTACTCTGGTGCTAGAAATGTATGTCAGGAAATACGTAAAAATAAAAGATTGCAAATAAATAATAAATGATCTAATTTTTAGTCCATCTTTGTACCTGGAAAATGATATTTCCACATGCAGATAAACCGTAGATAACAGTAAACCGTACTGATTGTTACCTTCCATGAACACAGTATTACTATATGTAAAGGGGATTAAGTATATTTATAAATGGCTAATTTTTCATCCTCAACAGTCTTATTTAAGAACTGTAACTGAAGGTGTTACTTAACCCTTAATCTTGGTTACTCATGATGTTTTCCCCTCATGAATTACTTTTACAAATAACCTTTTGCTCTCCTATTAATATTTAGTTGTTTGCCTTCATTATAAATTGATGTTCCGCCTGAAGGTTTTTAAGGGTGTTATTTGCTTAATAACTCCTTATTAATACTTAAAAGTTATCTATTCTTGCTTGGGTAACCATGGGTATAATTGTATTATCAGTACTAAGAAAGCAGTCATGACTATTCTTTGTCAAGAGATATTTTAATGGATTCATATGCACACAATTGTAATTTTCATTATTAATATATTACATTAGCTCCTTTTGCACTAAGTAACTTTGCAAAAAGTGGACTCTTGTATATTAAAATAGTTTTAGTTTCATGTTTAAATAAGTCATACAGAAATTATATACTGTAGGGCAGGGTGGGTCAAATCAGATCGCAAAATGCAACCTTCAGTACTAATATGGCCACATTGGCGACAAGGCATTTACTGTACAAATAACAGAACTAACTAAAAGAATAATAAAGACATTCTGTAATAAACAAATAAATACAGCAAATGTTTGCCTTATTGACTGTGAACCGGCTCCACTCTCCGTAGTTCGTTTGCCCCTTTAAATGCAGACCCAGACACAGATTTGAATTTTTAAAGCACTGACGTGCTGTATTTTAATAGTACGAAAACAAAAATAAATGAAAACAAACACCTAGCTCTCACGAGCACTAACTAACAAAACACATAAACCTAAATTATAAAACAGGACAGCTGTTTACATGTTAAAAAAACACAGTTTCTTCACATTTTAACAAAAGGTTTTACACTACCTTCCTCTTAACTACGACTGTACACACACACACACACACATACACACACCGAGTCGGGCTTATTCACACAGCAACCTGAAGCAGACTGCTTTCTTTCTTTATATTACCCTGCTGCACCTGGCTCTAATTTACAGTGGTAGCTAGGTGCAGGTGATAATTAACTAATAAAACAATTATCAAACAATTAAACAAATATGTTTCTGGCAGAGAGGATTTGAACCCCCTCCCTGTCTTATCACATGACACACTACCAGTTACAATAAATTAATTAATCTGGCAGTTGTTGTGGTTTGCTTCTGGTAAGTCATTAAAAGGCACTGTATAGAGCTGCACGATTTCTTAAAAATATCTTCTATGAAAAAGACAACAGCTGCATCAAAAACCGCTCTGTCCAGTACAAAAAGGTGACAATTCATGTCTGTTGTTTTTGTTTTTATTTTGTTTGAAAATTCACATTGTGAAAATAGAATAGGTAGACAACAATATTTTTCTGCACTGATAAATATTATGTTTAATCGTGAAATATCTTGAAATATCAATTTTTTACTGTGAAATTATGTTAAATAAGCCATTTTTTACTGTGAAAAAATACATCCCTAATTTTCCCTGACAACACACTCTGGACAGCAGTATGATTGATCAGTGTAGATGGCATGAGAAATTTTAAAAACATAAGTTTTGTTTTTGCAGTTGGAGAGTAGTTTTGGGGGGAAGGAGAGAGAGAGAAGCTAAGACTCGAGCCCTGTCTGAGAGGACGACTTAGAGGCGATTCAAAGTAATAAGGCCAATTTAAATTTCCAGCAAAGTGAGTTGAAGTAACATCTGGTAAAAATTGGATTGGTTTTGTTTTTTAGGAATCGGGTTTTGTGTTGCTTACCTGGCATTTTTGGAGTTAAAGCAAAATAAAAATAAAGAAATGTGTTCACTTTCAGGCAATTTTAAATAGTTATTTTCCCTGGCATTTGATTAATAGTTTTGACATTTTATGTGTGTACAGGAGTTCCCTGGCATTTTATGCACAGAATATAGTTCCCTGGCATTTTATGTAGATAGTTCCCTAGAACATCGATTGTGTATAGTTCCTCTTCTACAATTTAAAGTTCATAAAAATATCCATTACATGAAAAGGCAATGTGTGTGCAAAAATATACAAAGTGATTTGTCCCACCATGCTGTAGTGTAGGGCATACCCAGGACAGGTTAACTTTTCTGCCGATTTTAATTTGAGTTATTTTATCAAGACCGCTTTATAGGTCTGCAGCGTTGAAAAAGTTCCAATGAAATACAGTTGGCTTCAAATCAATATACCTGTGCCTTTTATTGCTGAACATGTTTCTTTAAAAAAACATATCTGATTATGTTTTATTTAAATTTTTTGTATGTGGAAGGCTACTTCAAGTTACAGATTGGTTACAGAACTTAATGGAGCTTTTTTATTGGCTTGGTCTCTTGCCTTTCTGAAACAAGGTTGCTGTTTTATACAAAAGAGCTATAGATACTGATAATAGAGATACTGATAGTTTCACACTTGTTTTACTTGTTTAACTCTTTAAAGAACCAATCTGTTGCTTTCAAATACAACAGATTTGCATCCTAGAAATGACACACAATTTATTTTTTTAATTCAGGAAATTATCGTTCAGAATTTTCCAACAATAATGTTTGATTTGTAATCACGTGTTACCCAAAATAACACTCAAAATCTGCTATTTTTAAATAGTTGATACCATAAAATTTTCTTTCAAAGGCTTGTCTCTCCAGTGTTTAATGACACTGTGGAGTAGTGCATGGTGTAGAACCCTTAGGGCATCCATCTACAGTTCTGTTTTATTAACCACGGCTGCTTTATTTAAGTGACAAAACTGCTGCGAAAATGAAGAAAGAATAAAATATCTCGACAACTTAAAAAAAAAAAAAGAAAAAAAAATATTTAGCTTTATATCACTCTTACTACATTTCTGCAAGTCAGTATTGTTTTTTTCTCACCACAGCAGTTCCTACTAGGAGTGGTAGGTCTGGTATACAGTGCCTATAGAAAGTCTACACCCCCTTGAACTTTTTTCACATTTTGTTGTGTCAGTGCCTCAGAGTTTCATGCATTTTAAATGAGGATTTTTTTTTCCACTTATCTGCACACCATACTCCACACTGTTAAGGGGAAAAAAAAGTTTTTATTGAGAAAAAATTATATATTAAAAATACAAAACTGAAAGATCATAATTGGATAAGTCTCCACCCCCCTGAGTTAATACTTAGTGAAAGCACCTTTGGCAGCAATTATAGCTGTGAATCTGTTAGGATAGGTCTCTACCAACTTTGCACACCTAGATTTGGCAATATTTGACAAGGTTAATAAGCGCCTTGGTGCTTATGGTTGAGTCTTTGCTTTGAAATGCACTACCCTGTGGAGGGAACCTACAGGAACTGCTGAATTTATCCTGAAATATAATATAACACAGGTGGAAGCCACTTAACTTGGTGTGTGATTTTGAAGGTGATTGGTTGCACCTGAGCTAATTTAGGATTGCTATTACAAGGGGTGTGAACACTTATCCAACCAAGCTATTTCAGTTTTTATTTTGAATTAATTTTCTACAAATTTCTAGAATAATTTTTTCACTTGGAAATTGTGGGGTAGCAAGTGTAGATAAATGAAAAAAAAAAAAAAAGCTATTTTAATGCATTTTAATTCCAGACTATAAGGCAACAAAAGGTGAACATTTTGAAAGGGGGTGTAAACACTGTAGGTGTTGATTCCCTTAGGACAATTTACTCATTTGTATTCCGTCAGGAACTGGTGATCCTCTTGTTGAATCAAATCCAAGATCTTGTTTATCGCCTAATTCCAAGAGGTCTAAAGTTCTGTAAAAAGTACTACAAAACAACTAACAACACAATTCTAAACTTTAAAATGATTTGTAGTGAAATACAGAATAATAAGGAATCATATGTTGTGAGATTTGTACAAATATCATTTTGTAGAGGTAACCTTTTCTTCTGAGGGATTTATTATGGAAGGTTTAGTAAGGTAAACAGCATACTGAAAGTGATACCAAAATGAATTGGTTTACATATGGTTAAGGGGAGGCTTGCCCAAAACACTTAAAGTAGTGTTGGCACATGATTAATATTCAACATTGATCATGCTGCAGTATATGGGTAGGGGGAAACAAAAACAAAACAGATTTGTTTTGAGGGAAACAAAAAAAATCAATTGAAAAGTTAGAACACGCATAGAACCCCCATTCTGTGCTTCTTATACCTAAAGAAAGTACAGATCTTCAACCAAATGGTGCCGCTGAGCTGCAGCCTAGCCTACTGAGTCACCCTGATTGCTTTGCTGCTAGATTAAAAAGGATAGATCATTAATTGTAGGAATCACACAACTATGTAGTCAGACGCTTAGCCTTTGGCCCGAAGGTATGAAGTACTGCTATTGTGCTTAATGGTAAATATGCTTTAAAACTGACAAATGATAGTCCTGTGATTAAGGTTAATAAAGTCATGTTTTGCTTGCAATAGTACTTAAAATGATGTACTGGATTGTGCTATTATATAAAGCTTTCCCTTTCTAAATTGCCATCTTTGTGGTTCTTTCATCTGCCTCATTGCCTCTCACTGTCTTTAAGCAGTATTGTATTAGTTAAAGCAAATAAATGATTAAATAAATTAATAAACGAGATATTTTTATTTACCAGATCTCATTTTGGTATAAGAATAATCAATCAAAGTTCATGAAGTGCTGTGTTTATTTCAGGGGCTTGTTGGTTATTCATCCATTCAGTGTACAACGAACAAGGCGCTAAGCGAAACGTTTGTCTGCTTCACTTAGTACCAGTGTTCCTTAAGATATATTTCTAGCAACACAAGTTATGACCAGATTAAATGTGATATTCTGATTATTTTTAACAATGTTATGTTTACCTCGTTATAGAAGTTTATGCTGTAATGGGACTTTACTACCTATAAAGTAGGTCCCAATGCACCATAAATTAATTCCCCTGTTGCAATGGGAAAAGACCACAACTCTTGAAATGTGCAAAGAGAGTTTGTAATAACTGTACATCAAGTTTCCTCCAAGTGTATAAAACAACAGCAAACAAAAAATTAATTGTGGTTATTGATTACGTTATTGACTGGGGAACCTGCTATCCTGGCTGCAGACACCTTAAATTAAGCAGCCACACATTTTCAGTCCCTTTGGATGACCTGCACATTCAGTTTTTACTGATGAGAAAAAAAAAAAACAATGCTAAAACACAACACTAATGACCAAACATGTACTTATGTTTTCACCCACCAGAGGATTAAAGACATTTTGTAAAACCATGCTGGTTGTAAATAACACTATCCATGTTTAATACATGTATTTTTTGTAGAGTTACTCTAACTGTAGCTCAGCAGGTGAAGGGTATTCTCCAAGGTTTACAATGCTTCGCAAATATTTGAGCTGTAAATCTAGATTAAGGTCACTGCTTTTATAACTGCTTTTATGAACAGCTTGCAAATTGTGTTTCTTTGGCAAATGTATTCCCTCAGTACCTGCAGAAGACTTTACCTGTCCCTGGGGCATAAACCTTCCAGTCATTGTCTATGTTGAGTTGTCTTTGATCTAAGCATAGGCTATAGTAGCACCAAACTTTTTTTTTTTTTTTTTCTCCCTGGTATTGTGAAAACCAGCAGATCATAATAACTGATATGTACGAAATTCAGTCTTAAATTCTCTCCAGTAGGAAGCTTGACTTTTATTATTCTGGGTCTACCTTTTAGACTTTGAGAGTGGCTAGCTCACACCTTGGATGATTATTGTACATCATCATTCCTCTGGTTTATTTTACACTAGAAATACAGCATATATTTAAGGGAATTTAAAGCTGCTTGTTTTTATTATAATGTGTATATACAGTAATAATGTTTTTTTCTTTTTTTTTTTTCAAGTGGTCAGATAGTTTTGTCATTTAACTTTTTTTTAAGTACAGATTTAAAACACATTAAATACACATTTAAAATAACTGTAATCCAGCACAATTATCCAGTAACCAAGCGATACCGGATTGTACAAGTTTTACTGTATATAGATGCCACAAAATAGGTGCCAAAATTGTATTTTACTAAATTATTATTATTATTATTATTATTATTATTATTATTATTGCTGCACACAGTATTTTGTTTTTTGATAATAACCTACTGTGATTGCTTAGGGATGAATTCAATCAAAAAGCACCTTGTTCTTTGGCTACAGTTCTGGCAGAGCTTGTTAGATTTTGGCAGTGACATGAGCTGGTTATATAGTGTCGCTGTATGTCTTAATTGAATCTACTCCTAAGTGATTGAAGTTGGTCCTCATATTAGGGAAAGATGTCGACTTTGTTTGTTCCCTCTTTCCCCAAATGAATTGTGTTTGCCTGTATGGATTACTTCTTACATGTTACAGGCCTTGTGCCTACCAAGTAGAGACCAGCAATTGAATCTGAATTGTTTATGGATATTTAATCCAGGCCATAGTAAGCTAAGTGAGCTAAGACCACCAAGCATATCACTGGTGAACAAGGCTGGTGAGATAAGAAGATTGGTCTTTTTTTTATACCATTGCCTCAGCAGTTCCCCCTGGGGTTATTTCAGATTTCCAGCACATAGCTTTTCTGGGAAATGTGAATAGGAGGGGTATGATAAAAATCCATATGCTTGGCTCGAGACGAGCGGACTTTTTCGTCAGTAAGTATTAAATAACAGTATATGGAAACTGGGAAACTGAGGTGTAATTGCACAGATCTTGCTGCTCGGGTTACTAATAGTTTAAGATCTCAAATTGAGCCATGTTTGTTGATGTCCACTAAACAAGAAGCCATTAGCTGGGGAGGCCAAGGGGGTTAATGGAAGAAATATTAAACATTTGCTGCTGGGGAATGATAAGAGGTAGAGGTAGAGCTTTATACTGATGTGACCTCATTGTTATCATGGCATTCAAAAATCAAAAGTGAAAAAAATGGTCAAGAGTCACACCCCTCAGGGATATTTATAATGACTGTCATGTAGTGAATTGATGGCAATAGTGCATATTTTGATCAATGAGTATTTTGAAGATTTGGCATTTTATTCAAGACAAATCAAATTTGTCTAAAGTGAGGTGTGTAGATTAACTATTTCATTTTTCATTAAATTGTTTGAAAGTTTTATTAATATTAGTAGGGTCTGTGACAATAACCAGAATCTTTTTTGGATTGCTGGAATTATTTTAGTTTGTTCAATTTTTCTTAGGTTATGAGCTAACAATTTACCTTTTTTTAATTGAGTATCTATGAATATGTCTTTTTCTATAATTAGATTATGTAATGCAAAATGTGTTTAAGTGCTTGTAATTAATTGAAGAAGGATCATGTCTAAATATAACTTCTAGTTGTTTTATTTGTTTTTGTAATTTATTAATGTCTTTTGTTTGTTTCTTTTCTTTTATAGATGAAATATATATATATATATCTTCCTCTCAGGAAAGCTTTTATTGTTTCCCACAGTGTTCTTGCATTTCTTTATCAAGGCAGTCTTTAAAATTGTAATCTATAATTAGATTATTTTATATGGTGATGCAGATGGTGAAAATAATAAACATTGGAGCATGGGCTGATATATGAATTGCATCAATCTTAGAACTTAACACATCTTTCATTTTAAAGCTTAAATCATGTCAAATCTGGAAAAGGATTTGTGAAAAAATGAAAAAATAAGTATAATCTATTCTCGTCGGATTAAATAATCTCCAGACATCAGTCAAACCCAGTTCCTGTACCAATTTACCTAATGCTCTAGAGGATCTTGAAATATTTATGGGGCTTTTATAAGATCTACTTGTTCATCCAAAACTGCATTACTATCTCTTCTCACAAACAGAGGGACTGAATTCCATTCTAAATTGTTAAAAAAAAAAAAAAAAAAAAAAAAAAAAACTGGCCACACCCATCTCAGCACCTCCTACCTTAATCTTGATTGCTATGATCCTTCTGTCTTGATCTTGAATTTTATTGATTGATTTTATTTAGTTGAAAATTGTCTGTTGTTAATTAAAGTGATAACTCCATACCCATCTCTTTTTTATTTTTGTGTTTCATTTTTCTCTAGATGTGATTCTTGAATTAAAGCAATGTCACAGTTTTGTCTAGAGAGGTTTCATATACACCAGGCCTGGTGACCCCCATTGTCCAGTGCAAAGCTGCTCCATCTCCTTCCTCAGTTTCATTTGAAACTCCGCCTAGACCATCCACATCATCAGCTTGTCCTCTACTTTTGACTTTCAAGGTAGAACTTCACAATAAATGGAAATGTGCAGTTTATTTTTAACAAGTGAAACCTAAAAATGAATTATTTAATACAAATTAAATGTTATGTTCTTTGGGACTATACTGCAGATGTATACATAATAAAAGTTTTTTTTTTTTTTTTTTTTAAATGTAAAATATGGGAACTGCACGGCCATAAGTATACCAACCACAGGTGTTGAAATAAATGAAGGGCATTCACAGCCAAAGGCTAAACAAAACTACAGGCTTTCTGCAAAATTGTACAGTAGACACAAGCTTAAACAATGGTGTGGTCAAAATGAAAGTTCACAAACTCAGTCAATAATGAGTCTCTTTCTGCATCCAGACAAGCAATGCAACGCCAGCGCATGTGTCTTATCAGTGTCTGAATTGTTCTTTGTGGAATCACATCCCACTCATGAGCAGTGTATCAACCAGCTGTTGTAGTGTACAATTTCATGAATGGTTTTGTCGAAAGTGTCATACATACATACACACATACATACATACATACATACGGCACTGGTGATATTGTTTAGTTTTTTGTAATTGCAGAAGCAGCGTTGTGTATTGTGAAGCAGTGAACCTAAACCTACACTGCCAAAGACATGACATTTTAATGTATCCGTTTAGGTAACATACCTCCCCTTTTTTACAGCATCAGTGATTTCTGAGAATTTGATTGAATTTTGAGCAAGCTGCTTTCATTACAGCCTGCCAAAATGTATCCTCTTAAGAGCATGATCTGGTTAGATGGCTTTATTTTTTTTTTTAATTCATGGGAAACGATGTGTAAAAAGTAATAAATAATAGTTTTGGTTAAGCATGATCCAAAGACCAGGGTTGTTTATTCCAGTGCAGGTACTAAAAATAGAGATGCCTATAATTATAAAAGCAATCACATTTTGAGTTGATATTAACATTGAGTCATTTTATTTACTTCCCTAGATTAAAGAACATGTGCACAACTGTAACTAGTGTTCAGCCGTGTCATAAGCAGAGGTTTGTGTGAGACTGTAACAAAACAAGATGCATCCCTTACTAGTTGATGAAGTGCTGTAGGGGATAGTTCAGGGCTTTCAAGATAACATAAAGCTAATTTGAAATGATTTATTCCTTTTGTGTGGTGTTACTGTAAGCTTTGCATGCTGTATCAGGAATCCCCATTTTACTGAATCTATCAGAATGCTTTGCTTGAATGTTTTTAAATACAATTTTTACTTACTTCTAAATGACCCAAAGGAGGCTCAATTACTCTTTTAACATACCTGGTCTGACTATTTTTTGCAGTAGAACTATGCTAATGCAAATTTTTAAAATCTATTTTATATTCTTTTATATTAGATTCTATTTTTTTATTCTGCCCAATTTGAACTGAAGGCTAACATTCAACTGATCATGTAGCCATTTTTTCACGTGACAAACTTAAGCAACAGACATTATCAAGCTACTAAATCCTGGAGGCAAGACCCAGCCTGAAGCTAGAAGAGAAGCATGTTTTTTATATGTTTTTATATGTTGAGTAATTTTGTTTCAAACATATCCTACTATACAGTATATGGGAATCTTCTTACATTGACAAAGAGGTGAATGGCACAAATATTTCATATAAAAAATTATCAATTTGAATACATTTGGGACCATTTAATGACTTAATGCCGATACACACCTTCTTTGTTATAGTTTGGTTTAATTTCCCCAATTGTGTGTTGTGACAGAGGACTGTGTCTATTACTGAACTACAAAGACTCTGGAAGATGATTGATTGTACTTCCTATTACTGACTGTTCTTCGAATAAATGCTGCAAGCATCTTGTGTAATTGGATACAAAAGTGACATATTTTAGGTTGTCCTTAAAATGATCTTTATACTACCGTACTGTTTTAAATAAAAAACATGTGATGTAATGGAATGATATGCATTCTTTTACTTCATATCCAGACAATGTGTGAAGCTAGAACCTGCGAATTTAAATACCTAGTCAAGTATATACAGTGCTGTGAAAAAGCATTTGCCCCCTGTCTGATTTTCTGCATTTTTGCACATTTTGAGTTTAGTCAGATCTTTTTGTGGGTTGTAGTAGTATATAGAGGGAGTCTAAGAGAAAAAATTACACCAGAGTTTGGTGCTTCTTTCATTTGTTTAGTGTGCAAGGTAATCAAACATGTAATCTTCAAGGGTGAAAAAGTTATTGCCCCCCTAGTTAACTCAACCCAGTTAAAGGGATAGTTAGGGTCAGCTGTTTGAATACTTTGGTTAACAATCAGGCCTGATTTGGGCCAGCCCTGCTCATTATAAATCTGACTAACTTTGGCCCTTATCATCAGAGTGAAGTTGTCAGCACACAGGTTCTAGAGGCACATCATGCTACGATCAAAAGAAATTCCTGAAGACCTCTGGGTAAAAAAGTTGTTGATGCCTATCAGTCTGGAAAGGGTTACAAAGCCATTTCTAAGGCTCTGGGGCTCCACCAAACCACAGTCAGAGCCATATTGTCCAAATGGAGAACGTTTAGGGCAGTAGTGAATCTTCCCAGGAGTGGACATCCTGCCAAAATCTCTCCAAGAGCAAGGCGTAAAATTGTCCAGGAAGTCACAAAGAACCTTAGAACAACATCCAGGGATCTGCAGGCCTCTCTCGCCTCGGCTAAGGTCAGTGTTCATGACTCCACCATCAGAAAGACACTGGGCAAAAATGGGTTCCATGGCAGAGTAGCAAGGCGGAAACCACTGCTCACTAAGAAGAACATGAATGCTCATCTCAAGTTTGCCAAAAAGCACTTGGATGATCCTCAAGAGTTCTAGCACAATATTCTATGGACAGATGAGTCAAAAGTGAAACTTTTTGGCCAACATGGGCCCCGTTATGTCTGTGAAAACCAAACACTACATTCCACAGTAAGATGTTGTGGCAGGACCTGAAACAAGCAGTTTATGCTCGAAAACCCACAAATGTCACTGAGTTGAAAGAGTGGGCCAAAACTCCTCCACGGCGCTGTGAGAGACTGATCAATAACTACAGGAAGCGTTTGGTTGCAGTTATGGCTGCTAAAGGTGGCGTAACCAGTTATTGAGTCTAAGGAGGTGATTACTTTTTCACACAGGGGCATTGGGTGTTGCATAACTTTCTTTAATAAATAAATGAAGCATCAAAATTTGGTATTATTTGTTCACTCTGGGTCCCTTTTATCTAATATTATATTTTGGTTGAAGATCTGGTAACATTCAGTGTAAAAAATATGCATAAATGCAGAAAATTAGACAGGGGGCAAATACTTTTTCAAAGCACTGTATATATATACTTTATACAGGTTTGAAAGTTGTACTCGCATAATCCCTTTGACTGTGTGAAAGGGTTATAACGGTATTATACCGGCATAGATTTTGCAATTTTGTGCTGTGTGAATGTGCATTTTAAAGAATTGTTTAAACGTCTTTGAGACGGCTCAGTAGCGGTATTTGTGTGTGAAAGTGGTATTGGCTTTCTAAACCAAATATATTACAGGCTTGTATTAAGTATAAACTGGTAAGTATACAATACATACTTGCCAACATTTGGAAACTGTTCAGCGGGACGCTCATCAAGGGTGTTATATGCATCATACACATGGGAGGGGTCATACGCAAAAAAAACACTATCATATAATAATAGACATATCCCCTCAACTCAACACCGCACGACCAGCATGACATTAAACAGACACACAATGAAGCGTTCTTACCGGTAAGCTAGTGATCAGCGGATGTGTCTGCCGCATGAAGAGCCAAGCATGTGGTTTTCACTAACTCTACTGTGCAGAATATATATATAATAATATAAATCAGGACTGTCCCGAGTCCCGGGACTGTTGGCATGTATGTACAATATTTTATTCAACAACAAGCATATATATATGGCATCGAATAGCCTTCATATTTGGTGGTCCTAACTATTTGGTTTTACTGGCACATTGTTTTAACTTCTGGCCGTATCAGTGATAAAACCACATAATTTGAGATACTGGCTTTACAGTTGCACACAATTTTTTTCTATTTCAGCCAAGTTATATTATGTTAGAAAACGATTCGGTACCATCAGCCAGTCAGCTTCCAGCTTGAATGAGCTTCTAACAGACAGTAGATGTAGCATTATCTGTGAGTCGAATTTAAAATCAATTCGCCTTTTCATTTTGACATCCTGTATTGAAAGCTCATTTCACATCTATTGGACAGCAAACGCTAAACAAAGACATAAGTGGTCTACATTTATTGTGTTATCCAATAAAATCACCCAATCAATGCTTTTCACCAATGAAAGCAACCAGTCCTGTACCTGCAACTGCCGAGTCAGCCAGTCACACCAGGACCTTTTTAAACATCCATTTTCTAAAATTGCATATAAAGATATAGAACATAAATAGAACATGCATAATTTTTTTTTTGTGTGTGTTTGTTATATGGTATCTCCTTGGTGTTGCTCTGAGCATGATCTTTCTTTTAGTAAAAGGTAGATGTTGGGTATACTCTTCCGAACAAGTTTGTAATTATTGTTTGTGTGCGGAGAAAGCACTTGGTTTCTGACAGCTAATTCACAGTGTATTAAAAATGCAGAAGCACTTCCCCAAAAGAAATAGAAAAAAAATTCCATAATAAATCATTGAACATTAAAAACATAATTTTAACTACAGTGCAAACAGACAAGGTTTAAAGTCTTAATTGCAGCTGCTCTAATGCTTTTACATTATTCTGTCTCTACACTGGATAGCATCCATTCTTTATATTATCATTTTAATTGCTGAAATTGCAAGATATTACAATTTTTTATTGTAAAAAGAAAATATCTGTTCTTATGACTGAATGAGGATAAGATTATGGTAAAAACTCACACTGTGTAAAAAGCACTCTTTATTGTTTTATAAACCCAAATATTAACCATTCAGTGTAAAGGATTTGTTTAAAAAAATGTAAACAACACCAATTGTTATGTTCTGTAATAGTTTACGAGTACAACAGGAATGAGACAATATCTCAGAATCTATATACCATGTTTGGCTAGTGGTGATTATAGTTGCAAGTCCATGTTGAAATAGAACAAGTGCCTGCACATTTTGGCCATGTGGTAGGTACTTGTTTTTTTGTTTGCAAAAAAAATAATAATAAATTGTGGCAGAACTTAGAACTACATAATTAACAGCGGCCTTGTACCGAGATCAATAGCCCTGCATCACTCTAATTGCATCATGAATTCAGCAGGGCCTTGCTTAGCCTTTAAGTGGCCTAAGTGTTACTATATTCCACAAAATTACACAAATTGAAAAAATCCATCTGTAAAACCCAACGTGATTTTGGAAAACATTTTCTACATTTGTGATGCCCCAAGTAAGTAGTCTTTTGTAGTTCCTGTGCACTTTCTTGTTGTCTATTAAACATGTCATATCATATGAAGAAGACTTTTTTGTCTTTTCCAGTTGCTTTTTTTCAGACTGTATATGAGGTATTTTTCTTCATGCTCTCATACATACTGCCTTTGTCACCCTGTAGCTTCTGAAAGCTACAGCAACAAAAATGTTACCCGGCTGTTGTTTTTCTTTCCTAGAGAGATAGGCTATTTTCTTCCTGATATCGGGCTTGCCTTATTTGAAGCCTTATTTTGTATTCACACCACAGCTCTGTCTTTTGTGCTTACAGCAATACCTTTTCTCACATAATTTAATGTTAGATTCTCAGCTATTCTCAACCTTGATAGGCTATCTTGCCTTTGGCAGGATCTGCATCTCTCGTCAAATTGTTTTGTGTTTTGTTGACTTGCCTTCGTACAGGCTGGAAGAAAGAAAAAAATATTATTTTTGCTTCTTTGATAAAAGAAGCTACAAAGCTGTTACAGCCTTGATACTGCAGTTATTACACCGTAAATCTAGCCTAATTAATGTATTATGCTCCAAGGTTTATGAGATGTCTAATGGAGCTGAATTAAATGCTGTCATCAGAGGTACGACGTGAGCCCTTATTGTTACAGAGTTAAAGCACCCAGAATTTAAATGTCTAGAAGATACAGGTTAAAATTGGGCAGACAAGCTAAATGGGCCATTGCATAAATATGACAAGAAGAACAATAGAGTAGACTGACCAGAGGTTTTGGGTTGTTAGAAGAAATTGAATTCAATGTTTAGAAGATCTGTCATTATGTTATGTTAATGCCAGTGCTGCAAAATGCTACTTATATTTTAACTGGCTATTTGGATTACCAGGGTTCACGTTAGCCTACTGTAAATAGCTGTAGTTTATTACACAATTTCCCTCATCAAAGTATTTGTCACAAAAAATATAATTAAAGCAACTTTTTTTTCCAAGTATGAGCGAATGTTTAATTATGTTTGTTGTCACTTTTAAAGACACAGTGAAGCATACATAAGTATACACATTCCGCACCTTCTTATTTATTAAATGGGCTGCTGCATGTGTTACTAGACTTTTTAAAGAACGTTTTGGGTAGCTTATAATATTGACTGCTTCTACCTTAACATATAAAATTACTTTTGGTTTAAGTATGAAGGTGACTTGTAAAAAATAAATAGTAAGTAAGTAAGCTGACATGAACATATTTCTTCAGTCTCTGCATACTGTTTTAGACCTTGGTTGCTCAGCTCCACACCCACCACCCTCCAGCTCTCTTGCATGTCTTCTGCCTGTTTGGTCAGGAAACATTGAAACCTTTCAGTAGATTCTCTCATGCTTCATTAGTGTTACAACTGGCATCCTTACTGCTTTCAGAGGAAGACTGCTGTTTTCTGTATGCTGTTAGGCTTCACAGTGGGAATGTTTTGTTTTCCTTTTAAAAGTGTGCATATGGCCATTAACAGGAGGGCAAGCTTAATTTGCCTAATAACCATAATTACAATTTGGGAACAAGTTTACTGCTTATGGAACAAATTACGTGGCCCATCTCCAGTCAGTATATATAAAACACATAAACACATGCATACATACATTTCTTTATTTTAGTTTTTTAACTTGGTTTTTCCATACTGTAAGTGCATATGAGCCATTCTTCAGATTATATGTCCAATGGACAACAGTAACAGGCAAAGGATGCAATAGGAGAAGCGATATCACCATGCATGTTGTTTTCTAGGTTCCACCGGTAGAGAAATTAAGGAGATGTCAAAAAATGACTTGGTAAAAGACAGGGAAAAAATATAGAGATGTAAGGCATTTCAAGGGTGAAAAGTGGCAAAGACAATGGCCCTAATGATAGTATGAGGGGGTGTGCCTCGTGTCATATATGTATGATGGAAACACCAGCCTAAAAAAGGGCAGTATGCAAAACGTGATAGATTTTGAGTTAATGTACTTAATGTTATCATTCAACTTGATAAAAAAAAAAAAAAAAAAAAAAAAAAAAAAAAACTCAATTAAATAACACTACTTATATAAATGTGCAGGACTCTAATGGGATTTCCTCTACATAAGTGACTAATAAGCCCAGTACTTTCATAACTTTAAAATCGAATTTAGCTGTTAAATTACACATTGTGGTTTATTTTGCGGTCTGTTTCCAACACATTGATCTGTTGGCAAAAGAGACTGATCAATGTGTCCAGCAATGCTGACTCCTCACCGGTTATACCCCACTGTGTGTTGCCCACCTCGTTTTGGCAGCAGTTTGATAGATATGAATGACCTTCCCTCATCTCCCACTGTCTTTGGCAATCAACCATGTCACTTTGGGTGTCAGTGACATTCCCTTGCGACAGGTCTGGTGAGGTCATTTACAATTTATTAATGAATGGTCTTTCAATATGCCTCTCTTGTTTTTAATTATAAAAAAGTAATACAAACAGAAAGGATACATGTATACTAATATGCAATGATCTGCTGTGAGTGCTTTACAAGTATGTTATCAACCATTAGGTTAACATTTAAAAAATAAACTAAATATGTTGTATTTTGAATGTTTGTCCAGAAAATTATATTATGAGGAACCTGTGATTTCAGACTTTGATTTATAAGTGCATTTTGGAACTCAAAACTAGCATCAACAGTACCCAGATTTTTTGAATTACAGACATCTCTGTGAGGTTATGAGAAGCTATGATATGACATTTGAGTAATAACATTTTATGTCATGTACCGTAACAACTGGAAACAGAATGTCACATTTTGTATGCAGGACCTTCATGGAAAACTTGGGTGTATTTCTGTAAGGAGAATCTGCCTAGTAATCAACACTTCATATCCAAGCGCCATAAAAACAATGTGTGGTTTTCATTCATGTCGCTTCTTTTGTTTGGCCCTTCAAGTCATGCATGGCGAGGCCAAACAGGGAGACAGACGTCTTTAGAGCCTGGAGGAAGGGCTTCCCTCAGCCATGGATTCCCTAAGGTTCCCTCCTACCAGTGATTAGGGGGGGTTTCCTTACCAGAGTACCTAGCTGTTCGTATTTAGTTTCTTCAGGGTGGGTGGCAGGCTGGAGAGGCTGGGTTCTCCCTCAGTGCTTTTCATGTGCGAGGGCGGGCCCATGTCTCAGCTGCTTGCTTTTCATTCATTTATCTTTTATCTTTTTCTTATTTTTTTCCAGTCATTGTGTGATGCTTTGTCTTTTGGCGGTAGGTGGCCCTACGAGCCACTTCCTGTCTGTGGCACTAGACTACATGATGTCATGGTGTATTCGCTAGTCAGGCCAGCATTGCAGATAGTTGTCAGTACACATATTCATTAGCTATCATTAATTTGTCAGTTCAACTGCTAAATGATCCACAGTGCAGATTCTCCGTCCTTAATGGAAAACCTGGGTGTATTTCTGGAAGGATAATCCGGCCACTAATCAATACATCATGTCCAAGCCCAATATAAACTGTGTGGCTTTCATTCATGCTGCTGCTTTTGTTTGGCTTCCTTTTATTATTGTTTCTCTTTTATCTGGTTTAAGTTGTGATGCCCTAAGCAATGAACATGCTTTATTTGCATATTTAAATCCTGGTTTTGTTACAGAGCATGGCTTACATGGTTTATTCGAAACAAAACAGGAGAACTAAGTAATCACCTCCATAACATTCATAGTTGTATATCTTTAGTTTTCAACAGTGTATTTTGTTTTGTGCTGGTCTTGAACTGCAGTGAGGCTGTCCTTGTACAGTACGTCCTTTCCTATTAACTGCTCCAGACACTGCCTGCATATGAAACCCTAGTATAACATGTTACTGTTCCATTGTAAAACCTTTATGAATGAGGTAATGCGTGTTGTTTTTTTAACATTGTATGTCATATTTACCATCCATTGTGGTTCATGAATCTGGCCCACAATCTTAAGACTGTCCCAGCCATACAATTCAATAGTAAGAAAGTAGTAACAGTCCCTGGTATATTGGAATTGAAATGGTCACAAAAGATCCTTTATCTTGAAATAATAATTATTTGTTTTATACTGGCAGGGGAGAGTGTAGAAATGCAAAACTGGACTCGCCTAAATAACTGGCATAGGCAAAACCAGATTGGCCCAACATCGATGTTGAAACGTTAGACGAAATTAGACTCACGCAAGTTAATGGCATGGGCAAACCAAATTCACCCAGCATTGATTTTGAAACGTTGGACGAAAGTAGACTCACCTGGGCTAGTCCCAAAATTCATTGAGAACTGCTGAAAAAACAGGTTTCGCCCAGTCATATTTTTCAAATTCTAGGCCAATCTAGATTCGTCCGATTGGACACGGGAGAGTGCCGAAAAAAGTGTTAACTTCGGGATTCACCCAAAAGTCCTTTGTGAAACTACACTGAACAAAAATATAAACGCAAAAGCATCAATTTCAAAGATTTTACTGCATTACAGTTCATATAAGGAAATCAGTCAATTGAAATAAATTCATTAGGCCCTAATCTATGGATTTCACATGACTGGGAATACAGATATGCATCTGTTGGTCACAGATACCTTAAAAAAAAAAAAAAAAGGTAGGGGTATGGATCAGAAAACCAGTCGGTATCTGCTGTGACCACCATTTGCCTCCTGCAGCGCGACACATCTCCTTCGCATAGAGTTGATCAGGCTGTTGATTGTGGCCTGCGGAATGTTGTCCCATTCCTCTTCAATGGCTGTACGAAGTTGCGGGATATTGGCGGGAACTGGAACACACTGTTGTACATGTCGATCCAGAGCATCCCAAACATGCTCAATGGGTGACATTGCTGGTGAGTATGCAGGCCATGGAAGAACTGGGACATTTTCAACTTCCAGGAATTGTGTACAGATCCTTGTGACATAGGGCTGTGCGTTATCATGCTGAAACATGAGGTGATGGCAGCGGGTGAATGGCACGACAATAGGCCTCAGGATCTCGTCACGGTATCTCTGTGCATTCAAATTGCCATCGATAAAATGCAATTGTGTTCATTGTCCGTAGCTTATTTCTGCCCATACCATAACCCCACCGCCACCATGGGGCACTCTGCTCACAACATTGACATCAGCAAACCTCTCGCCCACACAACGCCATACACGCTGTCTGCCATCTGCCCGGTCCAGTTGAAACCGGGATTCATTCGTGAAGAGCACACTTCTCCAGTGTGCCAGTGGCCATTGAAGGTGAGCATTTGCCCACTGAAGTCTGTTACGACGCCGAACTGCAGTCAGGTCAAGACCCTGGTGAGAACGACGAGCACGCAGATGAGCTTCCCTGAGATGGTTTCTGACAGTTCTAGACTCAAGAAGACAGAAGGCTGTGCACAAGAGAAGTCCTTGGAATTTGAATGAACCGGAAAAATTTTGTGTTGGAGAATGGTCACAAATTACTAAAGAATCATGCCAAATGCTCTTTGACAAATATCCTAATCGTTTAAAAGAGGTTATTATTGATAAAAGTGTCACACCTAGATATTAATTTCATTGTCCTTGATAGGGTATGAATACTTTTGAGTTAGCATTTTTGGAGGTTTGCAAAAAAAAAAAAAAATTGCTGAAATAAACAATTGTAGACATTTAGTTCTTGTTACTTTTTTTTTCCTCATCCACAAAAGCAAAACTTCTGCTACAAAAGATTTTTCCTAAAATTGAGAAATTTGTAGAAATTATAAATTTCCATTGGGGGTATGTAAACTTTTGACTACAACTGTGTGTGTGTGTGTGTGTGTGTGTGTATATATATATATATATATATATATATATATATATATATATATATATATATATATATATATATATATATATACACACACATACATACAGTTATTGTAAGGTGACATTGGTTTTATGTTGGGAAATATTTTTAAGAAAAATAAAAAAATGAAATATCTTGCTTACATAAGAACATAAGAAAGTTTACAAACGAGAGGAGGCCATTCGGCCCATCTTGCTTGTTTGGTTGTTAGTAGCTTATTGATCCCAGAATCTCATCCAGCAGCTTCTTGAAGGATCCCAGGGTGTCAGCTTCAACAACATTACTGGGGAGTTGATTCCAGACCCTCACAATTCTCTGTGTAAAAAAGTGCCTCCTATTTTCTGTTCTGAATGCCCCTTTGTCTAATCTCCATTTGTGACCCCTGGTCCTTGTTTCTTTTTTCAGGCTGAAAAAGTCCCTTGGGTTGACACTGACAATACCTTTTAGAATTTCGAATGCTTGAATTAGGTCGCCACGTAGTCTTCTTTGTTCAAGATTGAACAGATTCAATTCTTTTAGCCTGTCTGCATTTTTACTTTTATCTTTTTGCTTGCATAAGTATTCAACCCCCACGCATTAATATTTTGTAGAGCCACCTTTCACTGCAATAACAGCTTTAAGTATTTTGGGGTCAGTATGTCCCAGCTTTGCACACAGTGTCAGAGTGATTTTGGTCCATTCTTATAGGCAGATTTGCTCCAGGTTGTTCAGGTTGTTTGGACGACGCTTGTTGACCACGATTTTCAAATAGTGCCACAGATTCTCAATGGGATTGAGATCAGGACTTTGACTGGGCCACTGTAGGACACTCACCTTTTTGTTCTTGAGCCACTCCAGTGTTGCTTTGGCCTTGTGCTTGGGATCATTGTCCTGCTGAAAGGTGAATTTCCTCCCAAGCTTCAGTTTTTTAGCAGACTGAAGCAGATTCTCTTGCAGTATTTTCCTGTATTTTGCTCCATCCATTCTTCCTTCAATTGTAAGACGATGCCCAGTCCCTGCTGATGAAAAACATCCCCACAGCATGATGCTGCCACCACCATACTTCACTGTAGGGATGGTGTGTCTTGAAGCATGGGCAGTGTTGGGTTTGCTCCACATATAGCGCTTTGAGTTTTGGCCAAAAAGCTCTATGTTGGTCTCATCTGACCACAAAACCTTTTCCCACATCACAGCTGGGTCACTCTCATGCTTTCTGGCAAACTCCAGACATGCTTTCAGATGGTACTTTTTGAGTAACGGCTTCTTTCTTGCCACCCTCCCATACAGGCCAGTGTTATGCAGAGCTCTTGATATGGTTGACTGGTGCACCATTACTCCACTCCCAGCTACTGAACTCTGTAGCTCCTTCAAAGTGATTGTTGGCCTCTCTGTGGCTTCTCTCACAAGTCTCCTTCTTGTTTGAGTGCTGAGTTTTGAGGGACGGCCTTTTCTTGGCAGTGCCTGGGTGGTGTGATACAGCTTCCACTTCCTGATTATTGATCCAACTGTGCTCACTGGGATATCCAAACACTTGGATATTATTTTGTACCCTTTCCCTAATCTATGCATTTGTATTACTTTATCTCTAACTTCTGTAGAATGCTCTTTGGTCTTCATTTTCCTTCAGATTCACAGCCTTACCAATGATCCTTCAACAGTGGGGTTTTTATCCAGAAAATGTGACAGCAACTTTAATGGTTCACAGGTGGAGGCCAATGATAAGGTAATTGTGTCCTCGTTTGGGCAATTTCTTTCATCAAGTGCAAACTGAGAGCTTCCACAGCACAGGGGTTGAATACTTATGCAAGCAAGATATTTCAGTTTTTTATTTTTCTTAAAAATATTTCCCAACATAAAACCAGTGTCACCTTACAATAATTGATTCTGAGTTTCAGTGTTTAAAAATAAAATATCAAACAGAACGAAATTTCAATGTACCATTTGTAATTCAGTAATATGAGAGAATTGGTCTGAATGCTTTTGCAAGCCACTGTGTGTGTGTGTGTGTCTATATATATATATATATATATATATATATATATATATATATATATATATATATTAGTATCCAGGAGGGGCTAAATGACTACATCCCCCAGAATGCCACAGGAGTGAGCCAGGAGGATACAGTTATAACTTGAAATGAAAAGTATAGTTTAGTACTCCATGTGGGAGTTAGGTTTTGTTTTGATTTTTATTTCTGTAAATAATAAAAATGGCATGAAAGTGCTTTTAAAAGTTTTGTTTTGTGTCTGGGTCTGATTTTAAAGGGTGCAAAACTGAAACTAAAACAAGTGAAATCCTTCACAATATATTGTATATGGATGTGAAAATAAAAATAAAAATAACAATAGACAACCCCTGGAAGCTTCAGGCTTCCGAAATCGATTAAAATAGTAAACTTTATGTTTTTATTTTATGTGTTCCTTTTTATTTAAACCTTAAACCTTAATGTATGTGAAATTTCATAATTAAAAATAAATTATGGGAATCATAGAAATGTTCACGGCTTAATAACAAATTACAAACTGTGTTTTC
This sequence comes from Polyodon spathula, assembly GCF_017654505.1. Classification (NCBI taxonomy): domain Eukaryota; kingdom Metazoa; phylum Chordata; class Actinopteri; order Acipenseriformes; family Polyodontidae; genus Polyodon; species Polyodon spathula. Next base: position 45,027,843 of record NC_054539.1, read on the forward strand.
CCTGAAGCTGTTTTATATTTTCATACTAGTTTGCCAAAGTATTCTACCATTAATTGGAGCTGGCCCCCGAGCTGTTGTTGTTTATTCCACTCTGTTGAGCCATCCTGTCCTAATGAAGGGTTGCTGACTGACTGATAACTCGGTCACCACAATTAGAATTCACACAACAGGTAGAAAGTAGAAGCAGGGGCACTGGAATATAACATTAATTGTGTCTTAATGGGCAGCTGGTGTTTGCAATGCAACAGCACAAAAAAAGAAAGAAAAAACATTTTAAAAAAAACTGTTTTTACTAAGGGCTGTGACAAATCTATACTGTGTATTCTATTCTGAGTTAAACAGAAAGGTGACGTAAGTGACTTTTGATTTGAGGTGAAGTATCCTATTTAATGATAGCAGGTTTTAAAAAGAATATTGGGCAGTTGGTTGCCAATTTCAAAATGCAACATGTTTAACACCAAAATACTAATGAAGTGTCAAAGACCTGTTAAAGGTTCTAATCTGAAATGTTTCCTTTTTATTCAGTTGGTGATTTTGTCTCTAAGTCTTTACAATGATTCATAGTACTTTAACAGTACAATTGTTATAGATTCCAATATAAAACAGATAAAAGCGGAAGAAAAGCACCTCTGACAATTTATAGGACACGCATCAGAAAGGATTGCAGCTGTATTTTACGAGATTCAGCGCATTAGCTTTTATTATCAAAATGTATTCATAAAAGTTGTTGTTTTGACTTTTTGTAAAGGTGAAGGGGAACTTAAAGTCAGCTTTAAGTGCAACTGAAGTTTACGTTACAGTAGGATATGATACTTTTAAGACCTGTCTCTGTGTCCCTTTTGACCGTTAAAAGTTTATCGGATTAAATAGATAAAACAGCATTTGAGGGGTTACCATTACAAACCTTGTCATATAATATCATCTGAGTGGCAGGGATCAAATTCCCCAGGCATTGAAGGCCTCCACACGCAAATGCAGTTGCAAATCGAGCCGTGAACATCAAGAATCAACTTTTCACATTCTGTTTTTAATTGCTCCAGTTTAATTGACATCTTCTCCCAGTAACAGAAGACAGATGCCATGGGTCGCAAATGAAACACTCATGAAATTGAAGTATCTACCCGTCTGCCCTGTTGCCCCACTTGAAATAATAGACACCTTATGCTGAGCTTTTGTCCTCTGCCATATGACTAAGTGACTTACAAAGAGAGAGCTGTGAAATGAGCTGTGTAAACAGATAATTAATACAGACGGCCTCCGGATCTTCCTTGAAATTGTGCCTTATTGGAAGCTCTCCGTCTTGACTGTACCTGGTTGTGATCAGCCTTAGCAGAATGTACTTTAGCATGTGTCATTTAATGTTATTTTCAGGTAATTATGAACATCAATGAGGTGAAAGATTATTAATTGCTTTTCCATTTGCTTCACACTCTTGTTTGTTCTGCAACTGAAGGAACCTGCAAATGACAAAGTGCTGCCTTGCAATAACCCTTTAAATTAAATGCCTCTTCATAATACATTATGTAATGGGTTCAGCAGTGTCTGCTTGCCATGTGTGCACTTTAACTACTAAGGTACAGTGTGTCTAGGTACATCCAGGCTTGTTTCCCCCCACTGCACTAATGTATCAAACAACACATTGCCCAAATGTCACAAATAAAGCAAAGCTATGATCCCTAGTTTCATTTGGAGAATTTAAATATTTTTGGTAAGGTAGCCCTAAGATTAGTGCTAATGAAAACTAGATGTTTTACAGTAAAACTAGAAGGTTCAATGCTACAATGTTTGACTTGGTTGTGTCTGATTGCAGTTATTTATACAGCATTCCCATTTCTACATTATAGCTAGAGAATCACTGTGTGAAGTTACAAAAATAAAGCTTTGCCTTTTAGACATATTTTAAGGTCAATGGCGGTGGAAAATAGAATTTCCTGCACATGCCTGACAGTGAAAAAGATACCACAACACAAGGACTGTGAGAAACCGTTTTGTTCCACTGAAAGCGCAGTATTTTGTGTATGTTAATCATGTGCCTTTGAGGTGTAATTGGCAATAATGGGTCCTGTCACTTTCAGGGTTTAGGCAACAGGCGAAGCGGAGACAAACCTATCAAGAGCCCAAAAAGCAAAGTGTTAGTGCAAACTAAAGGATTTAAACAAATATTTCATGTAAATTTGCGCATTATTGATCGTTGTGTCATTTATAGTAAAAGGAGTTACAGAAGACACCATTTTCTAGCAAATGTAAAGCACTTCAAAAAGCTGCAATGACCATAAGTAGCGGAGATTGATTTAGGGCCAGTCCCACAAGTGTTTCTGGGCCTGGGTTGGTTGTTTAAACGATACACTTATACTGTTTGCTTAGCCTTCCTAAGCTGCTTTGTGCTTGCTTGCTGCTGACTTTATAAAACTCATCACCAGCAGTCCAGGACTATCACTAGCTTCAATCCTGAAAATCTGTTGGGACAACACAGGTGAGATACACAGGCCTAGAGGTGTATTATGCTCAATGATTTATCAAATTTATGAGCAGAAATAGAGCAGCAGTCATAAAAGTTCAAGAGGTTGCTTTATATCCCAAAGCCCATAGGCTCAGATCTCCAGTGCGTTTGATGTTTTAAAACAGATAAAGGAAACCAAAACTGATATGCTGATGTAGTTGAGTGACTGAAGCAGATTTAAGTTAAGTAGTATGGAAAGAAATCAACAACAACAAAAAAAAAATCTACTTAGATACACTATCAATGTATAAAATACTGTAGCTTCAAATGATAAATGTGGGACCTTGTGGGTCTATCATTGTATTAGTAATTTGTAAAGCCCTGTGAAATTCTTTTTTTTTATAGTTTTACATTTTATTTTTCATAAATTTAGTTTTATTTTGTTTTATTACAGATACACATTAATAAAATAACTCAAATAGATGTACCTGCATATAAATAAAAACAAAGTATACATTGTGTTTTAACTCGATACACATTAAACATTTTTTTAAGCTTCAGTCTAGCACAAATATTCAAATTAAATGCAAGCATACAACATAACTCCATGTTTTATTTGTTCATGGTTTGTTGTCTGTCACTTAGAACCAGTGAATACTTTGGGAAAAAAATCGTTCACAGTCAATGGAAACCACAGGGTACATGAGATGAGAAATCACGGTACTGGATAAACTGGCATTCTGGCACCTGAGCCCAAAAAGGATGTCAGTAATATCTATAGAGCCGTCAACATTATTCTTAACTGCATCTTTTACACTCTGTTGCTTAGTTTCTTGTACCACAACACAAAATAATTTATTTCCACTTCCCTCAGCAGTGGCACGTTTACAATACATCCCAACATATTTTTATCCACTGATGTCCGAGTGGCTATCTCCAGTGGATTAAACAGTTGGCCAATTAAGAGATGTCAGGAAAAATTCTTAGCGGTATCGTTTAATTGTTATGTGGTGTTTAGGCATTTTAGAAACAAACATATCTTCTCTTCCATCACAATTTTAATTCCCAAACGACTCGCTCCAAACTATAGGCTACATCTGCACAAGTGCTAGTCAGAGATTCCGCTTCCCTTCAGACCATCTATGGTAACGGCTGAGCCTTGACAACTATGAGTGCAAGTATTTATTTACATTTTTTTTGACCTCCCAATTTTAAAATGTCATTCTGTGTTTGCTTTATAATGATTTTTCCTTTTGTTTTGTTTTATATTTGCATTTCTTTTTATTTTGTTTTATATGTTGATTTTCGTTTTATTTTGAATTTGTGAAAAACACAGGCCTGTTAATTCTTTCAGCTAGGAGAAAAAAATAACAACGTAGGAGAAATTACTGTAACTCTTCAAGTGTGATTGATACATGTTTTCTTTATTATTAATATGTTTATTATTATTAAACTGTTAAAAAAATGATAGTATATATTGCACATTTATAATACAGTACAAACATATAGTGTGGCAGGGTGTGTGTGTGGGGGAATGTAAGATTGACAGGTGTATAAAAGGAAGGAAACATCCTTTGTCTGGTGGAGGGAGTTTGGTAGTGAAGGCAAATACTCAGCCTATAGCTTAGTGTCTTGTTTGATCCTTTTATTTTGGCCCTTGTGCTGTGTTTTTTGTTCCTGTTTATTTGTTGTTTTGTTTATTAGATGTGCATTCTAGTGCTTAAACTGCAGCTTCCACGTGCCTGAGTCTCTCTTCCTGCTGATAACAGCTTGGGCCGTGACGCTATCCTGTCGCATATAGACTTGCATGACTTGTTTTAGTAGTAAAAAGAGCAATAGCTAAGACATTTTTATTAGCTTTAGCAACATTTATCACTGGTTTACCAATCTCAAACATGTTTTTTTTGTGATCACAAAAGAACCTCAGTTCTTTTAGTACCCAAGATAGGGTTTTAATACCCAAGGTGGTTTTAAAAATAATCAACCAGCAACAAAGCCTACTGAACAAAGCAGATGAATATTAATGCTTTGTTCTTGAGGGAATCACTTGAAGAGGTTTTGTACCGGCACCAGAAATTGCAACTTAGAAAAGAAACCCACTAGGAAAGTTTATTATTATCCCCCGAGTGGAATTAAGATTACATTAGCAAGTAATTGAAGATACTTTTGATCAGGATTTCAATTTCTATTTTTATAGTAGCTATAGAAAATGTTTTGATGTTTTCCTGAGCATACATAATACAGCACATAGAAGCAGAAGGTTGCATTTTTTTAAATTAGCTATGTGCTTGTAATGCAAATAAAGCCACTTCAAAGACAGGTCAATTAGCATTTTTCAATGGGAGAAATGCACTGTACTGATGATTCTTTAATTAATTTGTTTGGATTGCCCAGCATGTTATATATGTGCAATCCAAACATGGATAGGTTTTGTCAGGCAGACCAAAATGCATCTTGAATAATGGTTTAAATTGGTGTAACAGTGCGTTGTAGTGAGCAAAGACATGAGGTAATATAATATTTATGTTTTAAGGGTCTAGAAACCTTTTTCTTGATATCCACATACTTTACATACAATATTATTGCACTTGAGGGATTCATTTCCTTGTAATGCACTGCAGTTTGCTCAGTGAGTTGGAGCTGATGCTGCAATGTTGTTTTGTTCAGTTTGCTAGAAAAGTGGTGGAAGTAAGGTTTAGGGAGCTTGGGGCAAGTTATTCAAAGTCTCTAGTCTAACTGACCCCCACCAATTGCAGATAACCCTTGGGCCAATGCCTTGACTGCCTGTGGTTAAATCCTGTATTACTGCAAACAAAGGTCTGTAAAGCATCATCTTGCAATGCAAAACAACTACCCCCCCCCATTATATCAGATTCTTCAAATTCCCCTCCGTACAATTTTAATAACCTGTGTGGAATGGTGGATCGACAATAGCCTTGCTTTCTTCTTCCTCACGTTGTGAACAGATGTTGAAATTCCCAGTAGCCTGGTAGATCATGGCTAGTATAATATTAATTGAGCTTCTGTCATTATTGTCTGGTGTTAACCCCAGATGATATCCTGACTGTAGGATTCTTTTGTTTTAAAATCCAGGAGGGAGTACAGATAGAACAAAGCCTTAAAAACCCTCAATGCAATGCATTAGAGTGCAAATTGCTGCTTTTAATGATACATGAATTCCATTATTTCAAATCAAACCTGGGCTGCAAGTTTTTGTAAAGGTCTGCTGACTATAAAGAAAAAAAAAAGATTTATATTGAGCATAAGGGAGGGGTGGTTAAAAGTTCATACTGTTGATTCGGTACAGAAAATATGAAGACATAAGGGCAGACTTGTTTTTTTTTTTATTTATTTATTGCTAAATTGAACAGGTGTCTTCCAATAAATTATCATGCAATTACTCTCTGTGCCAGCTTACGTTTCAGGGCACACATGGCACCATTACAAGTAAGAAAAATGACAGCAGTTCTATTAAGCTCAATTAAGTGCATGGAAATTGTTTAGCATTTTAACACTGTCAAACGGTGAAGTCTTGTTATGTGACTTTTTCCTTGTCAAACAGCACATCAGCGTTTTGCATTCAGTAGCTGCACTTTGTTTAACAGCTGCTCTAATTACAGTAGAAACTGGGACTTCAAGGAGTCACCACTGGCCAATACTGCAGTCTACTCCTTGTTGAATTGAGTCGTGTTTTGAATCTGTTTAAATATATTGTTGCTAGTAGCAACAGATAAATGCATCCAGTTTTGGATGTTATATAAAAAATATAGTTCTGTATTAGAAATAATATAATACATAATACATATACTCTCACTAATGAAAACAAACTCCTTTGTTTCCAAATGGTGTTCATGTTTTACACTTACACCTTTAATGTACATATATAATGTAAGTGTTCCAAATGCAGTTAAACATATCCCACTACAAACAGGGATGGAATAAAAACTTTTGCACTCTAAGCTTCAGTATGAGCTGAAAACCACTGTGCAACAAGCGAAAAGTTTCCTTTCAGAAAATCTGTTTTTTATTTTATTTTGTATTTGTACCAAAACAAACAAAACAGTAACATGCAACTGCTTACAGTATTATGTTCTGTAAATGCATTCAAAATACAACAACTGCAGTGGGAGGCACATTGTTGTGTTTTGTTTTTAGTGAGTCAAATATTTTGTCAATTAACGATGCGATGCCAAGAATGAAAGTTTGTCTGTGAAGAGACAGGTGTTTGAGCCCTACTCAGCTATGTAAATTGTACCATTTACAGCAATTCAGGGAGGAAGAAACACTTCTGTCAGTTTAAAGTGTCATCTGGGATGGGAAGGCTGAACAAAGAGAAATGCAATTTATAATGAATGCTAATTGAGAGATATCAATGTGAGCTAGGCTTAATTCTTTCCTTTCCTAATGAATACCAGGATTTTTGCGATTTGTTTTTAAACCAAAAAATAAATAAAACCAGAATGGCAGCCATTGCAGTCCATGCTTACACTGCCACCACTATTACAGTAAATGCCACCTGTATATAACAACCACCTGTCTATAGTGCATACATTTCCAATCTTAAATGACTGTACAGACATTCAAAGCGCATATGTAAAGACCAGTGGGCACTGTCTTAAGTGTTTTTTCTGGTATCTGCTATTTTTGAGTGATTTCTTTTTCAGTGTCCTCGTTCAAAAAAAACGGTGACCCTTATAGTACCTGCCTGTGAGTGTTTGCCACACTCTACATGGTGAACAAAATAAAGTTTTATCGTACAATCCTAGCCTGTAGATACTTCAGATTTAATTTGGCTATAATCCAAACTTGTATACAAGTATTTTAGCCTTTCAGGTACAGTGTGATTATTACATGATTAGGAATACCCTCTGCATTGGGTATAATGCCCTTCAGGTCCAGTCATCAAATTAAACCCCCCATTGTATATCAATGTGATAAAGTCAGTTAAAAAAAAAAAAAAAAGTAGCACATTAACATAACATAATTGTTGTTATAGCTTCTTTATAAATTAACAGGCCAAGACATTGCCAGCAATGTCTAACTGATCCACAGACAAAGTTTAGCTTGTACAAGTCAACTCTGATATGAACATTTATACTTTCAATTAAGGCATTTTATTTAGAATGCAGGCAGGAATATTGCAACGTGAAATACTTTCATGATATTTAGAATTATGTAACCTTTAGCCATACATGTGTATTTCTTATTTTGACACTTTAAGCAAGAATTACTGACTAGACCGCAATACACTTTAAACTAGGCCTGGAAGGACATAGGTGTTGTTCTTACAAGACTGTAACATTTTGAATCTATTCAATTATTCAATTATTCTATTTTTTAGCAGACTTGTAAGAAGACAAAAGTACTTGCAACAGCGTCAGTGAATTTGAGGGTCAGAGGTATGAGATTAAATTAAAAGATATAACTACCTCTTCCACCACTTACATTAATAAATGACCCCACTGATGCTAAATAGCTCTTTTCTCTGACACCGAAACCTATTATGGACAGGTGAATAAATCTCATTTGGACCTTTTGACCTAAAATCAGCCAATGCCTAAATGAAAAATGAAAGCAGGATGAATACAATTAATTCCACAGTAAGAATTAAAAGATATTAATGGATAGAAGTCATAAAACAGACTATACCTAGGCCCTTATCTTGATTTGAATACAAAGCTATTTACCAAAAAGGTCAAGTGCCCCGCTTACTGTATGCATTATGCAGTCTGTCATGTAACCTACTCTTTCAATTTTCGGGTTTTATCTTGAAGCATTCGTTACAAAATAATATGTGCATATTTATAAATACAGACTGTTCCCGACGTGAATCAAACCAACCATTGGGGGGGGGGGGTGGTGTGGTGTTTGCTTTTGAAAAAGATAGCATTTAAATGTTGGCAGCTGCATATTTTTCAGTAAAAGTAATTTGTATAATTCAGTTGTAGAAGATTCTTGTCTATGTGTTTGGCAACTGCTTCTAACCCACACATTAGACAGACTTATCAGTTAAGAACCTGAGTTTGAACACACCAAGGTTGAACTCAGCTGGAGCTCACTTTGTCTGAAACATATGCAACTAACTGCATGCAACACATCCAGCACAGCAGAATGGGACATTGACAGGGAAGATTAATGAAGCACCATTCTTTAATTGACTGCATTCAAAGCATGCTTATCTCTGCCTTTTATCTGTCGGCGGGCTTCGTCTGCAGCAGGTGGCTATGCACCGCTGCTCACTGGAATGAAGCGGACCACAGCGATCATTCCTCTTGGCTCTGATTTCCGCACCTCGCTGATTATTATTTTGTTGTACCCTGACTGTGTTTGAGATGCAGATTTAAATGTTTTCTTTTTTTTTTTTTTTTTTTTTTTCCTTCTCTCATCTGCTAACTCTGAACCGCATGCAACATCAAGCAGCAAGACTGGTCTGCAGCTTCTGGTTGACAAAGCTGTGTGTGAGCACTTGATGCATTCCTATTTTGATACAGTTTTTCTTTTTTCTTTTATTGACTCTGTACTCCAGGTATTGTTAATTTTCTCTGTAGGGTTTTTTTTAACATTCTCTGTAGAGCTGTACTGTAGACAATGTTCATGTACTCCAGTTACTGTGTTATTGTACTTTTTTTCAGACATCATATAAAATACCATACGTTTATAACAGTTTACAGAGTTGACACACATACTGTACAAACAAACAAGTTACTCATTTTGCTGAGTATGTGAAAGTTAATTAAGTTTTTATTAATTAGTAATGGTGTATTCGGATAGTAGATGACTTAGTTTTTTTAAATCACTAAAAGACACCGCTGGAATGCATATACTGTATGAATGTTTGTGTTTATGTACGTATGTGTGTATGTGTGCCTTCATTCGAGCAGAAGTATCCAAATTGATCTGATAATGTGTGCCTTTGTTATTCTTGTGTACAAAAAAGTGTCAGATTTATTTAACAGCCTGAAAACTCTGTGGGTTAGACATGTGCTTCAGCACTGAAGCAAGATGGATTAGGCTTCACCATATGTATTTATTTATTTATTTTACTTTACAGATGTTGTGGTTATTTTAAACATTATGGTTCATTTTGTGCAGGGTAGGCAGATATTGTCCTTGCTGTTAACCTTAAAGCAAGTATTTTGTAACCCAGAAATATGAATACATTATGATGTAGGTGTCAGTGTTTTACAAAATCTAGGTTCCAGGTTCCGCTGCAGTCCTTCTGCATGTACTCTTTCAAAGTCTCAGTCTTCTTCGTACTCTGTGCAATAAATAATTAGAAACGTTAAATCCGTATCGTAAACTCCCTTCATTTTCTCTCCCTGGTCCACCAAGTACAACAGCTGGGTTCCCTTTTATACTCTAAACCACACCCCTGAGGTCAGTGGAACACCATTCAGTGCCCTGCAGGTGTTCTCAATATACCTTTGACCTGAGTGACGGGAATCGTATGCCCATACTGTTGCACCGTACAAAGATGACGTCCCTGGGAAACGTGACGTACATCAGTCACATGATCTTGTTAAGGGGTTCTAAATGTTGGCACAGTACACTCTAGTGTCGGGAGGTCGGATTCCAGCCCAAGACCTTTTCCTCTCAACAAGTTTCAAAACTTTTAAGAATTTAGGTATTAAGCTAAACCTTTTGTTGGTTTTTAGATCCTTTTGTAAGGTAGGCTTTTTTATTTTGTGACACCTTTTATTCTGTTGGTTGGTTTTTTTTTTTTTTTTTTTTTTTTTTTTTTTACACGTTACCCCATAGACGCCACCCTCCAGTGTCATCTCTCTTACTGCACTGCTCCAAGTACAGGTAATAAATGAGTGTATTTCATTGTTATTTTTTTATTTTGTGTTTAGTATTTCATGTAAAATACAACTCTGGTTAAATGGAAATTTACTTTCCATTTTGTTATCGCATTTGAAACCGAGTAAAATGTCGTATGTAAAGGGTTACCAATATATTTTAGATGATGCATTTTAATTTAGTATATCTTAAATAAATCTTAAATACTGTAAACCACATGTTCCTAATGTTATTACTATAATGCACTGGACATCAATTGTAAATAATATGCTATTAGCAAAAATAAAACATTGCACAAAAATACATTTGTTTTTACTATGTCATTGGTTGCAGAAATTTGTATACGGTATTTTGATTAAATGCTGTGTTCCACTACCAGCAGCTCTCACAAGCTTTTCAGGAAGCCTGTATATTTCAATATTATTAAAGTTTTAGTGGTGACTTCACCTGCTTTCATCTCGAGCACAGAACTAAGTGTGATGTGCGCTCCTGTGCTTGTTGTGTATTCAAAGGAAAAGCGGCAATTTTGAAAAACAAGTGATAGATAACATGCATCGATGAATTCTGCACACCCCTCTTCATCATCCTCAATATTATGCAAATGGTTGTGTGTTATGCTACGAAAACTATGGTTCCCATTGCGTTAATCATGTTATATTGGCATTCATACAATAATTACACTTTATTGCAATAATAAAACAAAAGTTCATATTCAAAAGGGATTCAGTGATAAACCAAAAGGAAAAGAAAGGAGTGCGCAGCATTTAAGTGAAGTGAATTATATGGCAATAAATTATTCATGCCACTAATATTGTTCCATGAGCCTGGGAAAACATTTTCAGTTATCTTTCTATAATTGATTAAAAGTGACAAAGTATCATGCAACCACAGATAATTGCATCTTTAAATTTCCATACATGCTGTCTGAAAGGCCTTCATAACAGGAAAAGGCCAGTGCAATATTTTGCTGGTCCATCCTGGTGCCGTAGAAGGTCCTAATATGCACTAGGATTGAAATATATTATACTGATGCTATTACGATTAAAATGATCTTGTACTTTACTTTAGTCATTGCTTCAAAGCATTAAGGTGCACACTTCAGTGTTTAATTTATTACAAAGATTAGCACATGTTAAATGCCTTTTTTGCAACTTTTCTACAGAATTACTGATGAATGAGACATTTTATGTCTTCATTTCCATTTTGCTATCCAGTCAAACTTCTCTCCTAGTCCTTTGAAACACTTTCTTGTCAGCAAGATACCCAGACATCATTTTCATTTTCAATATAAATTTAAGCTGGAGACCTTTTATAAAATTACACTGCTGAAGCTGAACATTTTAAATCAGATATGAACTGGAGAACTGAGAGATAAGCCACTTTGCACTTTACTAGTTTTACTAGATTCAGGGTAAGACATTGTGGGCCCTTAATTTAACTTTTTGAGCTAAAAGATTACAGTGAATTTCAGACTGACAAAGTACAAAAAAAAAAAAAAAAAGTGTGTGTGTGTGTGTGTGTGTGTGTGTGTGTATATGTGTATATATATATATATATATATATATATATATATATATATATATATATATATATATATATATATATATATAATGTGTGTAAAAAGGCAGGTAATTGAATCCTGTTTTAAATACCACTATTCCACGCTATAACTATCACTATAGTCCCACAATTATTGTTTTGATATTCAGCTTTTATTAGGGAGCTCACCTAAATCCCTTGTGTAGAAAGATACAGGGTATTAATGCTTGTGACAGAGTAGCCGTGTGGGTGCGTGCATTCACGAAGGCGATCGAGACAGAGGTTGAAATTGATATGCCCCACATGCGAACAGGATTTATTTACAGATCAACACAACGGCTCACGTGACACTATCAGTAATGGTTGCACACAGAGCACATACAACACAGTGAAAGAAAATTAATCTTCTCTGTTCAATAATAAACTAACGTTGCTGAAGAGGTCGATCGTGATAAACGGTTATGGCAGATTACTGTATATATGAGTCAGTGATTGGAAATTCTGGCCTGTGATTGGTTAACACTAGAACCGGCGAGATTTCGGACCACATACAACCACTGCACCTGCAAAATGTGCGTCTCCATTTTAAAATGGCTTCGATATGAAAATGAAAAACAATCGGATACAACTTAATATTTTTATTTATGAACATCATACATAACATTTTCAGAGCAGAAATACCGTATTTTAATTGAAAATTAAACTTTTTTCTTATTTTTTCCAAAACGAGCACAAATACATCAACATTAAAAACTGTAGTAAAATAAACTTTACGCAATAAACTTCTGTGTAAACAGGTGTAGAAAGCTGTATGCACATATACAATTATAAAACATACATAACTAATATAAAAATTGACAAAAATATAACGAAACTTATGCAATGTGAAAGCACTTTGAGTGAAACAGAGTTCAAAGCCTATGTCTGACTTTTCAGAGTTGTATTACAGCTTTCCTAGTACAATCTATGCCGAAAACACAGTTTTTAACTGTACCAGTGCATTTGCCACAGTCCACCTTTTCACAACGGGCACAGACATCAAAAGTTCTGTTTTTATTGCATTTAACAACGTGACATTGTCTTTTATTCCGTCTGCCAGTGGGTGCAGTGCTGGCTGAAAGTTGAGGGGCATTTGCCAGTCAGCTTTCATGTCTCTTATCAAAATATTTCTGCCTTAGCTCCAGGGCTAGCTGTAAAATGCTAAATTAAGTCCCTCTGAGTGATTGTGTTGCTGGTGCACTCCTTGTACAAAACCAAAGCGTTGATGGCTGCCGGGTTCAAAACTTTATAAAAAAAAACATCCACTGACCACCTGCAAGTACCACCTTTGACAGAATACAAGCTTCTGTTTTAGATCATTTTGCAGAAGACTGAGAGCTTCCTTCTGGATTTCTTCAGCTTTCCACTTCTTCCCCGGTTCCCTCCTTTCTCTAGTCAGACATTCAATCTCCAGACTTTACTGGAATTTTAGTTATTTGTCGCCTTCTACTCCAAACCTGTCACACCCGCAAGTGTAGATCGTATCCCCGAACTTATCTAGTTTCCATTCTACTGTTCCACTTAATTTCTTCAGAAACAAGTAGAGATCCGTGTCATCTGTGTGCCAAGCCATTTTCTCAGAGGCTCTTGGACACTTAATCCTCGGTTTGCACCCATTAAGGTTCCTTTCTCTCCTAAGCTGGTCCATCTGACCCGGCTCACCAGGATCATCTCATCACTAGCTGTGCTATTGGAACCACTCTTGACTAAGTGTAACAGTAAATTTAATTGACAGTTGAAACCTACCTAAAACCATTATCTGAGGCCATTGTTATTCACATACAGTGGTACCAGTGTGGTTGACATTCTTTCCTGTCAACTAAACTGCATATAAATGACAGCTGTTTAAGGGTTGCTTCCCTGTCAAAAAAGTACTATAGTATACTGTAGTGGTACTATGGCATACTGTAATAGTACTAAAGCAATTTTTAGCAGGGTTGTGAATTTATTCAAACTTGTGATGACATTAATTTATTATTACCAGATGTCTTGAGCATGATAAATATGGCTTTGTTTGTCTCGCAAAAAAGAACGTCACAATTTATTATGTAATTCATTTTATTGAGTCATTATTGATGAAAAATGCACATTTTTGTTTTGTAATTTGCATATGTTAATAGTGGAGTCAGCAAAGCCGGCCGGAGGGATTACAATGGCTTCAGATGTTACATTGATAAATATAAACAACGTTGTTATATATTGACTCAAAGGAGAAAAAACATTTGTACATATTTATTTTTTTTAAACATGAGCAGGCGTTCACTTCTGAGGAGGTGTAGTCTCACATAACATCCCCTGCGGTTAAGCTCTCCCTGTTGACTGATTAGGAGGGCCACTGCAGTTTTGCAAAGGCCCTGGCCTACAGATGAGACGAGGCAGTCCAGTTTTGATGAGGAGCCTGCTGCCTGTCCCGTTTAATTTATTTTTGAAATCCAATCGTCCAGGACTGGCACACTGTGTGGAATGACAGGGGGTGTGGAACCCCCTTTGGCAAGGTCTCCATATCAATCTTTGGAACCGCAGGCAGTTAATCTGGTCTTGCAGAATGTTTTGCAGTAGTTTCACGGGTAACATGTGCTTGTCCATACGGACAACACTACAGTGGTGGCTTACATAAACCGCCAGTCTCAATCGAGTAATTTAGATAGACTTCAGTCTGTTTATAAAGGTCTTCATTATTAGTGACAAACTGGTTGGTGCATCAGAGTGTGCAATTTCATCTGGGTAATTTTATGAATTATTATATCACATGTCTTCAAAAACAAATGCTGAGTGGTCTGTATGCTGTTGGATTCTGCTCCATCAGCAGCAGAATTCCTTTAATGAAAATAATGAGCAAAACATAATCAACAGAGCAGTAGACGCATCAGGTAGAGTATGCATAGTGAAACACACTTTAATGGGAAAAGGATTACAATAATATTGGGTGAGTTAGGAAAAAATATAGAGACAAAGGGATAAGAGTATAGGAGCAATCACAAGTGGAATCTATGCCTCACTGAGTTGTCCATAGACAGGATATCCAAGTATTGTATTTGTTTGTTTTTTTAAACAGGTGAAGCTTGAATCTATATGCTATCATATTAGTGCCTAAAAATTACAATAGAAGCCCATCTGGCGTCTACAAGGTCCTCATCCAAACAGAAGCACAACTGAGTTGCAGTGTGTGTTTTCTGTAAATAGTATTGATTGTGCCAACTCTATTATATTCACACAGCAAGGAACATCTAGACAGTGAATGATACATATATATATATATATATATATATATATATATATATATATATATATATATATATATATATATATATATATATAAAGTGTGTGTGTGTGTGTGATTAAAGTGATTTCAATAATAAGCAAGAATGAAAACTCAAAAATAACACTCTTATGCAGTCTAGCTTATATAGAATTGTTTTTGCATGGTCCTGTGTCTGTCTAAGGGTTGCTAAATTAAAACTCCATCAAGTAAACAACACGTAAGCAGCATATTTTTCACTGACAATGCTATTCTTCATCTGTCAATATAGTACCTTAGTGGAGATTTTCATGACTGGCCTATCCCATTGTTATAGCAGTGAAGTCGTTAAATATAATGATTTTAAAGTTTAATATGTTATGGACTTTATATATATGTTATACACTGACGTGATATTTATCTAAATGCTGAATACATACATTTTTGTATAATTGGTTTTGAATCTTTAAAATTAGAAAATTAATATTAAGGTTTTGAAGATGTAACTGACATTTCTATCATGGTTTAACAGTCTATATTAGTCAATAACTTGATACCTCAATAACTTGTGCCATTCTTCTTTTTGGAAGGTATTCTTCTGCATTTATATTATATATATATATATATATATATATATATATATATATATATATATATATATAATCCTGAGCCATTAAAAAAAGGCATAATACCATAGTAGTGATTCAAAAAGTGATAATTCCTTTAGAGGAAAATATACTTGAACTTTGACCCATTCAACTCTTTGAGACCATCAACAAAATGTGTCGTTTTCAATCACTCTTCAATAAAAGTAGTGCTGGATATTTTAAGTGCCGCGGGACTTTATTCACTTGAACGTGATTCTCTGCCGCTATCTTTAAAGATTATAGAAACTCAGTACACTGCAGTAAGTAAACAGTTTTGAAGCGTTGTTTTGCAAGCGGTAGCTCGGAAAACTCAGCCCCATGCATTTTGGTGCGCAAGTGCACCTAAGGTTACAGACATATTAATCGGGCACCTAAAAATACAGATTCAGGGCTTTCCAAAGACGTATTCAGTGTGTGTGCGGTACTCGTAGCCGGAACTACGATCGTCTGAAGTTAAGCCTCTCATCATGTGACAGAGTTCACAGCTTAGGTTTCATTTTGAGTCTATTGCTCCCAGCTAGACAGAAAGGGGTGGTATTGTTGGAAAGCTGAGATGCTCAGCTCACTCTATGTTCATTTCATATTGAGGTTCAGTGGTGCAGTGGTGTTTTTTTTTTTTTTTTTTTTTTTAGCCATCTATGATTACAGTATATATAGCAAATATAGAATATTTGTGTATGAGCACCTGTAACTGTTCAATCTGTGCAAAGTGTTACAACAGTAGTGTAGCTGTTTTGCATACATTAACAAATAAAGAATAAATGCATCATTTATCATTATATATTTGCTGATGTCTTTTATACAAGCTTTTGTGCCATATTCTAATTATATTCTGTACTGAATATACATATTTGTTTAGTACATTGCTATAAGTCATTGGATTTTTGATGGATCCAATGATGGTAAGCAAGTTAACAGATATGTGTGCATGTTCGTGTCAGATGGGGGATATGTATTTGTTTTGTTTTTTGTTTTAGAAGGATTTGAGCCAAATGTGATAGTAGTACATTCAAACAAAATGTGGCTATATAGCTGTCTGCTGATCCTGGGGGACTTTCCTTTTCTTTCATGTTTTACTTTTTCTTTGGAACAGATAATACAGGTTTGGAATAATTATAATGCTCCATAAAAAAAAAAAAAAAAGAAATAATCATTTGCTTTTATTTTGTCAGAGAATGGTAGTGCACTGGAGCCGCTTTGATGTCATCTGCACACATTCTGGTTTTGGATCAACCCAATCAGATTGTACTGCTTGAACTTCTATAACATCCCTTTCATGCCTCTGGTAGTTACACGCAATCAGTTGTTGGATTGAGATAAAATCAGCTTGTGTGCACTTTGATTTTGGAGGGCTTACAATATATCTTCAGCATGTCATGTGTTCCTGTAATTGTTTACCGGTAATGGTCACCCACAGTGTCTGGACTTCACACTGGCCATTAATGAGTGTTCCTGGAGTTTAAACGACAGCACCTATTAATCATCGTAGTGCCAATTAATAAAGGCCATTCGAAATTTGGTCTGTGGCCATCACTTCTTTGGAGGTATACTTCACAACTGCCAGACTTTCCTTTTATTATTATTTTCAACATGAGGTGACACTGGGCAGGCAGGAAAAGTGCAAAAAAAATTTGCTGTCCTAATTAGACAAGCTCTTCTGTTTTAGCTACGGACACAGCATTCATTCAGAGCCTTTTCTTTTTTAAAATATGGAAAGAATTTGTGAGGTAGATTCAACTGAAAAAGACAAGTCTCGTTTTGTGGGATTAAGTAGCTCAGTATTGTTATTGGAGAAATTTAATACATTGGATTGGAATTGGAATGTACTATATCCTAGTCATTCCAACTATATTATGTGAGTTGTTTGCTTAGATGTGAAAATAACCTCATCCTCTCCCTTTCATTCTGAAAGAACAGCAAATCAGCATGTATAATACTTGCACCATAGTTTTGAGATATAGATATATTTACAATTTCAGATTTAAACATGTATTTAAATTACACAATTACACATAATTAAATTACATATTTGGACACGAGTGTCATTCATCTAACTCTGGAAGGAGATTACAAATACAGTGTGTCTTTATGTTTGGAACACACACATGTTTATTAAACTATGACCAGCACAGACAAAACTGTATGTCATAAACTGCACTAATTAAGGATTTGATTGTGGAATGCCATGCTGTGACACGATGACTCATGTGGTGATGGCAGGCCAGGAAGTAATGGACACAGAATGGTGCAGTGAATGCGCTGTTGCTCCGGTTTATTATAAATAAAAGATTGAACCCTTAGCGGTCCATTTATTCAGCGCCTGTCAGGCGCATCTGGTCCAGTTTGTTTTCACATGCGCTGTTTATTTTACACGCACTGTTTTAAAAGTATTGTTTCCCAGTAAAACAGGTTTAAAAGGCACTGCATATCAATAGGACACCCAGTACTGCAACTCTTGGCTCCTGTCGGTCTCACTCAGCCATTGAAAGGTTTTCAGTGCTTTTTCCGGAGAAAAAATGACTAGAGGCCTGTGCTTGACGTCCTTTTGATCCTGTCCGACCTCGGACAGGAAAGGGAAAATTGTAATGTCGGACCTGGTCCACAAAGGGTTAAACACAAAAGAAAACACAGAACAAACAAAACGGCACATTGGCCGAAATAAACAGACAAGCAAAAGCCGCTGAACTAACCTCACAACAAGTATCCTCCAGCACAAATAGCAATTTTTATTATTTTTTATTTCGTTCTCTCCCGACTCTCTCCCGTTCTTTCTCCCTGAACACACCAACCCTGTTTGCGTGAAACACTGAGTAATCAATCAATGCTAATCAATCATTCAATTGAAATCAGCAAAGTCTGCACGTGAATTACTTTGTGCACTCCCCGTGCCCAAATGCTAATACATATTTTACCTGCACGTTAAGTGATTGTGCAAAACCCAGGCTTGAATAGAAATATACATTCTAAATCACTTATGGTATGTAGCTCACATTATACCCCATGCACCAATACATACACACCAACAATAACACACCAAATACAACATAAAACACAAATATGCACAGGGGCGGGGCACCCCACCACACATTCCATATGCAGTAAATGTAATTGCTGAACTAACCACTGGTCTTTTTAAACCTAAAATGTTTGGAATGGAAACCTGTACATACAAGGTAATTCTGGACAACAACAAAAAAACAACATTAATTATACATGCCCAATAATGTGTTTTTGGGTGTTGAAAGAAATAGCTTCAACGTGCTAGCCCTGATGTAGGGTCTGAATCTCTTTCTAACAGCTAACCGTTCCTATAAGGAAGTCCTGAAAGTGTCAGCACTAATTAATTAAATTATTTCTGCACAGTCACTCAAAAGAAACACGAATTTCATGTTTACTAAAATGTAATTCTCTGTTCTTGTCATGCCACCCCAAACAGGACCTAGTGATAAAACTGTGTGTATCATAGGGGCTACCTCCTCTAGTCTAACAAACAGTAAAGGGTTAGCAAATGATTTTATATTACTGCTGTTACTGCTGTTTTAAGATGAAAAATCAGGCAATATGTCAAGTTTCTAGCTGTAGAGCCTCCCCCTTTTTCTGTGATTTGACCAAAATGTAATTGGATCAGGAACCTCAAGGATGAAAATCCAGTCTGTTTGTCTAACTCTTACAGTTTGCATTTACATACTGTGAACTTTTTTATGGTACTGATATCAGTAGTTTTGTTTTCACGGCTGTAACTAACATACTGGGCTCTATGTATCACTGATTTTTCTTTCGTATCTTGACTTTTCGTTGGTTTTTGTGGCTTCGTAGACCTACCCGCGATGTACTAAAGTCATTTTCACCCCCTTAGTTTCATCCCTGCTGCTGTAGTTTAGTTACGATTGTTCATTTCAAACTACTTTTGTATGCAAATGTACCAATCTCATTATAATATCGAAGTTTCACGCTTACCTTTGATGTATTATAATTTTTTCTGATTTACGACTGGTTTGTGCCTGTTATTTTACACATGCCTTTCACTGGCGTAGATTCAACTAGCTGTTTGTCTGTGAAACCGCTTGTTTAAAAGTTTCCAGGCATTTAGTTACTTTAAAATAAAGCACCTTATATATATATATATATATATATATATATATATATATATATATATATATAATTAGTGCTTATAGAAAGTCTACACCCTCTTTCAAAATTTTCACCTTTTGTTGCCTTATAGCTGGAATTAAAATTCATTAAAATAGCTTTTTTTAGTTCATTTACATACACACCCTACTCCACAACTTCCAAGTGAAAAAAATATTCTAGAAATTTGTAGAAAATGAATTAAAAATAAAAACTGAAATAGCTTGGTTGGATAAGTGTCCACACCCCTTGTAATAGCAATCCTAAATTAGCTCAGGTGTAACCAATCGCCTTCAAAATCACACACCAAGTTAAGTGGCCTCCACCTGTGTTACAGTGTAGTGATTCACATGATGGCAGGATAAATTCAACAGTTCCTGTAGGTTCCCTGTGCTGGGTAGTGCATTTCAAAGCAAAGACTCAACCCTGAGCACCAAGGCACTTTCAAAAGAACTCCGGGACAAAGATGTTGAAAGGCACAGATCAGGGGATGGGTATAAAAAAAATTTCAAAGCCCTTGAATATCCCTTGGAGCACGGTCAAGACAATTATTAAAAAGTGGAAGCTGTATGACACCACCAAGACCCTGCCTACGTCAGGCCGTCCCTCCAAACTGGATGACCGAGCAACGAGGAGACTGATCAGAGAGGCTATCAAGAGGCCAATAGCAACTTTGCAAGAGCTACAGACTTTTATGGCCAAGACTGGTCAAAGTGTGCATGTGACAACAATATCCCAAGCACTCCACAAATCTGGCCTG
Organism: Polyodon spathula; assembly: GCF_017654505.1. NCBI lineage: Eukaryota > Metazoa > Chordata > Actinopteri > Acipenseriformes > Polyodontidae > Polyodon > Polyodon spathula. The sequence continues at coordinate 45,048,434 of NC_054539.1, forward strand.
TATGGTAGAGTGGCAAGAAGGAAGCCATTACTCAAGAAAGCCCACCTTGAATCCCCTTTGAAGTATGCAAAAAAACACTCAGGAGATTCTGTAGCCATGTGGCGAAAGAGTTTTGTGGTCTGACGAAACTAAAATGGAACTTTTTGGCTTAAGTGCAAAGCGTTACGTTATGTGAAGCATGCTGGTGGCAGCATCTTGTTATGGGGAATTTTCTCATCGGTAGGGACTGGGGCACATGTCAGGATAGAAGGGAAAATGAATGGAGGAAAGTACAGAGAAGTCCTTGAGGAAAGCCTGCAGCCCTCTGCAAGAAAGCTGAAACTGGGACGGAAGTTCACCTTTCAGCATGACAACGACCCAAAGTACACAGCCAAAGCTACATTGGAGTGGCTAAGGAACAGAAAGGTAAATGTCCTTGAGTGGCCCAGTCATAGCCCCGACCTAAATCCAATCGAAAATTTGTGGCATGATTTGAAGATTGCTGTCCATCAACGCTCCCCAAGGACCTTGACAGTTTTGTAAAGAACAATGGTGAAATATTGCAAAATCTAGGTGTTCAAAGTTGGTAGAGACCTATCCCAACAGACTCACAGTTGTAATTGCTGCCAAAGGTGCTTTCACCCAGTATTAACTTAAGGGGGTGGAGACTTATCCAATTATGATCTTTCAGTTTTGTATTTTTAATATATAGTACAGTGTGGAGTATGTTGTGTACATAAGTGGAAAAATATCCTTACTTAAATGCATGAAACTCTGAGGCACTGACACAACAAAATGTGAAAAAATTCAAGGGGGTGTAGACTTTCTATATCCACTGTGTGTGTGTGTGTGTGTGTGTGTGTGTGTGTGTATATATATATATATACACACATATATATACATATATAAAAACACATATATATACATATATAAAAAATAGAATATATAAAATGAGAAGACCCATCGAAGGAGAAATGAAGATCACAGCGCAAAGGAATTCTCAATAAAAGCAATAGTCTTTAAAAAACCACAGTTAATACAACAATGGCTTACGATTTCGACCCGTAGGTCTTCCTCAGAGCACAGTAGAGGTTCTGAATATGGCTTAGATAATGGCCTGTGTGATTATACTGTGCATTCAGTTTGGCTGATAAATTAATGCATTTTTACAATGAAAGGTTTATTTCAGTTAAATATGTGCAGATTTCACAAAATTAGTTGGACATATGTTAAGTGTAAGAAGTTTTACTTTTCTGAAAGACTCCCTATTTTCAGCTAAAGCAATTTCTCTTTCAGAAACATTCACTATTTTTTTTTTTCCTTAACACTTATGTAATTTCAGAAACTTCCAGAGTGGGTATGGTATACACTATAAAAGCCACTTCCCCATTATCAGTCAGATAGAATTGGCTCCCGAAGACATGCAAGATAATGAGCTGTCTCACATGCATTGCCTGTAAAACTAGGTACAGATTGGGAACATAAGACCCAAATGACACATCTGGGGCACAGTTGTATCTACAGGTCAGCCATTTACTGGATCCCGTTGATGATTACAGTTTGGCTACACACAGAGACGGAACTGTTAGACAGCTTTAATGTCCTATTTAATTAGCTTCAGCATTTTATGTGCTATTTAAAATTAATTTCTGTTCTTTTGGGGACAAATTGTGTGTCTCATTCTACCCCCGACAACCTGACAGATGGTCACTTATTACCCACAATTAAAATCCCATCATTGATCATGGATTGTAATTGTTAATATTCCATGCAATGGAAATATATATGCTGGTAAATTTCAATGGATTCGATAATGACAATGGTTCTGTTGTGAAGGTAACAGTGCAAACTGTTAATATTGCAGTCATTATTGGCTGCTTCAGGTGAATGTTGACACAGATTGCTTATAAAAAGACTACAGTTCCTGTGTGGTGTGCTTATTTATTTATTTTTTTTAATATATAAAGATTGTTTTGTAATGAGAACAAGGTATACATCATACATATAGAATGATGTTGATAGTATTGAAGTACAATAACCATTTCAAATGAACTGAAATTGATTCATACTGTAATGTAGGCCTAATTGAAAATCTAAAGAAGCATACACTAGTTACTCCTAACTACATAACTATTTAATTTTAGCAATTTGGTTAAATTAAACTTGAAAAACAACAGTGGATTGTGCATGAAAAGTTTATTTGTCATTGTTTATTTGCTCTACACACCTTCAGATTAGATGGATGTGTATGTATAAACATAGGCCAGAGAACCATTGGCAAACTCAGATCACAACATGGTCTCATTTGAAGTGCTTTCAAAAATTAACGACTAAAACTGAGCTTTACAATTTTAAAAAGGCAAACTATGAAAGAATGAAACAGACTAACAGAAGTAGATTGGAGAAAAAGAGAAAACATCCACAGAGAAAGGATGGCTGTTTTTAAAAAAATGTAGTACTTGAGGCACAAAACAAGTACATCCCAAAAGTAGTCAAATCAAAATCTAAAACAAAATGGACAAAATGGTTTAAGAGATTAATTAAAATAAAAATATTCAGAGAAAACAGGCACTTTACAGAGGGTTTAAAAGGGACCAAGAGCAAAGTACACAGAAATAGTACTTGAAACTGCAAGTGCAAGTCAAAAAGGAAGTTAGAAAGAACAAGAGAGAGATAGAAATGAACATTGCTAAGGGGGCTAAAACCAGTTCCAAAAAGTATTTCCAATATTGTAACAGCAAGAGAACATTCAGGAAGAAAGTAAAATGTATAAGAGAATACAAATGGCAACATCATAGATGGATAAAAAAATTGCAAATATATTAAACGATTACTTTCACAAGTTTTTACAAAGGAGGATATGGGCAACATGCCCCAGATGTTGACCTCTTCCATAACAAAGGCAGAAGTGTTAAAGGGATGAGGAGCTCTTAAACAGATCCTCTGGGCCGGATGAGATCCTCCCAATAGTACTCAAAGCAATTAAAGAAGTTATTTACAAACCACTAACTAAGATCATGCAACAGTGTCTTGAGACTCGGGTTGTACAGACAGACTGGAGAATTGCAAACATAGTGCCAATCCACAAAAAGAGACAAAACCGAACCAGATAACTACAGATCAATAAGCCTGTCTTCTATTATATGTAAACTTATGTAAACTATAGTAAGATCCAAAATGGATACCTGTATGGTAACAGTATCCTGGGAGACAGTCAACATGGTTTAGGAAAGGGAGATTGTATTTAACTAATCTACTTAATTTTTTTAAGGAAGCAACCTTGATAGACAAAGTCCTACATAAAAGATTAATTCTCAAACTAAGTGCAGTAGGGAAATGCAAGGAAATGCATGCACTTGGATTAGGGAGGGGTTAACTTGTAGAAAACAAAGCCTCAAAATGGAGCGAGGTAACCAGTGGAGTACCACAGGGATCAGTATTAGGTCTTCTGCTCTTCCTAATCTACATTAGATTCTGGTATAGTAAGCAAACTTGTTAAATTTGCAGATGGCACAAAAATAGGAGTGGCAAACACCATTGCATCAGCAAAGGTCATTCAAAATGATCTAGACAGCATTCAGAATTGGGCAGACACATAGCAAATGACATTTAATATAAAAAAGTGTAAGGTACTGCATGCAGGCAATACAAATGAGCATTATAAATACTATAAGGGAGATACTGAAATTGAAGAAGGAATCTGTGAAAAAGATCTAGGAGTTTATGTTGACCCAGAAATGTCGTCTTCTAGACAACATGGGGAAGCTATAAAAAAGGCCAACAAAATGCTCAGATATGTATTGAAAAGTGTTGAATTTAAATCAAGGGAAGTAATGTTAAAATTTTTTAATGCATTAGTAAGACCTCATCTAGAATATAGAATATAATGCTCTAGAAAGAATGCAAAGAAGAGCGACAATAATTATTCCTGGTTTAAAAGGCATGTCATATGCAGAAAGGCTAAAATAATTGAATCTATTCTTGAACAAAGAAGACTGCATTGCGATCGGATTCAAGCATTTAAAATTCTAAAAGGTATTGAAATGTCAACCCAGAGGACTTTTTTGACCTGAAAAAAGAAACAAGGACCAGGGGTCACAAATGGAGATTAGATAAAGGGGCATTCAGAACAGAAAATAGGTGATACTTTTTTACACAGAACTGTGGGAGTCTGGAACCAACTCCCCAGTAATGTTGTTGAAGCTGACACCCAGGGATTCTTCAAGAATCTGTTTGATGAGATTCTCGGATCAATAAGCTACTAACAACCAAACGAACAAGATGGGCCGAATAGACTCCTTTCGTTTATAACCTTCTTATGTTCTTGTTGTGTATATATATATATATATATATATATATATATATATATATATATATATATATATATATATATGGGTATTTTAAATACTCTATCCTGATTGGTCAAAATAGGTCACATGGGTGGATTGATATTACAGCATATCACCGTGGGTTGGCACTTTTTTTTCAAAAACAGGCAAATCACTGGCAGATATCCATACAACTAGAATTTAAAAACAAAAACGGCAGACATATTGGAATTTATCACAATAAACATGACCGACGAGATTTATGTAAATGTTGAACTTTTGGGAAACTGAAGTGTACATGAGATATTGAATGAATCTGAATCGGACACCAATGATTAATTAAAGTAGTGATGAAAAGCAAAAGTATTCAAATAAATTCAAAACTCCCCATTCTGATCGCTGTTCCTTCTCCCTGAACTATAGCGTTTCCCTATCCCATTTTTAAAATAAAAAATATCTCTTAAACTTTCAGCTTTTCACAAAATATTTGGGCTTCTCTTAATAGAGACTTTGGGGTTAAAAGATGTTTTGTTGCCGTTGCTCCCATGTCCGTTCTGCCTGCCTGCTGCCACTGGACACACCGTAGCTGTGTGATCTGATGATGATCATTTATAAATTAATCTCGACAGTTCCTGCCATACCTTTTAAATGTGTTCAGGTACGATGGTATCATGTCTTCTGCTGTACCCTGCATTGTTTTAAATTGTTTCTTAACACTGGCCCAGTAGTTCTCCACGTTACCAAGCTGTAAATTGCAAAGTCAGTTTGATAAGTAACCGGGTATTCCATGCAAATAACGTCTTTCTCGCCACTGTGAAGCTGTAGCACAAATCTAGTATGGATACCTCCTGTTACTACCGGATAACAAAGGATTATTAAAAAAAAACAAAAAAAAAAACACGCACTCTCACCTGATACTATTGCAGGTCTTGTGAGGAATGGTCTGTGTGATTTAAAGGCAGTCTTATTTGTGCTTCGTGATTTAAAGGCAGAGTCATTTGTGCTGTGTCATGAATAAAATGGTCAGTAATATTTTACTTTTAAAATGTAATTAATAACCCAAGAATTTCAAGAAGTGTAGTGAATCAAAACTGCACTTTCAATGGCAATGTTCAATTCAACATATGACATTATTATTTAATGAATGCATTTTTTTTTTTTTTTTTATGTTTTAAGGGACTATTTTTTCTAAGGTTAGGCAGAGGTGGAAGGATATTTAATTAAAAAAAAAATAAATTTGTTAATTAAAACAGCAAAAAAATGCAGAAGAAAAACCAACATAAAAAAACATTTGTACCAACTAGGTAAAATATTCACGTTATTCCGAAACGAGTACTTTGCAATTAATTTTGTTGCAAAAAGTTTTTTTAAAACCTTATTTTTTTGTAATGTTGGTTGATCCATTTTATAAGTGCAATAAGGCTTTGCCTCATGAATTAACGCACCCAGGGCGTGTGGATATTGGAGTATATCCCACACCCTGTCGTGCCTTATTGCTTACATATATTAGTACTGTCAATTAATCGCAGTAAACTTCTGCGATTAACACATCAATTTTATTTGGAGATCTTTTTTAATGCGCGTCTCAATGGGTACATTTCCTGGTTAAAAAAAAATAAATAAATTTATTCAATAAACTTAGTTAAGCAATGTCAATTCCTATATTATAATCGTAGTTTAATTAGATTAATGTACCTCATTAGTAGCAATTGTCGGGATTAATAATATTCACACGCCCCTAATTATTTATTTATATATATATATATAATATATATATATATATATATATATATTATATATATATATATTATATATAGATATATATCTGAGATACAGCTTAGGTGTGTTTCCATTGTGTTGCTGTAAACATTTGTTTTCAACTGATATATTGGCACTTAAACATTGAGGTTTTATTGAGAGATGGAATAGATTTTATCCATCCTGCTAAAATCCTGATTTCTTCTTTTGAGGAAAATATGTAAAACCTGATGGGGAATCAAACTAGGTCACCTGGCTGCCTTCAGTTGCCTATTGATATTTTCTTTCTGCATTACTGTTGTGTACACAGCTATTACGTATATTGAGAAAGATTGTAGTTTATGTGATGCTACATCGTCATTAGGGATTGTTATGTCCTGGGGGTGAGTTTATTTGATTCACAGAGAGGTCACTCAAAACAGACAGGGAAAGAGAGACCAAATCATGGTTGCAAAACTGACATGTTGTGATGGATTGCAGTGATTTGTTAAGACTTGTGGCTGTGACATTGAAGAGAGTTATAAATATCTCTGCTTTACTGCCTCGTCAATATGCTTTGTCAAACAAATAATGGATCTTGCAGTAGTAATACATCAGGGTCATTCCACAGCAATTCATATCAAGGTGTTACTGACCCCTCTTAGAACAAATAATGGGAGAAGGAATTCCAAAGTCCAGGATATAGGTGGTTTTGATGGGAGTTTAAACACTTACCTTTCACCATTGGAGGCCTTGTTTGGAATATTGGGTAGGTCAATAGTGCAACAAGCTGCCTCACCTTAGTCTAAGGTGGACAGTGGTTCAAATCAGAGAAACTCCACACATTTGGGTCATCCCATCATTGCAAGCTTCATGGATGAACTTTCCTTAGTAATTTTCCCATAATCTAGGGAACAGTCCTCAGAAACCAAACCAATTTTTTCAGATTCATATGCGTCTACTATTCACCCTTTTTTTTTTTATTCCATACCTTAGTCATATATCATTGCAGGATTGAACATTACTATTAATATATATATATATATATATATATATATATATATATATATATATATATATATATATATATGATATATATATATATATATATGTTATCAATACAATGTTTCAGGAAGATAACTTTGTACTTGCATTAGAGTGGTCAGTGAACAGAGCAGCAACATATTTTTTATTGACCACCATACACTATACCTGGTGAAGGGGTTGACAGGGATTTCTTCCGTTTGGTTTCCGGTATGTGAAACTGTGGTCATCATGAGGCTTTTGTGTTCATTATTTGATAGATAAACTTCTTCAAAGTAATGATTGACTTATGATGCTATCTGTAACTGTTCATTGCAAAAGTTAAATCCCTTTTTGAAATGTTAAACCTATATATAGGAGGGAGGGAGTGTGGACATTGGAAACATGTGGTATGGCTACAATCATTTTAAATGTGTATATATTTAATGGAATGTTTTGAGTTACACCCCCAGAAAGAGCCCTAGATTTAGAATACGGTAAATTGAATACATGTAGGATGGGTGCCTGTAAAGTGGGGAATTGCACCATTAATGCACACAGAGGACAGAAAAGCAGCAATGTTTCCTTTTCGCCACTGGTACCATATTTTACAATGTCAAATTACCACCTTTGGCATCCACCCTTTTAACACAGTTTGAGACCAGTGCAAAACCTTTAACAAGCAGCAGATTTCCTTAATGCCATCATATATTTTTGCATACTGTAAATTGGTAAAAACAAGAAAACAAAAACTCTTCCAGCAACTGCATATCTTTTATACCTGACTATTTCATCAGAAGCCCTTGGTAAGTCAATAATTTTTTTCTCTTATAACTGGCCCTCCCACTTAAGAAGTAATACTTGAACTAATAAAATATGTTGACTTTCCAAATGGTTTTCAGTAGATCTAATTCGGAAGTGCAGTTTCCTTGCATATATTTCTGGATACGGTAATGTACATTAAAGGACAAGGATTGTCTTGAAATGTTACCGTCTAATGTGATGGTTTACTATGCTAATTCATTCTGATACAAGTCTATACCTGCTGTTACAAACTTGGCAGTTTGCATTAATCACCTGAATGACAGCTGCTTCCATCTACATTCCTAATCAACAGAATGCTGTTAATGACTGAAGCAACTTGCTTCAGGAAGCTTTTAACAACTTTTTTGAATTGTTCTGAACTAAATTTGTTGCACTTTTATTTTTTTCGGTTCTGATGTATTTAACATTTTAGTAACAGAATTCTAAAATCAATTTAAATGTATTTAAATTGTAACAACCTTAGTGTAGCTAATTATTTCTGGATTTTGTCAGCAAGGATGTTTTGATCTGTGTCAAACAGGTCGCGGCATATTTTCACATACTGTACAAATTATAGCATTCTGAAATCAATACAGAGGCTATCAGAATGGCAGTCACCTGCAACATTGCAGCGTCACAATCAGGCACAACATGATATTATCATCTGCTGGTTCTGGCTGAAAGCTTCCATTATAAATTGATTATTTTAAATTAAAACTGCAGTTTTATCTAGTCTCTTCAGTTATTTGAGACTGCTTAATTAATGTCTCTCAACCAGAAAAAAACAAGTCAAGTGTTATTTAGCTACATATTAAACTTGTACAAAAGCAGGTAAGACTCAAAGCCCAGTCAGTGAACATGAGTAAAGGCAAAATTTGTAGTTTTTATTGTATATACCGGTAGACCTATTATAAAGGATACAAACCCCAGGGCACAGTTCTGGTCACATCATTATAAAATACTTTATTTTAGAGGGCTAAATTATACCATCTACATTTTCAGAATATTTTATTTTTAACCTGTTCAATGTCTTACTACAGATGTGCCAATCATTTTGAAAATGTGTGCTAAACTATTTTGAAAGAGCCTATTCTTCTCACACGACAGGAACCTACTCTTGTGTGTGTGGATGAGTGCAGGTGAGTCATGTGAATAGTCCAGACCCAATCTATGATTGCTAAGGAAATAAAGCTGAGGAAAAACAAGTTGAGAACCGTACGACAGTTTACCAGGGGATGATATAGCAGCTACAATATAGGGTTAATTTAATTAGCCATTTCCCTGGGGCTATTGGTGTGGTAGACAACCCTTAATCAGCTGAAAAATGTCCCAGCTGGGAATTTCCAAGTATTTGAGGATTGGTTGGCTGCAATTCCTTAACCAGCTGGTGGTTGAGTCCCGGCAGAGTGTCTTATACAAAGAAGTCTGTATTACTGCCGAAAAAAATATTTTTTAAAATTGGGTCAGGGTTTGTCTATTTACCTATAGAGGGGTTTTTATAGGAAACCTGGGTGTGTCAGTAAAAGGGATGAAATGATTTTTTGATAGTACGATATATCGTGATTACGAATATTCGTGATAACCGTATCGTTAACATTTTTAAATTATTCGATAATCGTAGAACGGTAGTCACACACTCACTAAACGTGGCTGAAAGCAGAACAGATGCTTTTCTCTCCAAATATGGGTACGATTAAATCAAAAATCTATTTTTCGATTGATTCAATTCGTCATTATATACATGGATATAAATACTGCTTAACCGATTCAATAATTATATTTTTGTTATGTGCATAGTTAACAACATTATTTAACTTTGTCAACGAAACTGCGCTGAATGCCCTGCCTTACTATTTACAGTATTTCTGCAACAGACAAGCAGTGGGCGTGCCCTTCTTTTCCTACTCATGTTAACAAGCATCTGGTGTACTGGTCCAACCCTACCAGTGAATCAGTTTTGAAAATTCTTTGTTAGTAGGCCCCTCTGTGTATTCACTGTGCAAAAAAAAAAAAAAAGGCGCAACCTTGTATCCAGAGCAGGACGACAGGCTTGTATTCAGAGCAGGACGACAGGCTTGTATTCCTGGCAAACAGTCTGTAAATAAATTGTGCACATTGAAAAAAAATACACTGTATATAGTTTGCGCTGCTTTGGAGTTTCAAAATGAACTGTTATATAATGAATATTTAACAATATTCAATAATGTTCAAAATACATAGATAAATGATCAGTGATCATTTGCAAATGCAATTTTGGAATAGGCTGAGGATATTTATTAATATTATTATTATTATTATTATTATTATTATTATTATTATTATGTTTTAGGCCAGGATTTCCGCATTGTGTTTCACAGACAGTGAAGGTTAGGTGGTACAGTATTAACAAGATGCAATGCGTGATGTTGCAGCGGTTGCTGAATTAAAAAAAAAAAAAAAAAAAAAAAAGACGTTTTTCGTAAACTCTTGTCTAGTTTATATAGCTTACATTCCAAAGTATTAGTAACACTCCTGTAGTATGGTAAAATTGCTAGGCTTGTTGCGAATGCTGTGTTTATGTTTTTTTTTCTTTTTCTTGACGCTACCAAGCCGTTATTACCCCTTGCATGCAATTGTTGTGCACAAGCTTTTACTTAACTACAATGATATTAAAATAATAAAGTCAAAGGGAGAGGAATGCACCGAAAGTGTATGGTGCAATCATCGATATTTACTAGAACAATTATATTTTGTGTGCCCAATTAATCGATAAATATTTTGAGGCTTAACTGACAGCCCTAGTGTGTACTTTCACTACAAAAAATACATATATAAAGGGGAAAAACAGTACCATAGGATGTACGTCCTTTTTTTCCAGTTCGGTGTCCTCCCTATACTGTCCTCCATTCCACCCTCAATTGTTAGTATATAATTTGAATAAGTCAATTAGTGTACACGTTACAGGCTATTCTGCCACCAGAAAAACAGGCTACCATTAATGGTAATATAAGGACAATTTCATTAAGATTATTTTTCTTCCACCTGTGTGCTTGTAAGTTTTTTCATTCTTGCTAGAATCTTGCTCTTTTTTAAAGTCTGTAGCTTCCTTATGTGGCAGACCATACCCCACAGAGAGAAAAAAAAAGACATAACTTGTAGTTTTTTTTTTCTTTTTATTCAGTTAAAAAAGTAATTGAAATATAACAGCTACTATGGTGATAATCTGTGTATCGTGAAAAAGAGTGGGCTCTCAACTATTCGTATCGTGGACATTTACTATCGTTTCACCCTAGTCAGTAATAGTAGGGGCATCACACTGCTGTGTTCACGGCAACCTTTTGTTTTTATCTGTTTTACACAGTGTTTTGTTTAGCATTTTTTGTATACATTCACCCGTGGCCTACCATTGCTGGTAGTGTCACATGGTTTTGTTTTGTGTTCTGCTTTTCTGCATACCTGTGCGGCGTGCCAGTGTGCCAAGTACCATCTCAATTTGCCTGTGTTGGTCCAGCGGATAACCCACGCCGGGAAGGATGTGATTCTTATAAACGGAGTGCACAGTACATGAGAACTCCCAGGCTAAAGCAGTGAAAAAACCCTTACATTCTCTCTTCCATCCTTTTCTGTCTTGTTCGGCTGACAACACTTTCCAAATTCATGGATGTTTCTTTATTTATACAGTACGTGCCAGACCAGGTTCTTGATAATGGAAGGGAGTCTTTTTGTTCTTGAATTGCAGGCTCCAGCTGACTGTTGTCAACAGTGTATAATCTATCAGCACTACCAATACCAATTTAACTCACTGATTGGCATTTATGTGATTGTTAACAAAATCTCTCTGGCTGCTATCCTCTCTGACTTGCAGCAGACATGGTGAATAGAAAATAAGAAACCAGGCAAAAAACAGCATATAAAGGAGTGAACCAGGGATCTTATGGCAACCAAGCCAGTGACAAACCAAATAAATACAAAATTGAACAAACTTTTTGCCACCACTAAAAATACAGTGTCATCTGGTGTGCCATATTAAAATGTATTTGTGTTTTGTATGTTACTGTAATTTGAAAGAAAACACTTTGACACAGTGAAAAATATAGTTTTACATTACATAACTTTGCATTCAGTGTCAGAAACAACACAAATACAACACTGAATGAATCATGTGAAAATACTGTTTTATACCTGTATAAGGGTTATATTTAAGCAAACAGAATACATTATCTGAGATTACAGACATTTTTGGGACAAAACAAAAAAAAAAACAGTTTAGACATTTTACAGCCATTGTTATCTGTTTTACTTTTTTCTTTTTTTTTTTTTGTTGTCGATTTTTTTCTTTTCCAGGAATCTCAACAAGAACCTGTAATGCAATACTGTAAAACCATGTACAATACTAATGATGTACACTGCACTGCCAAAAATATTTAGTGAGTGGTTGCATTGCCAATATAAGCCATCACCTGCATAGTTCTAACCTTAAATACTGCCAGATCACACATAGTATATTTCAGTCTGAGCTAAATGCTGTTAGTAGTCACAAACACTTTAGTGGTCTTGAGTCAGCAGTGAGCCTTGTATGTTCACCACACCACTTAAGAAGAGTTAATCAATAAATCAGTTGTTCCGATGGACCCCATGTAGGTTTGCAAGTAAGCCAGGTTTGCTATTGATCGTGGTTAACTAATAAGGATGACTGTCTCTCATTTATCACTTACATAGAAAGCAATTTTTCGTTTTTTTTCTTTTTTTTTTTTAAATAGCACTGTGGTGGACATATTCGTTTTGTAATTGATACTTACCCTAAATAACCTTTCATGTATAGTAGAAATGAATGGTACGGCAAAATGTTACACCGCATGATTATGTTCTTCTTATTGAGAAAAAAAGGGGAATGTTATTTCAAAGGGGAACAAATTATCTTTTCATAAAGACTATAGTCTACATTAACAGAGGTATTTAAAGCAAATGCAGTTTTCATTGTATTAAATCTATTTAACAGTACACTTGAGTAAACTTACCAAACACAAAGCTCAGGGCTGGTGCTAGGATTTACTGGGCATTGGTACAAGAGAGTGAAGTAGACCCATTCCACCCCGCACATCAACATCAGTTTCTTTAGCTTCACAGGTTTATGTTTCATGATTTCAACGCTTAGCTCTTTGGTACAAAAGTCAGGCCAAGTAGCTGGATCATAAAAATCACATAAAGGTGACTGACTGTGTATCGGGTTTACAATACATGATTCAGTACCTTGTATTTGCTGTTGTTGTACATTTCCAAAATCCGATGTCTGTGATTCATGTCTTTCCTCTGGCTCGACTGTTGTTTATTTTTTGTGCAAGGAGGAGGTTGCCAGTTCCTCTGCCTCTCTATACTTCCATCTGCTGTTGTCGGCCCACTTTTAAACCATTTACTGTACACTTTAAATGTATTATTTTTTTTTAATTTTCTGCTTCTTTGTCAGAAATTTATTTTCTGCTTTTTCGCTTTGAACAACCAGACTTGTGTTTTGATGGCATATTCAATATACAATACGTTATGTACTTATTACCACAACTGTGAAAAAGTTAGCTTACTTACACCGAGCGATTATTATTATCTGTTTATACCAGGCAAGTCTATTATGTAAAATTTAAGTTGATTGATAAGCATATGTGTTTATTTTTTTCAGAAGTATTTGTGAGTATATACCTTGTTAGTAAACTGTTTGTTATAATCTTTATAAACAGTAGCTGTGAAAGAAATGCAACCCCCCCCCCCGTAAATTGAACTGGCTGTTGATTTTTAATCGACACTGACCTATTATAGAGAGTCCCGCCTACATAGCTCTGATTTGATAATGTGTGTTTTGACTGACAGTAGAACTTTGCCATAGTTTATTTTTGAACCACCAGGAGAACAGTTTTTTTTTTGTTGTTTTTCGATAATCGACTTCGAAAAAAAAAAAGGTGTTGTTATAGGCAAAGATATTATAGAATATCTTTGGTATGGGCCCCAGCAGAGGCTGGGCCCGGGTGTAGTCGCATCCCTCGCGCTCTCCCTGACGATAGCCCTGACAAAGCTTGTAAGGGTGCCTATGTTTTTGTTAAAATGTATATAAAATTAACAGTTTTATTTACAGTTTTTATAAAAAAAAAAAATGGCGCAAATTACATTTTGGTGTAAGAAACTGACCTTGTGCCTTCTCACACGTTCTATCTGTGGTCTGCTTGTTTTAAAATATATAATTCACAGTGACTTGCTTTATAGATAACATTTTAACTCTGGTTAAGCTGTGAAGTCTAAATATTCTTTAGTTAACTTTTTAAATCTCTGTGGCATACCTTATACTTATGTTAGGCACTACTGTAGGTTTATCATATAATTTGTGTGTAATTTATATATTTATTTTTTTAGGCAGAGGATGACGTGTATTAAATCTCTAACAAATTAACCAATGTTTTACATCCGCAGTAACCACAGGTGGTTAATGAATGCTTGGCTTACTTGCCCCTGAACATTCTGTCATCACATGACACTCAGAGAAGCCCAGCAAGAGCAGCATATGGCGACAACTCTGGATTTGATATCTCCATAAATGTAATCAGACCACCCATAGAGAAGAGACTTAAGCAAGAAGCACACAGGTGGTGGAGCTGACAATCGTATTTTCTACTTTTCGATAAATTATTATTTTAATAATAATAGCAGATAACGCATTTGCTTGTTTTATGCTAGTTGCCTTTTGTTCAACGCTAGAAAAAAAAAGGGAAATACCATTTGTGTCGTGTTTAAATTTAAGTCATCAGGTAATGTACCATTAGCATGCCTCCTTCTGGGATTGTAATGGTTTTAACTCTGTTATTGTTGGGAGTGGTGACTGTTGAAGTTAATGAGGTGTGACACAAGTTGAGAAAGCACAGTATGCTCCCATTCAAATGTTCTTTTTATTGAGATTCAACACAATCAGTCAACACTTTTACATATAGAGGCATCTAATCAAGCTTAGTTATAGCACTGAAAAATTACATGTTTTATTCTTTTTCTTTTTTTAAATTTTTTTTAGTGTGGTGCATGTAAGGTGTTTGTTTTTTTGTTTTTTTTGTTATTGAGTGCAATGTTGTTTTGTAAAGTTTTGGGCTGACTTCTTCCCTTTGACCCAAACAAAGATGTATTGATATTCACTAAGGCTGTGCTGACACAAGCACTTCCTAAATAATTACCTTTAGGAAGTATTTATTGGCAGGAATTAAATAAATCAAAACAGACCTATTTATTAATGTGTTCCCTCACCTTTACAATCAAGCACCAATCAATTGCAATTAACTTCCATAATGAGTGTTTTAAAAGCCATTTGGAAGCGAATTATCCTCTCATCTAGGGCACTGACATTTTTTCTGGCATACTACTGTACCAAGGCCATAAACTGGTAATGAAAATATGTTGCAAAACTAGCTAATCCAACTGATTCATCACATAAATGACCTTTTATGAAACCTAACTTGCGCTATCACTGTGGAAATTGGGATATCAGAGATAACACCTTTTCCAAGTCTACAATCCCACAATTCACTGCAAAGATTATGCACTAAGGACACTTAGGAAAGTACAAAAAAATAATTTAATGTCAAAAGAATAAAAGAAAGGGAAGACAAATAATCACTTATGAAATGTAAATGAGTTTTAGTTAGTTTGATCATGACAGGCTCTATATTAATAACACTGCCAGATTGTTATTGATTGATACTCAATGATTGTGTAAACGAGGGAAACCGAGGGCCTGCATTGTTTTATGTTGAGTAATTAACATGTTTTATTCCATTCAATTAATACCTAACAACTTCAGATTTCTTAAAGGTAATTACCTGTAAAAAACATGTTTCAGCACGCCCCTAATATTCACCTGATATTTTAGCTATGTTTCCACACACACACACTTCAGCAGACATGTTGGCTGTTGTGTGTCCAGCCTGGCTCAGTGTAGTGGAGATTTCTATAAGAGACATACTTTGAGCTTCATTTTGCTATCCTGTTGCCCTCATCTTTCTTATACAATACCCCATACACAACGTGTCAACCTAAAACATTCGGCATTCTTCAAGCTGTTTATTAAAAAATATATATATATATGTACACTGCTGTGCAAAAATCATAGACATGTTGCATGTTTCTACTCTGATGCATTTTGAGCATCAACAATTTACTCAAAACCTGCACTAGTGTTTTCTACTATTATAACAACCTTGACTTGCATAAAGAAGGAAAAACATTGCGTGAAATAGCTCGTATCGCTTGATTTTCAAGGTGTGGTATCCGAAGCATAATCAGAGAAAAATCATCAGTATTTGACAAACACAGGACTGTAACAAGGTTGAGCAATACTTGAATATCCTTAAGAAATTGAAAGAAGACAAGCGTTGAATTGACAACAGAACTGGCAGAAGGCACAGGTGTTATTGTCTATCCATCAACAGTCCAAAGCACCTTTAACCATTGTTCCATAATCCAGTTTCTGTGTTCTTGTGCATATTTTAGCCTTTTGGTCGTGTTCCCCTTAATAGAGGTATTCATTGTTGCATGGCAAAATGGATTCCATTGCATATCAAAAGATATTGGCCAATCATCTGAAACCCTCCGCTACAAAACTTAGTTTAAAGCGCAACTGGACGTTCCAACACAACACCAATCCGAAGCACACATCAAAATCTACTTCAGAACATTAAAGAAGAATAAAATCCAGGATCTGGAATGGCCTAGTCAAAGTTCCAATCTAAATCTGATTGACAATCTTTGGTATGAATTGAAGGAAGGATGTGCACAAGAAAACTCCTCGGAATTTGAACGAACTGGAACAATTTTTCATTAAAGAATGGTCACAAATCCCTAAAGCTCATTGACAAATATCCTAATCATTTAAAAGAGGTTATTATTGCTAAAGGTGCCTAGCTATTAATTTAATTTTCCTTGTCAGGCTATGAATACCTTTGAATTAGCATTTTTTGAGTTTTGCTTAAAAAAAAAAAAATCACCGAAATAAATAATTGTAAACATCTATTTTTTTTTTTCTCTCATGCTACAAAAGATTTTTCCTAGAATTATTTGTTGTGGAGAAATTTCTAGGAATTGTAAATTGGTACCATACCATTTGAAAACTGATATGAATGGATATATATATATTATATATATATATATATATATATAGTATATATATATATATATATATAATATTATATATAAAATATATATAATATATTATATATATATATATATATATAGATATATATATATCATATGTTCTATATATATATATATATTATATACTGAGAGACTGAGACTGTAGCTTTGAACAGTTTAATCAGAAAGGAAATATTAAGTTTCAGTGGGTGCAGGCTTTCATTTAAGATATATATTGATTTAACAAGAGCCATATTGTAGTTCTGCATGTATTTTGTATCCAGTCCAAATGTATGATACCCTTTTTTCTAACTAAGAAAATAATTTAAATCTGGATCGGATGCTTGGGGAGTCTGACTGCTTTCTTAAGCAATGTTCAATCTGCTCCACTGATCAATCATGGAAGGGAAAACTACTTGGCAACAATACTCTGAGCCTGTGGCTAAAGAAGTAACTTATTAAAGTCAATTACCAGGGTTTGCCTGTAGGTATAATTCATTACATTGGCATGGACTATTTCCACCGATCTGAAGTCAGTGTTTCTTTTGCTTTCTGAGATATCTAGGCTCTGAATTGTGTAAAATTTTAAATTGAGGATCGGACCAAAGTAAATACATACAACAAAGCTTTACAGTACAGCTTTCAAGGGTATTAAATACGTACACATAAGTCCCCTTTGAGTTATGAGTGACACATGTGATTTTGACATTTGAAGACTATTTCACACCCCTTTCAAACAAAATTATGGTCAACTTCATTATAGTACAGTTTTTGGAGGGCATGCATGCTATAGTATTAGTAAATAGTATTAGAGGAGAACATTTGGAAATAAAACAACAACATGGGTTACAGCTACATTTTTACTTTATACACACACACACACACACACAGTGCCGTGAAAAAGCATTTGCACCATGTCTGATTTTCTGCATTTTTGCACATTTTTGAATTCTGAATTTGGTCAGATCTTTTTGTGGGTTGTAGTAGTATATAGAGTGAGTATGAGATAAAAAAAATGACACCAAAGTTTGGTGCTTCTTTCATTTGTTTGGTGTGCAAAGTAATCAAACATGCAATCTTCAGGTGTGAAAAAGTTATTGCTCCTCTAGTTAACTCAACCCAATTAAAGGGTTAGTTAGGGTCAGCTGTTTGAATACTTTGGTTAACAATCAGGCCTGATTTTGGGCCAGCCCTGCCCAATATAAATCTGACTAACTTTGGACCTTACCATCAGTGAAGTTGTCAGCACACAGGTTCTAGAGGCACATCATTCCACGATTAAAAGAAATTCCTGAAGACCTCCAGAAAAAAAGTTGTTGATGCCTATCAGTCTGGAAAGGGTTACAAAGCCATATTGCCAAATGGAGAAAGTTTGAGACAGTAGTGAATCTTCCCAGGAGTGGCCGCCTGCCAAAAGCTCTCCAAGAGCAAGGCATAAAATTGTCCAGGAAGTCACAAAGAACCCTAGAACATCATCCAGGGATCTGCAGGCCTGTCTCGCCTCAGCTAAGGTCAGTGTTCATGACTCCACCATCAGAAAGACACTGGGCAAAAATGGGATTCATGGCAGAGTAGCAACGCGGAAACCACTGCTCACTAAGAAGAACATGAGTGCTCATCAGAAGTTTGCCAAAAAACACCTGGATGATCCTCAAGAGTTCTAGAACAGTGTTCTATGGACAGGTGAGTCAAAAGTGGAACTTTTTGGCCAAGTTGGGCCTCGTTATGTCTGGTGAAAACCAAACACTGCATTCCACAGTAAGAACCTCATACCAACGGTCAAGCATGGTGGTGGTAGTGTCATGATTTGGGGATGCTTTGCTGCAACAGGACCTTGACAACTTGCCATCATTGAAGGAACCATGAATTCTACTCTGTTTCGGAGAATTCTACAGGAGAATGTCAGGTCATCCGTCTATGAGCTGAAGCTGAAGCACTGCTGGGTCATGCAACAAGACAATGATGCGAAACAAACAAGCAAGTCTACATGAGAATGGTTGAAGAACAAGTTGAAGCAGTTCTGCACGAAGGAGTGGGCCAAAATTCCTCCACGGCACTGTGAGAGACTGATCAATAACTACAGGAAGCGTTTGGTTGCAGTTGTTGCTGCTAAAGCTGGCATAACCAGTTATTGAGTCTAAGGGGGCGATTACTTTTTCACACAGAGTCATTGGGTGTTGCATAACTTTCTTTAATAAATAAATAAAATAAGTATCAAGATGTTGTGTTATTTGTTCACTCAGGGTCCCTTTTATCTAATATTACATTTTGGTTGACGATCTGATAACATTCAGTGTCAGAAATATGCAAAAATGCAGAAAATCAAACGGGGCAAATGCTTTTTCACAGCACTGTATATGATTTTTTTTTTTTTTTTTCATTAAGCTTTCTTTAACTCTTGTGGACTAGTCCAAATTCTTCACATTAGCAATAGACTGCAGCCTTTCAGTCAAACACGGATTCATATAAAATCATACCAAAGTGATATCCAGGGCTTTAACATTATCATTGCTTTCCCTTTTGTTCTGATGAAGAAAACCACATTTTCTTAAAGGACTTGCTATTGTTGGAGCTTTCCATTCTCTTTGTTAAATGCAGTTTTCCTAAGGTCACTCGCATTCTCCAGGTAGTTGCAAAAGTTACACCAGTCATACGGATAAGTGCCCAGTCTGTGTGCTTGTTTTGGCCTCTGAATGCATCACTTTAATGTATGGTACTGGTTTCGGGACAGATCCACTACAAACACAGTTTCGGTGGATTTCAGAATTTCTTCTCTGTTGTTGTGCAATTTTAGTATAATGTGTTAATGTTGACCTTGCTGCATGTGCAGTGATTATTGTTGTGCCGGAAATGTCCATCAGGGTAGTTTAGAGTTTGTAATGTAGCAGACGGTCCAGTTTAGACACATTAGAAAACAGAGGCTTGTTTGTTTTATTTAGAAGAATATGAGTTACAGTGTAAGTTGTTGTTTCTGTTGAGCGCTAAGGGGTACTAGTTGGAAATTATGTGTGTGAAATTATGTTTCTAAACTCAAATAGTCACTCAAGTATTTTCAAACCCAGTACTCCCATGACTATAAAAGTTGCCAAAAGCCTTTTTCTGTCTTTACATGTACAACGGCACAAGATATTACATTAATCTGCTTCAGTGTTATTTCAGTTCAATTTCAGCAGTAAAGGCATGAAAGTTTGTATTTGTTAATCTGAGGTGATGACTCCAGTATGAAATTTGGGAGCTGCCTGCCTCATGCGTGGGAGGCTCTAGGGTATGTGTTTGCTTATGTGAATACAAGTTATTAATCATATTTTATGAAGAATATTTTTTATAATTGAATAGATTTTTTTTTTTGTCCTACTCAGACATTTTAACCTCACAAAACAATTCCTAACTGTATAAGCCTGCAATTAGTCCCCACAGAAATTTTCACTAAAATCCGCAAAGAGAAACATTTATTTTCTGCAAATAATTTGTCCCAGTTCTGCACCCTAGAGTGAGTTATGTTTGACGTTCGAAATCACTGTTTCCTCAGTGCAATAATTGCACTTTGCAACTTTATTTATTCCTCTAAACGTGCTGCCTACGTCGATTTTCAACATTAGTTGAACGTCTCTAGAATCTCCTAGACAGTCAGTTAGGCAGTCATGTAGAATGTCACATCAGTCAACATGAACAAAACTGATAGCTGCAATTACTGCAATGTATTTAACTTACTTATATAAACCTAAGGTGTTTATTTTTGTCATACGCTGTCCTTTATTTGTTAAGATCCAGTGCAACCAATCTCCATTTTGTTAATGACATGTGTGTTCCTGTATTATTTGTCTGTACTTCACGTACATTATAAAACTGCTAAATAGAATTAGTTGTCTGCATTGTAAAACACAGACATTGTTTTCTCTCGGTTTCTTTCTTCTTCTTCCCTCTAAAAAATGTCTTGGACTTTGACCTCTCGTTCATGGTCAAACTGGACAATAGACTGTTGTTTTAACAGCTTCTTCATAACTACTGCAGATAGGCTTATATGTTCTACAGAAAACCAACTAAGAGCTTTCTAAAAATGTCTTGGACTTTGACCTCTCATGGTCAAACTGGATAATAGGCTGCTTTAACAGCTATTATCCCCTTACAGATGGTAGGTAGGTGCATATTTACTGTTGAACATGTATAGGAAACCAACTAAGAGCTTTCTAAATACATCTTGGACTTTGACTTCTGACCTCTGGTTATTGGTCAAACTGGACAGTATACTGCTTTAACAGCGTGTATCTCCTTACAGACAGCTTACACTTTTGAACATGTATAGGAAACCAGCTAAGTGCTTTCTAAATATGTTTTGGACTTTTTACCTCTCGTTATTGTTCAAACTGGACAATTGACAATTTTAACAGCTCAAATCACTTTACAGACTGTAGACAGGCAAATTTTTGCTACTGCACATGTATAAGAAACCAACTATGCCCTTTCCAAAAATATACTGGACCTCAGGAAATGTTTGACAGCTTAAATATACTTACAGACTGCAGATAAGCTCATATGTACTAGTGAACATGTATAGGAAACCAACTAAGAGCTTTCTAAATATGTCTTGGGCTTTTGACCTCGTTATTGGTCAAACTGGACAATTGACTGTTTTAACAGCTTAAATCACTGTACCTACTGCAGGTAGACTTGTGTACTATTGCACATGTATAAGATACTAACTGGCTATTGAAACTACTTCTACCATACTTTTAAAATTACAAGCTATACAAAACAACCATACAATGCAGACAAAGTTTCTTTAGAAACTTCCAATCTAGTTAATTTTATTTTGCTTTAGAGAAATCATGTTTTCATGACACAAGAATGCCCTTGTTGTTATCTTTGCTCCAGCTTTCTTGTAATTGCCCATTCTAATATAAGCTTCCTTTTATGTTGCAGTTCTATGATAACATATGTTTTAGACTTGTTCCCCACATACAATCTTACATTTTTTAGATTTTGAAATACATGCTTTATGCAGTTGTGGAAGGATGGTGGGCAATTCACTGACACACACGAGAGACAGAAGGTTTTATTTGAAACACTGCAGTGGTGTCCAGTTTTATTACTTTCTTTCTGGTTTTATTTTTACCCGCAGAGGGCGCTGTTGTCTGTGGCCTGAATACTGCCAACAGTAAACAGGACCACAGGGTTACCAATACCTTTAAACTGTCAACTGCTCGTGCACTCACAGGTGCTCTGAAGTAATAATGAATGACAAAAGGCGAAAGAAAAAGGGAAAATAAAACACAGTAATAAAACTACAAAATAAAGGTGATGCACTTGGCACCGTTACCCCGACCGTCACTATCCGTACGGCCCAGGTCTCCAACCTACGCTCACCTATTCCCTCAACCTGCGTGAACTGTTTTTTAACCAATGTTAAAAAATGCCTTTTTCCTTTTTAATTCATTTGTCGTAGTGCTTGTTCTTCTCCGGCCGTGCTCGGTCCAGCAGCAGAGCTTCCACGAGCTGGCTCGTTTTGTCTTAGAGGGGCAGGCTGAGGGAACAACAGAGCGTTATCTTATTGGGTCAGCAATCCCCCAAGGCCCACCTCTCAGCTGCTCGGAGAGAGAGAACGCCAACACACTGTCTTCCCCGCCTCTCCGTGTCACTGCCATGACTGACAGGCAGATCTACGAGGCAACTGCCCCTTTCCTGCAGTACCACGCATGCGCCAGAGAGTCAGCACAGATCTCCTCTGTTACAGCAGTGCTCTACGAAAATGGTACAGGCCTATAATGGTTGTTTAAAAATAAAATTAAACCTTTGTTATACAAAACACAATGCAGTGTAATACACATTTGAGACTGTGATACGGCACAGTGTGGCAACATATAGGGAACAGTTCAGGAGAAAAGTATATTGGTTCAAAATACAGATTAAATGTTGAGACTTCTGATACTTAATCAATGAATATGTTGTAGTCCAAACTCACTCCAGTGGTCTAGCTGCAATCAGAACATATGTTTAAATGTGAAAGATTATTAACACAATACAAGGGTGTTTCCCTTCTTTATGAACCCCAAACATCCATACAGATACAACGGATGTGAAAACAGCGATTGGTAATTATTTAATGTCTTGATTTAAATTGTATTTGTTTAATTACAACAAAAAGTCAAAATTAAACTGATGATTTATTAATTACATTGACGATTGTACCTTTTAACCCTGGATGTCTGTTTGATGTTTATTTTAAGCCTATGTTTATTATTAGACCATTTACATTACATTTGTTAATGCGAACAAATGTAGTTGTTCTTAAAAAAAAAAAAAAAAAAAAAAAAAATAGAGCTTCAGACAGAGACAAATCGAAAGTTCTCTTCAAAAGGTAATTTTACTGTGATGTTGCTGGTGTGCTAAAGACGTTTTTATAGTAGCCTTCCATTTAGTCTCCATGCGCATAAAAAAAAAAAAAAAACCCTGCTTGTTTTATACAGTGGCCCTAATCCAAACTAGTTGGGACTAGACCATGTTCAGATTAGTGATTTTTTGGAGTAGGGTTTGTAATCTTGTCCAGCCTTTGTTTTATATTTTTACTACAGTAGAACTCTGCTTAATCGTAATAATTGGGACCGAGCCCTGTGTGGTTGTGAAAACATGCGTTTTATCGATAACCACCCAAACATAATCTGTTTAAATATAGAACCCAAAATAAAATAAAATATTGATCAATTAAATGCAGATCGACCCACTTTATATCATGATTGCCATGCAGGGATAGTTAATTATAAAAAAAACAAAAAACGGGTTTGACTATACGGTATGACAGCTCATCTATCATAAGTGTGAAGACAAAAGAGCTGTGAATGAAAGAGCTGTGTTTTAATAGGGTATACCGTTCACTGACAGAAAAACATTCGAAAAAAGTTTGTGTCTTGCACGTGAAGAAATGGATTGACTCTTTATAACAAAACAAAAGATGTTACGGAATTTGCTGCACAGGAGTTTACCACAGTATTGTTTTGTCATTAAAAGAGGACATTTTCTGTCATTTATTGTGCATGTAAATTAATTAAAAAATGTTATAACAAAAAACCTACAAAATGTACTGCATTTTAATACAGTACAGTATCATTTTTTGACATTAGAAAAAAAAAAAATGTGTAATTTACTGCAAGTGATTACCTGGGGTTCGGAATAGCGAGAGTGTACTGTACTCCAATCAAATAAAGTGATTACATTTGAAAATGAGCACATACGGAAATATTTTTACTTGACATCAAACTTGCTGTAAAGCAGGCTTGAAATGAAAGTGCTGTACACATTACTAACAGTGAACTGAAAAATGCAACAAACACTGTACAGTAGTTTTAAATAACTGCTTGTATTAAACCTTTTTTTTTTTATCAATAAATTGGGTTGTGTTGTTAGATTTTCATGGCTTTAGGATAGAGAAAAGGCTATTTGATGCAGTGTTTAAAAATATCTGTCAAAAAAGTATAAAAATGTCTGTGATCATAGCCTAGATGCAGCATTACTTCACATTTTATATTTAATGTATTTTTTTTTTTAGGCAACCTTAGAAATTGTACTAATCAACTAGTGCCCTTAGCTAACAAAATATTGACAGAAGCAGATGATTAAGATGAAATGCTATATATCTGCTGAATAGAATGTTGTCTGATGCAGGACCAAGTTTGAATTATATCTGACAAACTATTTTATGTATAAATGGTAAACAGATGTTAGCCATTCTGAAGCCTGCTCACAATTGGCCATCAGTAGGGCAGAAGCATCTGTAGGCATTTAGTAATCACCTGTTTTAAATTTATGGACAAGATGTTGTGTGCTTGATTCAACCAATCAGAAAACAGGAATTATAAAAACAAGCTACAGCACTGGGCTTTTTGTTTTTTTTACTGCTATGGTATTCAGAAGTTGTTTTTGGACAAGTATCCGCTAATGCAAGTAATACAGAGTTTATTGTTCCTGACATCAGTAACATGTTTGGCTTCTACTCATGAATTCCTAGCCAGCGACCCATGGCTTTGATGAAATTCCTGTAAAGCGGACCCAAGTGTTCACTTCAAAATGATTGGATGAAATGCTTCAAGTTTAGACTACATTTTTTCTATTTGTGTTAACAAAAATTTAGCAAGACTAATCAAAGGAACTCATTATTTTTTATTTTTTTGTTTATTTATTTATTTAGGAAATAACAGCTTTGGGAAAACTATTTAATCAACTACATTTAAGCCATGCATGGGAGCAATATCTCAAACAATATTACGTCCTTGGGCAGCCCTGTACAATACTTCCTTGAAATTTGTATTCTGTACTGTTTTTTTTTTTTTTTTTTTTTTTTTTTGCAAGAACCATAAACTATTCCCTTTCTAAAAGGTAGTTAAAGAAAATATTTTGTACTGTAAAGTAAAATCTGCTTTTCCCTTGTGTTCCCTTTAACTCTTTATGTAAAATTATATTTTATTAAGCATCTTTGCTACTGTGGCCCTGTTGAGAGTTGCAAGAAAACCTATACTCAAATCTGAATATTTAAGCTAAAATCATGATATACAATGTTATCCTGTGGCTAAGTGATGTAATTTCAGAAAAGATCTTACATGGAAAATCAAATATACATTTCCCTTATAGATGCACTAGTCCTCTGCGTAGTTTAGTGAATTATATATATATAGGGGGTAAGAAACTACAAGTGCACATTCCAAGTGTACCCCTGGTGGTTAGTTTTATAATGGCATCATAACAGAAATTCCATCTTGCTCAGGCATGATCAGAGTTAGTCCCAAAGGTTAAACAGTAAAACAAATATGATGGTATCATTGAATGATAAACAGGAAATTCAGAGGGTCTATATTTAAATATATAGAGCAAAGTATAGATTGCGCACAAAGAAAATGATGTACTGTACATGTGCAGCTTGTTGGTAAATACAGTCAATTCTCATTAAAACAAACTAGATTAAACAAATTTCATGATACTGTGCATTTTGTACATGGTCCCATGTCGCTTAATTATAAATTACTTCTTGTAATACATTTTTGAAATGTATTAACTTACGTCCAGAGTAGCACCTCTATACTGTATTTCAGTGCTGTTGTGGGACTACTGATCCGGTGATGCATTATGAGTTGCCATAGTTCTCACACATCAATGCCATTTCCATGAAGTGCCGCAGAAAACTTGCATTATCCTTGCAGACAATGGTGGAGTTGTTGAAAGCGGCGGAAAAATGCACCACAATACAAGAAAATTAAAGAGGTTGCTGCAGACTTCAACACTTGCTCAACCGTTGTGAAAAATCAATACTCTTACAGGCCTATGAACAGCAATCCGTGGATGCAATTCGTCACCGTTTCCGATTTTCAATACCCTGATGTTTTAGGACACGTTGCTTTTGTGGATTAAAAATCCCCTTGATGGGTCCCTCAGTGGCTCACGTGGTAGAAGCACAGCGGCGTGGTGTGCCGGGTGAGTCATACAGCGCAGGTTCCCATCCTGGCTGTGTGAAGTACGCCAGTCTGGAGACTCTGAAGGGAGTGTCATATTAGCTCTGGCGCTCCCGTGGATTAGGGAGGCAAATCTGTTAGGTACTGTTTGTCTTCATTGTGTTACAGTGATCAGCTCTCGAGTTCCCAGGTGAAAAAGGGAAGCTGGTTTGGCTGTGGGATCGGAGGACTCCCACGGAATCTTCGGGTTGCCTGAGCCATATGGGGATTGCTGCGGTTAGGGGAAAACCAATTGGGCATTCCAAATTGGGGAAAAAATATTGAGGGGAAAATATTAATTGGATACACTAAATTTAAAAAACAAAAAATGCCGGTTTGAAGTGCAGTTCATATATAATGTAATACTTTTTAAGGTCACTTACATATGTATTTTCAATACAGTGCACATTACTTTTAAACTTACAACACCTTTAACACCTGAAGTTCAGTGTTACTGTAACTTCAGTAAAAACGGTGACAATATGCATTTGGCTTAGTCGCCTGGCAATAAGAATTACTGATAAGATGATTTATTTATTTTTTGCTGGCCCCTTGGAATTTGTTACAGGTCAAGAAAAAGATGTGCAGGGAGTTGCACTTAAAACCAAGTATTGTGTGGAGCCTTACTTGGTATTCAGCAAGTAACTTAAAAACATCACGGTGTCAGGTTTTGGAGAACATTTGGCTCCCAGCCATTTCAGCTGGCAATATTGCTGTTTTTAAGATATATTAAAAGCCTAAATTTATCATCTGTCAGTTTAGCAGCAGAAATTTCATTTTACTTACTCTTTCTTTTACAAGATTGTATGTGTTCAGCTCCAACAGCTAACGGATCACATTTACCAACTTTAAGTGGAAAGAATAGAAAATGTTTTCATATAAACTCACCACTGATTTATTCACATTTAATTAAACTGTATTATGAGGTTTTCATTAGGGTATGTAAAATAATCAAGACAAACACTACATTTAAAATACTCAAACATGTAATTTGGACACAACATGACATGATTGAAAAGGCTTGTGCTGATAGTGGGTAGCATTTAATCATTTTAGATCTACTTCTGTGCTGTAATAAATGTCTCCATGTTCTGTGTTGCCTGATAAAATTGCTGCCCTTACAATGATCAGGGTGTTTTACTTTGATGAAGAGGTTACAAAATTCCTAAGGACTTCTGTATTTTCGTAAGATCTTTTTTAGAGACATAGCTTTATTTATTTATTTATTTATTTATTTATTTATTTATTATTATTATTATACCCTGACCCCTTCTCTCTTTTTAATGATTAATCAAAGTGGGAAGGTCCCTTACTCTAAATAAATCCTTCTTATCTCTGGAGCACAATTAATCCTTCTGATTATAGAACAGCCTGCCTACCTGAAAAGATTTTGTACCTATTCTGAGGTGAGGTGGTTCACCTAGTAGTGAATCACTTGCTTGTGAAAGTAACACACATGGACGCACTTAGAAGGTGAAAAATTCTCTGCCTACCTGTCATTTCTGTAATAGCCTGCTTTTTACAAAGCTCTGTGTGATTCCTAATAGTAGCCTGGCTCCAATAAACACTTCCAGAGGACAGTTTAAACTGTCTGTGATTATCCTAACTTACCCAAATAAACTGAACTGTGTGATTCATTTTGAAGTTGTCTGATAAATGTTTATTGACTTCATCTTAGAGCTTACAACCTTTTTTCTAGAGCACCCATGCTTTGGCACTGGTTTTGGATTATACCTATCTTCTGGATCCCAGTTCCTGTTCTAGATATACAAGTCAACTCCAGTGTACATGAACAGACTACAGTACATAATCCAGACATAAAATGCAGAACAACTGTTTGAAGCTTGAGCTTTTAAATTGTTAATTTAAAAATAACAACAACTGAATATTGATAGAGTACATTGTAGAGACTATTAAAAGATAAGAATTCTGGATTGTATTCCTAGAATCTGAATTTCTGGTTTCTTGTATGCAGTTAATGGTTGACCGTTAGATTATTGTTCAAAGATAGGCTTGGGGAGTGTGGATAAGATTTAGCACCAAATATATATATTTGTGGCCTGACCTTGGCAGGTGGTAAACATTTGTTTTTGTTTGTTACCAACTTCTTAATCTACCCTATTTTCAAAAACACAATCATCGAGCCCCAAGCCACCCAAGTTTTCTGGTTCACAAGGATATCCTCAGAAAAACATGTTATCAACTGAAGCAAGTTCATCAACTGCAGTGAATTTAAGCATTGTCTCCTGCTACATACACTCTGTATTTAGTTGATAAGAGTTCCAGAGATGATAAGAACTGTAGTCTGGGCATCTAGACACCATAGATTGTGTAAGCCAGGACTGGTAGGTGATGCAATCCAAACATGAAGATAAGCCCAATATCTGCTCCTGCAAAGGAGCCCGGCTCTCTTGTTCAGCGGTATTGGTGCTATGCTTCAAAGTGGGAGGTCCCGAGTTTGCGTCTGACCTCTGTGAGAAGCTCCTGCCTGCGTGAATCCCAAGCCCGGGCACAGTAAGTACTGTAGTTATACCAGTAAATAAGCAAGAAAGAACTTAAGGAAGTATGATTACAAAACAAACTTCAGGTACTTGCAGGTCAATATATTGATGCATTCTGTGTAGATCCTCAAAAATATGTGTGTGTGTGGTAGGAAGCACTTCATGTTAATTAACACTAATGAGTTAATTATGCATTCCTTAACACATTTTTATTTACCACTGACTAGTAAATAAATTGGAAACTCAATTATAGTTGATATGCACTGAAGGAAATGATTGTACCCAACTGTTTAATTCTGGAGACATCATTTACAGCAACTTGAGAAAGAAAAACATTATGAAACATTCTTTCATTACAATTTCCACCGCTTACCATGAAAAGTTAGGTTGCCATCACTTTACATTTCTTAAAATACAGTATGTTTATTGCAATAAAAGTCTACCGCAAGCTGTAATAGTAGTAGTGTTTCATGTTAGACTTTGAAATGTCAAATTTTGACAAAACTACAAAGTGGTATGTAATTCAATATGTTAACATAACATTATTCAGCATGTTTCATTCGACTTTACGAAGCACAATTTGGTAATTCTAGGGTGATGAAAAACTTTTGGCCATAGCTGTAATTATAATGAGATGGGAAGTCAATGGTGATAAACAATTACAGTGCAGACTGTTGTCTATTATTTATAATAACTTTGCCAAAAAAGAAAGTGAATATGTGTAATAAAGGAAAATAAAGCTAGATTAATCATCTTAAAAAATAAAATACAAAATCCCTTGCTGTAGTTAGTTACCACTGGTATTCCTTTTTTCTGCTGCTTGTGAAAACTTTTACTCGCAGCACCTCAATCCCTTAGCACCGCTGGGCCTCTCAGGGGCAATCACTGCCAATTCTGCAAAGCTTGCAGAATTATGAGGTTTTGTGATGTGGACTACCAAACACTTTCCATTCATGTCCAGAGCTGGATTTGAACCCAAGCCTCCAAAGGTGAAAGGTCTTTATTCCAACCAGATCCTAAATTAGTTAATTGCCTCTTAGCAGCTTCAATTAACTGAGTTAGAAGTAAAAGGAGTAAAAACCTGGACTGGATCTCAAGGGCCAGAGTTGAGTACCACTGGTCTAGAGCATTATTCTGCTATGCTACCTAGTCTTCAAGGTATTATTATTTAATGTTATGTACTTATACTGACCCTGTAAAGCTCATAATCCCACCCACTGAATGTAAAGAGATCCATTAGGGTTGCTGTTTCAGCTCCATTGTTTCCAATTTTAATGTCACAGAACCTTTTTTAAAGTAATATATAAAAATATCGGACCATGAAATCAGGGCAATGTTTGCTATTACATTATTTAGGTGACTTTACAAAGGAAAAGTCTAGACCTTACTTTAGATGACAAGGTTTACACCGTTTTATCTATTATGAAGAAAGGTACGTGTATAAAGTATGACTACTCCAGACAAGATGACAAATTTTATTTCAGCTTTTGAATATTAAGAAATTGTAAAAGCAGTGGTGGTCGATTGAGTGAATCAGAGCTGTAAAGTGCCATTTTAGTCCTTAAATGAGGAAATTATCTTCCACAATATATATTTCATGACATTTGACTAATAGCTGCAATGAAAGACCAGGATTCTGTTTGTTTGAAATGAATACATTTTGATTGAAACCATGTTCTTGTGTTTAAGGACATAATATTTTTAAATTAGAGACTGTAACGTATTTTTGAAATGTGCAGACTATGATATATATATAGTCTAGCTACTGTAATGGTTTATTTGGAAATTCAAATACAGTGATGCTACTTTTTATGCAATTATGTTAGAATTCAAAACAGAACAAACAGTTTAATACCTCATGTGTAATGCAGCACCTCCAACACATTATTCCCTAATAATACCATGGTGGGTCATGAGTTGACTTATAAACCCAAGGGCATTGTACACCCTACTGGACTACCAAAAGCACTTCCTGTTGCATGTAGTATTCTTTTACTAAGAAAACACTGTCTTGCTAAATACAGGCTTGTAAAAAAAAAAAAAAAAAAATAGTGCCCCAGTGTCATGTACTATTTCATATCATATTACATTGATTATTTTAAATCAATAAATATTATTTGCCCCAGGGGCACATGGGAGAGGGAGGTTTCATATATGCAAAGGTAAAACTCAGTCAAGTAGACAAAAGTTTGTGTCTTCTACAGAGTACTAGCAGTAGCTGAAATGTTTGTCTATGTTTTAAATTACAATTGTATTTGTTCCTTCTAGAATTTCCTGTTAAAAACCCAGCCTTGCTTTGAAACTGTCATCTGATGAAAAAGTGGTTTGAGATGAAAGTGTATTAGTTTCTGTAACTTGACAATCTTATGTTGTTCCTATATATAATATATAACATACAAAAATATCCTTTAGTGGACAGCCACAGTGAAGGGGGAAAAAAAGACAGCAACTCCTGTTAAAATCAACTCCATATCCACACAGAGTTCTCAAGCAATAATCTTTATTTCATATCTTTAAAACTTCACAGCAAACATTGCTAACACATTTTGACCCACTGCGTGCTCCGAAAAAGACCTGTTGGTTGAAGCGTGTTAGCTATGTTTGCTGTGAAGTTTTAAAGATATGAAATAAAAATTATTGCTTTTATTGAGAACTCTGTGAGGATATGGACTTTATTTTAACAGGAGTTGCTGTGTTTTCTTCCCCTTCGCTATGGTTTTCCACTGAAGGAGATTTTTGTATGCAGTTGCCCCAAGACGAAGTACCCAGTGCTTGAAACGTTTTTTCGAACTTTTGTAGCGCCAGCATTCACACTGTCAACTATTTAATATACATACATACAGTGGAGAGCCTATTATCCGATCTTTGATCAACTGTACTGTGTAATCATCCGAATGCACCTGTAATCACATGAGCAATTACATGTGGTCTATTATGCACACAGCTTCTGCTGCTAAAACGGCTACGAGATTTAGCTGCCAAAAAAAGGACCAGCAGACTGAGGCAAAGAATTATTCAGATCACCAAAACTTTAGATGGAGCATTGTTTGCATTAAATTGTTGCAATTAAGCAAATGAAAACTGTCACCTTGTTCTTGATTTTTCTTCTACTTCATCGGTAAGGGCTGGAGGTACCATCTATGTCATATGTATTGTATTACTTCAATTTGGCGATGCAGCGTTTATTTTAAATTGATCACAATGACTTTGGCCCTTAAGCAAGCTTTTTGACCAAGGGGTCATGGGTGACATTATAAAAAGGGGACGTAGTGATGTGATCTGTTCCTTTGTGAATGGTTATATTAAATTACCAGAAGGAGAACCTGTGTAGTGAAGTGTGATTGTTTTGTTTTTGTTTGTAGTTAATAATGCTGTTTGATGGCTAACACGATCCTGAGCTGTCGCCAAAGGCCACCACTAAACCCAGGTCAACAACACTGCACTTCTGTTTGCATTAAAGAACTGTATTCACCACAGTCTCTAGAGCACGCACTGTGGACTGGTGTTTGTGTTTGTGTTTGTATGTGTTACATGTGGGTGAACTCAAAACGGGACTGTTATTATTTCGGGGCCTAACCCCGGATTAGAAATAAGTAATACACGCTGCTGTATTGCTTCATTACCATTGTTATTATTTACTGTTGTTTTGCCATCAGGCCATTTAAAAAAACCAGTAAACAACATTGCACCTGTATTATAATTGTCTGTCTGTTTATTAATCACAGCTGCATTACCTTCACCTGCACAGAGTTAACCACTTTGCCACACTTACACTGTACTTTCTCCAGTGTGAATGTGTTATTCTCTCAGTGAAAACAAAGACTGTGGTAGGCTTGGTAGACCTTCATAGATAACCTATTGTAGTCTGAATCATATGTAACGTATACAACTGTTGCCATCTTCACACAAGTTGCAACCATGGCAACAAGCGTGAGGAGGTGACAATATTTGAAACAGCATGCATTGAGAAAAGCATGAGAAATAAGAAGCCATCTACGCTGGTTATGGTTATGGTGAGAAAGGACACGTAATTTCTTTGCTGTGTTCTTTTAAATATACAGTTTACAATGCCACCAATACCAACTCTTGAAATTGTCCTGAAAGAACTGATGTATAGTGTATAAAGATGTTCAATTCAATGTGGGTGTTTCTTCATCATTCTGATACAGCAAATTACCAAACCCTATTATAGTTGAACATATCCTGAATATATAACACACATTTCCAATGCTATACTTATATGAACATATATATATATATTATAGATAATATATATCTATATATAGATAATAGAGAATTATATATATATAGATATATATATCTATATATATATATTAAAGACAATAAACCCACAAAACCAAGTGCTCTTTGTGACAGGATGGCTGGGTGGAGAGAGACTCAGAGACAGTAAAACTGCAGTTTAAGCACTGCTGCGCATTTTCAATAAACACAAAATAAAAAGGTTATATAAACAGAACCACAGCTCACAGAGCTAAATAAATAGATTTAACAAAACAAGAAAACAGAAACAAAATAACCAGCTGAAGGGCCAAAACTAAACACAAAAACCGTAGGCTGGTCATTCGCCATCAATACCTTAAGAAAACTAATAACAAAGTTAACAAACAGACCATGTGGTTTCCCCTCTCCCAGGCAGTTTTTTTTTCATCAAGGAGCTGTGTAGCTCCCTTATATACCATGTGGCCAGGGCTGAAACAATTAATCACTCAACAAACGCCTGGTCACATTTTCAAATGCATCTGGCAGGGATAGGAATTAACCCTATCCCTGCCAACCACCACCACAAACACACCTAAAACAATCTTAACTTCTAGCCCTGCCATATCTAACACACACATTTTTCATATAATATTTACAAATTATACATTTATTTACATGTGCAGGACTTCTGCCCTGCCACACACTTTTAAAATGGAACATGGCCAGCATCTTAATTTTCTCTCTGTTTTTGATAACTCAAAACATTTTTTTCAAGTAAAAACATACACTTGCCGCCACAGATTCTGTGCCTCATGTGCATGCACATTAAGGAAATGATGCCCACGACCTATTAAGCTAGGAGCTGAGTTAGAGGAAGTGTGGAGAAGAAGGTAACCTCTATCCAGCATACAGAACAAGCAGAGGGCTGATATACACAGACAGATCCTGAGGAACAGAGTTGCCAACTTTGCCATTTTGTTTCTACTGACATACAGACTTACAGCAGGCGTTTTTGTTTGTTTGTTTTTTTTTTTTAGACGCTGTATTTTTTTTACTGACACAATTAAAAAAAAAAAAAAGTTAAAACAATACAGTACATTATAATATAGGCAATTTTTATGAATTTACATTTTCTTTAGGTCTTATTTACTTTGTTCGGACACATTTGCAGACTGGATCATCTGCTTTGTTGGTCTGAAACTTGTGCTGTTTTTAACAGCAAATGATAGTCAGAATTCAATCCAGAATGTCTGTAAACAGTTTATTTCTTCAGTCTGTTTTTACAAGGTTCATCTGAGAACAAACCCATTCTAATTATGCAGTACTGTGTGGCAAAGCCAACATATTAATGGCAAACTTGGCAAGTGTAGGAAAACGTGTCTTGTCTTGTGACAGTATTCATCAGCTGCCAGATCCCGTCTGAGATTGGTCAAGTCAGTCACTTGTTACTGTATTCATTGAATTTCTAGGCTATCCAGCATATTTCCAAGAAAAATCTGTGGGAAAAGCATTGTGAGCTGGACGATCTTCCAAGCTCGCTGTGCTTTAGCTACTTGATTGGAGAACGATATACCATCCTTTATTTCGAGCCTCACAGAATTTGTTTTATTTTCAGGTATAAGTTTAATATTTGACCTCTCTTATTTACAGAGATCACAACACTGGAACAAAGTAAACCAAAAACAAAAGCCTAGTGACTAAACTTTTCAAAGACCTAAACTACAACTCCAGACAGCTAAGCCATTTACTGGTTACCAAAGCCAAGTTACACACAGTACACATATTATACACAGGTCTCTTCACAGGCCTTCACCACACGTTACCCTGCTTTTATACCTCCCTGCTTAACGACAGGCAGGTGTCTCCCATTACGTTAGAGCCAGGTGTTTCCCCTCCTTGCTCGAATTTTAAACCCCAAGGCATTCAATAAGTAGCCTTTATTTAAAAATAAATAAGCACATAAATAAAATAAAAATAAAACAATGTGGAGCAGATTAAGTAGGTGTGCCTTTTCCTTTGAATGAAATATTTCCTTGGCAGAGTTTGCAAATTCCGCTTTCTCCTGCTTGTTAAAGACATTCCACCCAATGCTTTGCTTGGATGCAATTGCTGTGTCTTCACAATACAGAATTTAGTGATCAAGAACAGACCTTTATTGTTACAACCAAACAGACGCACATCTCCCACTAACACTTTTGCGACTGCAGTTTAAACCCAGCTGGCTCAATTTACGGTAGCAATTGCGACAGTCCATAACGTAATATCGGTGCTGTACCATGTAGTTTTATTCGTTTTAAAAACTTGGGAACTTAATATCCATTTATTTAAAACAGCAGTGGAATATGGCCAATGTATGTCACAAAGAATCCTGCAGTATTTAACATGAATAACTGTATTTAAACAGAGATTCATTTTTATATTATTAGGCTTCTAAGCCAAAGGCTGGGAAACCTATTGTTAAGATTTGTTTTTTGTTTTAGTTTTTTTAAAATTTATTTATTTATTTATTTATTTATTTCTTCCCAAAACTTTAAACTGTTGCTGCTTCAAAGCTGTGTGCCTGATCAGGTTCTGACTTGGCAGGTAACAAGCTGGATACATTGGCTGTCTGATGCTGAAAAAATTTTGCTGCTGCGTCCTCGCAATTGGCGCCGTGACACATTTTTCTATAAAACCTTTTGAAATCTTCTTCTTGGGAACCGGTCAAGTGATTGATCTGAAACTTGGCATATATCATCAGCATCCAAACCTGCATCAAGTTTGCGAAGCAGAAGTTGCTGTGATCAATTTTAATGTCAAAATGGCTGCCACAAATGTTATCGAAATGCGCCCCTAACAACAAACCGTTGCTGTTTGAAAACCATTTGTCCAACAAACTCCAAACTTGATAGTTAACAATGGTGATAGTTTATATTTTATAAAATTGTGATATTTTATAAAACAATATGGCCACCACTTATACGTTTATATTTGAAATTTAAACCTGCATCAGTTGACAAACAGTTTACTTGACTAACTCCAAACTTCACAAGCATCTTCCCTGACACTGTAGCAATTCAACTGACTTTTAAAAAAATGGTGTTGACGTTAAACCAAAATGGCTGTTTGATGCATTTTTTTTTTTTTTTTTTTTTAACTAAATCCGCTTCTTCCAGTAATTGCTTAAGTGTTTGGTACTGGTACTGGGGCTTGGAAGCCGTAAGACTGCCTGGCAGTTCTAGTTGTTGTTATTATTATTATTATTATTATTATTATTTTTATTATTTTTGTTTGCAATACTGAACAAGGCTACACAAGTCTACATATCTGACGGGACTAAATGTATGTGCACTAAATCATAATACAAAATAATAAATTGCACAGG
This sequence comes from Polyodon spathula, assembly GCF_017654505.1. Lineage (NCBI taxonomy): Eukaryota > Metazoa > Chordata > Actinopteri > Acipenseriformes > Polyodontidae > Polyodon > Polyodon spathula. The sequence continues at coordinate 45,084,996 of NC_054539.1, forward strand.
GGCGGAGGGGTACCACCTTCTAAAAATAAACAAATACATTTCTTTTTCAATAACTAAACTAAAGAAATACATTCATGGCAGGGCTTTGTCCTGCCCGGTTTTCGTGTGCAAGGCTCCTCACCCTGTCACACACACCCAAAATGACAGCTGAATGTTATTGGAGAGATAATAAAATACATTTTACTTAATCCTCTGTTATAAAGCAAGGTTGAGTCCTTGTTTTTATTTTTATTTTTTCTGACACTGGTAACAAATTACGGCCTTGCATGAGGCAGGCATTTATTCATACAGCCTTTTATACAAAAAAGTCTTTTATACAGCCTTCTGACTGAGAGGAGAGAGTAATGAATTAGGTGCTTCCTAGTTATTGAGCTACCATTGTATTTTGCTCTATTTTTTTCTGTTTTCATTATTTATGCCAACCCTAACTAATTACATTCCTAGGAACAAGTAGTTCTGTACAGTGCCCTTTTCTCCCAGGTATGTACTTTTTTTGTAGATGTGTGAAGATTAAATCCTCTCTTCTATTCCAGAAGCATATATAGACCACCAATGTGCATCCTATTTAATGAATGTAACAAATAATTTCTGAAGTGTAATACTTCTCTTATTTAATATAAAAAAGCACTCTATTAGCCCCAGAATGGAAAATCATTATATATTAGCAAATAAGTAAACTAAAAATAAAATAATGCGAAGCCCATTAAGTGTTCTTCCTCCTTTGAATGAAATATTTCCTTGGCAGAGTTTGCAAATTCTGTTTTCTCCTGCTTGGTAAAGAAAAAAAATCCAATGCTTTGCTTGGATGCAATCGTTATGTATTTGCAAGACAGAATTTACTGACCAGGAACGACACTTCCAAGCAGACACACATTTCTCTTTTGCAACTGCCATCAAAACCCAGCTGGCTCAATTTACGGTAATTATTGTGACAGTCCATAATGTAATAGCGGTGCTGTACTATTGCTTTAGTTTTAAAACTGAACTTAACAGCCATGATAACAACAACAGCGGAATATGGCCAATATATGTTGCAAAGAATCCCTCAGCATCATGTGTATTTAACATTAATAACTGTATTTAAACTGAGGTGTTTTATTATAATTATTAATTTGAGTTTCCAGTACTGAAAAAGGTTACACAAGTCTACAGATCTGAAGGGACTAAATGAAGGTGTACCATATAGTAATTAAATATGTATCATGCACTTAGACATATAAAGATCTGGGCACCCAGGTATTTTTCATGGCGGTTACCCAGTTCCGGATTTTCTATCTGTGCCGACCTCTAATTAATGCCGACCTCTAATCATATATATATATATATATATATATATATATATATATATATATATATATATATATATATATATATATATATAGATGAAGGCTATATTTGCATCCTGAGCCATTCGAAAAACAGGCATAACTCTGCAGCAGTGACGTCAAAAAGGCATATTCGTCTAGAAGATTATACTTGAAATTTGACTCCTGTGCACCCCAAGACCACTTTCAAACAAAATGTCTTGTTTTAAATAACTCGACAACACCCACAATTCGTGGTTTTTAGACATTTTTAAGAAATCTGTCACTTTGAAGATTTACAATCATCCTCCACCAACGGGAGCACCAAACAAGCGAGCGAAACAAATAATCTTCGACTCTGACAGGGACACACACAATGTGAGCGTTGTAACTGAATAGCGTTATAAACGGGGCAAGGGGTGGGGGCGCCGCATGACACATAACACACATCTGACTAAAATACTAAATTAAATAAACTGAGTGACCAATTGCCTGCAAAAAAATCCCAAAGTAGTAAGCATACATAATTATTTGGATGAAGAACATTTAAATTAACTGGAAGATAGCAAAAAATACCAACATTTTTTTTTTTTTTTTTAATCGCTGTCTTTATGCTCACTCGCCCCGACTTTGTCACTTCAAATAATGTATTTTTGGCAGTTTGTAAACACTAAAGAAAAACACAAAAAGACACTTGTGCACATTATCCACCTTTCTCTGACACAGATATTGATCAAATTACTGAAATCCGAGACGTTGTTGAATTTATTTTTATTCCTCACGTGTGTGTCTGTACTGACAGGAAGAAAAAAAATAAGTCTGTGCCGTTTCAACTCTGCCCCTGGTGTATTTTTTCAATGGCAATGTGCACACTATCATAAAAAATGATTTACTTTCTTTTACATGTTTTAATTGAATTAATTTACTCATCTTAACTTAGTGTGTAGTTCAAAGTTATACACGGGACTACTTTATTTGGCGCAATCGTATTTCATGAAAAAAAAAATTGCCTTAAAGATGATTTTTTTCAAATCCACTGTTTTACCTGAATTATAAATGCAATATGGCCCTTTAGGGTGTCCGTATACGTTGAATATACAGAAGTCTTGGGGGTTACGCCCTGAGGCATCTGTATATTCGACTTATACGGACGCCCAGCCAAGCATAGAAAAAAATCTTTTCGTGTTTGGTGTAGGGTTGCCAGATTTTTCCAGAGTTAATAGCCCAAAGTCACTTCAAAAATAGCCCAATTATTTGTTTGAACTGAAAGCAAGCTTATTATTAACATGTAGGCCTATGCATTAAAAAAAAAACAATCAAAAGCTTTCATAAGAAATGATACCTTGTATAAATTTGATAAAAACTACAAGCCCCAGTACAGCTCATTGACACGTCACTATCAACAAATTCGGACAGAAGCTCTGAAGGGACAAATCAACATTCATATCAGGCCAGCAACCTAATTACAGCGTGATCCCTTTATTGAAATACTAATGCTGGTACTGCATCCCCAAAAAATGTTGCAAACATTTCAATTTTTTAAAGTTATTTCACTAATCTAATTACTTTATCAACCCGCGACTCCTTAATATTTCCCGCGGCTGTGCTTTTAAAGTAGGCCAATTCCGCGGGAAAACCGCGGACCTGGCAACACTGGTTCGGTGTGGGGTTGTCTTGCGAATGACCACATCGCGATACAGAAAATTCACTTAACCTGAATCCGATCTGAAGTTGATGATCCGAAGACACAACCTAAATCAAGCAGTGAGCAGCAACGTCGCAGTGCTCGTCAGTCTTCCAATTAAAGCTACAGCACCACATTAACTGCGCAGTACACAACAGAGTACCATCATTTTTGCTGTATTCACAATAAAATAGCACATCAAATAGCAACCTAAATATTCTACGTTTGTTTAATTTTCACAAATAATAACATTAATAAAATAATCTGAAAAGTGCAACTGGTCCAGAATCCTGCTGCTGCTGCAAGAATACTGAAAAGTACAAAACGAACTGAACATATTACATCTGTCTTGGAAACTTTGCATTGGATACCTTTCAGATATGGAGTTATTTTTCAGATTCTTCTATTGACCTTTAGGGCTGTCCGGGGAACTGGCCCTAAATATTTATCAGACTTAAATATGCTGCATCCCTACATCCCTAGGCATCAGCTGCACTGTTTAAGCTCAGAGCTGCTGGCTGTTCCCTTCACCAGTTGTGTCACTCTGAGAGGTCTGAGTTTCTCCACTAGTGCTCCAAAACTTTGAAACTTGTTGGCAGTAGTTGTGAGAGGCTCTCATTCTCTTCAAAAATGTAAAACACTGCTAAAAACACACTTGTTTTTCCTAGCTTTTGGTAATAGGGAGATTTTTATTTAATTGTTTTTAATGTAAATCATTTTGTAATGTTTGTAATCATGTTTTTATTTTAGTTGTGACATTGTACTTTTTTTTTTTTTTTTTTCCTGTAAGATGCTTCAGGGTGGCATTGCCATGAAAGGCGCTATATAAAAATACATTGATTGATTGATGGATTGATTGATTTGATTTAAAAATTGTAACCTGGCCAAAACAATAGAAAATACATTCCAGCAATAAGTGCTGCTGCAGAAAATGTTGCATTCGTAGTTATGTCTGCACAAGTTACACTGCTAAGCTTCAGAGAAAAATGTGTTCAAAGCCGTCCCCATTTAATTAAATTTTTAGGTGAAGGTGAAAGGTGAAATTCGAAAGGTGTTTGTCCAGGTCTTTTTCAGGTAGCTGGTGAAATGATCTTGTTTCTCTCACTGTGCACTTTACAGGCTTGTTATTAGTTATAAATATGGCGGCTGCTCACATTAAGAGGCGTGATGACCCAGGTCGAAGTCTGATAAAAACGGTATTAACAGGGGGAGGTCGGGTGTGAACCTGGGACCTCCCGCTTTGAAGCATAGCGCCAAAACCACTGTACAAAAGAGCCAGGCTCCCTCGCAGGAGCAGATGTCGGGCTTATGTCTTCATGTTTAGATTGCGACATCGAACAGCCCTGACCCCTAACCCTGTGCACGCTACAATACATATGAACATTCCAGTTTAGGGGTCCTTTTGTAGCATAGCATATATGCATATAAAAAGTGGTAGGTTCGGACATTGGTTAAAAGCAGTCCTGGTCAGTGATCTGATCATATGGAGATCTTAGGGAAGAACATTCCAACAGTTTTCCCTGTACACAATAGTCTTAGTCTTACAAACAGTAAATATGCTTTGCAATATAGTTACGCATAAATGGTTGTTCAGTAAAGGGTGCCATTTCTCACCTGTTTATTACTGTGCTACTTGAGCGTTATTAAAACTGCTCTTCAGTGACAGGAAACCACATATTTTGTTATACGTTATGTTCATTTTTTTTAAGTTTAAAAACCTCAATTTCCCCTAACATTTACTGTGCAGTGTTTTAATCATAGTTAGTGATGGTCAGCATCATAGCACAAGGTGATGATATGTCAAAACTTCAGTTTAAGTTGGTCGTAGATTGTGTTTACAATAATGTTGTGTGTCAGTAAGATGTTATCAGTTCCTTTTGGAGTGAGTCAACCAACACACTTAAAAAAAAAAAACAAAAAAAAACCCAATTACATCGTTAACCAAGTTATTTTATACAGTAGACGGCCTGGACTAGTGAACATCAATACTTCTGCTTTCAAGATTACTATAATTTTCCATTTAAATAAGACCTTAATTGAACCGTCAGGCAACTATACATATATATGTTTTGAGTTTGCATTTGTGTTGGGGAGAGCCAAAGCTTTCACATAAGTTGTAATGATATTTTGGGTGCGCAGTGAAGATTGTGTTAAAAAAACATATAGTAATGGGAACGCAAAAAAAGTACAGTAGTACTATATACAACAACATACTATTTCATCACATTCAAATTTTGATAAATGCTCTGGAAGCAAAACAAAAAGGAATTTTAAAAAAAATGCTGCTTTTATTTTACTAATAAATTGTTACCCCTGTCGTGCTGAAAAGATTACAAGATAATTACCTTCTACACTGTTACACTTTAAATTTGTTTAAGGAGTATTCTCATTAATAAATTATTAGAAAACGGAGCAATAATGTGGTCTGTTTGAAGAAATTAAACAACAGCTAAATTATTCAGACAGGCATGGGGAAAACTGGGATCAGTTGTTGAATTTGCAACCAGATTAACTGAAGAAGGACATTAGTCCTGCCACATTGATTAATGAGGCTGCTTCCGTGCAAAATGACATTTGTAAAATTTATTTCTTCTTAAATAAATCATCAGGTCTGGGAAATGTTGAAATACTTAATATGGTTGGCTTGGACAAGTAATGTGTTAAAAAAAAAAAAAAACTGTTTAAACACAATTTGGGCATCATGATTTTGTAACTGTTTAAGTTATAGTGTCTGTTAGAGATGCTTTGGGCATGGATAAAATGCCTGCTTTCTTGCCTTCTGTAGGATTAGCCTTGAAGTTGATGCCATACAGCATACTGTATTTATTCATCTATAAATACAATAAATGCCATCAGTGGCACGGTATGTGTTTTTAATGTTTCTAAAGGTTAATACAATGGTTTTCTACAGATGTACTTAATTAGGCAGGATAGCATTGCTTCTTCAGATGACTGGTTCAAACTGCAGACATTATAAGCTAATGGGCTGTTCTCTTACCTTCAGAGGTTTTTCTTTTGACTTGTACCCATAATCATTGTAGTATTTATAGTACAGTATATATAGAATGTTTTCCGACACAAGCAACTTTTGTTGACAGCAACAAGACTTTTGCTGTACACATGTTGCCTTATGCGGATGTTTCTCTTATAGGTTTAAGATATGTCGTCTTCTTCAGTGTGTTTGCTGAAACTGTGCAGAATGATTTCTCTATAATAAGCAACACCCTACACACAAAGTATTAACTTATTTTTAATCACAAAAAAAAAAAAAAATGTTGTTTTTGAGACGTTCCATGCACCAGATAAGATGTATTAGCATTTTGACACAGTGATTGATTGATTTGGTTTATTAGCATTTGTGAACAAGTATGTTTTTGTGTCAACTTTACTTCAGTCTTAGTTGAACAAACCACAATAATTCAACTCACTTATGTCTCCTGGCTGGATTCAAAACAGGTCCTTGAACTGAAGGCTTGAACCCTCACTGCATGGCTGGTTCCACTGCACCACACAGGTCATTGAGATGTAGGAGTAAATTACCCAAGTCCCAAGGCATCACAGTGGCACAGTGACTCTGCACTTCTTGATCTCTGGAACAATACAGAGCTTCCCACACCAGTGCTATCAATCAATCATCTCCCTCAAGCACTTGGTATGAAAAGATTTACAATAAACAACCAGTTTGATTTAAAAACAAAAACTGGTAATACTTTTTACTCAACTTAATTATTATTGTTGTAATTTTTTGCTCTGGTTTGGCATACAAACAAAGAAAATGGTTTCCTCTTAATTTTGTCCGTACTAATGTCAAGCGTTGTCTGCTTGGCTGTCCATCTGGAAGAAAACCCTTCCTGTTATGATTGAACGACTTGGAATGGCGGCAGTGCATGTGATGTGGTGGGATGCACTGCAGTCACAGCTTCCTGGCTTAAGTTTCTGTGAAGGGGAACAATTAAGAACTTATCAAATGGTTTATTACACCACCAACCCCTGTAAAAGAATAAAAAATTCCTATTGGACATGTCAAGTTAACAGGCTGCTTATGTACAGAAAAAAGTCAGAATGTAGATCCTTTTGGACAATTTTGTTGAGGATAATGACACTTTCACACTATGGGATGACATGAGCCACAAACAAATGAAGACAATAAGAATCCCTAAGTAGAGTTATGTTCATTTTTTCCCTGGGGGTAAAGTTAAGGAAAAACAAAAACAACGCATGGTAGTTGCTTATATTCTTAAGACATGAGTGAAAATATGCAAAAGGAGATAATTATATTGTGTGAGAAGAGCAAAAATGTTTGAAGTCAAGACAAAGCACACAGACAGACATTGTCCTTTACAATAATGAACTGGTATTTCTGGCTGAGTTATGTGTCTGTCTATACAGTGACATTCTGACAGCTCACAAGTAAATGCTGCAGTTGTTCCATTTGAATCCACACAATTAGAAGGTGTCAACATGCAGGGCAGGACTTGGTTTGAGACAAAACCTTCCAGAAAGGCTTACTATAAATTATAATGGAAGTCAACAGGGAATGTGCTTAAATGAAAAGCTTGAAGATTAATGTGCCTAAAGCACAGAAACCCCATTGAAAAATGTCAAGATGATGATGATGATCATCATCATCATTACGAATGGGTTTAAAATACTACTTAAATTAGGTTAATGTAAAGTGACTATTAAAAATAACTTTATTACTGTAAAGAAAACCTAATATAGAAGGACATCCTGTGTTTCAGTACTTGTTAAGACCACACGTAGGTTTAGCTGCTTAATGAAACATGTATCCCTGCTACTCTCAAAGTCATACTATCACACTTTTGAACTGCAAATATAGTATTTATGTATTTATTTATGCATTTTTGAACTGCATTTTAGTAATTATGTATTTAAGCAGTAATGTCTGTGTAAACGAACCAGGTAAATTATCTCCAGGTAATGACCCCTGCGGATGACAGCAATGCTATTTTATAAACTATTTGTATTTATTTATGTCTGATCACTAATGACTAATCTGTTTAAATGCTTTTACCAAGCCTACAACGCATCACTTAACCTCTTGAGCATTCCGTGGAACCAAATCCATCACCTAAAATGACCATATGTTCAATTAAACCAATACATTCTGTATTGCTGTAATGCATCTGTTTTTAAAATCCAATAAACCCTATTGCTAAATAAATTTAATTAGTATTTGAATCGTATACGTTACAACTCAATGTATATAAGAAAGTAAAACCATTAGACTCAACCCCACCTCTTCAATCAAAGTAATAGTTCTCTGGCACTGTACATGTATTTTGCTAGAATGTATTTTGCTAGAATGCAGTATGTTCTTGGCAACATTGTTGAAGGGTTTTTTTTTTGTTTTTTTTTTTAATAGTTTTGCTAGGTGTTGGTCTTTAAAGGTGACACTTCAGTAAAGACACTTTATGGAAACCCCTCATGTGGTCTATTGCATGACTGATTGGAGCCATCTGGAGATGGCCAGACCCACTGGAAATGAAAATGAGAGGTTCTGCTCCAAAACAGTCTAGCCCTTTAATCCACAGTAAGACATAACTAAATGGAAGGCTTCTCCTATTAGTTAAGTCTTTATAGTGAAAGTCATGGTCCTTCAAAATAACATCTTATGAGACATAAGGGTGGTTTGTCCGCTCAGTACTGTCTACATCCCCCTGAGAAATAAGTGTTGAACCATGTAAGGAACAGTGTCAGTTACAAGGAATTATGTTGATAATTCAGTAGTAAATCGTCAAGCCAGAAGAAGATGACAGAAGCAAGGTCACAATAATTACGTCAACTATGCAAGGCAGATATACTGTAAGTGAGCAGAATGTGAAGTGCAGTACTTTTAAGAGAGAAATGTAGAGTATTTTCAATGTTAAGGTGCTGCAGTGATAACAAAGCATACTACATACAGCAGCTGCCAGACTGCTTTCTCGTACTAGTCATTCTCAACACAATACTCCAGTGCTCAGGTCCTTACATTGGCTACCAGTTGAGCTACCAAATGGATTTTAAAGTTGCTGTAATAACTTATAATGTCCTTCATGGATTGGAGCCATCCTATCTCCAAGAACTACTAACTCAGTATATTCCTACTTGTTCTTTGAGATCCAAAAATGCAGAACTTTTAGTCCTTTTAATCAACTGCAGCCAGAGTTTTTTGCTGTTGTGCACCTTGCTTGTGGAACTGTATTCCGGTTACCGTTAGGCAGGTTGGAATATTGCATTCTTTTAAGTCTACACTAAAAACATACTTTTTTAATGTGCTTGGTTGTAACTGGAGTGGATTGTTTATTTGAACTGTTTTGTTTTTAAGTTTGTACAGTGCTCTGGGATGCCATGCCATAAAGGGTACTATATAAAAACACATTTGTTTTGTATATTATTCTGCAAACAGCAGATGCTGTTCAAAGTCTAGATGTTCCTGAGCATTTAGTCTAGAAAATCAACAACCTGCATTTTAAGTGGGGTTTGTCTTTGCGTAGTTTACCAAAACTTGTAAGACTGTTGGTACTTGATTTAATTCAGTTGTTTATGGCCTGTTTTATTAACACTGATATTTTTTATTCCTCTCAGAAAAATGAGGACGAAGTCTTCTAATTATATAATAACTGAATATTTCCAGGAGCTTGATTGTGGTGAGCATGAGTACAGGTGCTGTAGACACAAAATCTTCTGGCTAATCAGTGAAAATTGCTTCATGGAAAACTGAGTGTTGTTTTTTTTTTTGTTTTCTTTATCAGTTTATTTTTAGGTTTATAAGTTCTATTTTTGTACTTGACCAAAGTTTATTTACAATTTCATATATCTATATTGGACATGTGTTTGTAGTACTAATTCACAATCCCTTCATGCCTTTCACTTCTGGATACAGTACCTTGGTTTAAATCCAGTGGCCTGTCGACATTGTGCCTGACTGCAGTCCCTCACCTTGCAATACATACAATAAAAGGTTCACAGCCTACCACATCTTGTTTAACAAATGTCCAAACAGTATGTTAAAAAATATTATTAAAATACACTTGGATCAGTCACTTACCAGTCACCCCTTCAGCACTTTCAAATAGTTCTTTCCCCTATGTGACTGTTGCTTGTGTCAGGTCTTTTATTTTTTCATTGCGTGTTGTTTTTAAGTATTTACAGTGGTTTTGAGTGTCTTTTCTCTAGGATATCAAAATATCTCACCCCTCAAGGGACAATTCATAGGTGTGAATGTGGTCTGTTGAATTCATTATTTTCAAAATGCAAAATATTTATTTTGTTTTTTGATCAGTCTTATTGTGAATTTCTATTACTGTGAGAATTGTTAAGTTTGCTATGATCTAAAAGGGATGAAACTGGAAACCGGGGGCACTTGAAGGGCTTTATCTGTTAATCTGTGTGCAATCCCACAATGCCCAAAGTCAATTCCTTACTTGGCTTCTGCAGTAATGACACCATGGTGAAGCAAGCATTCCAGCTTCCCTGCCCTCTCTGAGGAGTGAGCACTCTTGTGGAGGAGACTGACCGTTTGGGAGTGTATTGTAGCTGTGTGGTTAGACTTGGAGCCAGAAGGTCCTAGTTTTCAATTCCTCATCTAACTGACCTGCTGTGTGACCTTAGGCAAGTCACATTGCCTCCCCCAACCCATCTGGATTACTGAATACAAGTAAGACCCCAAGTGTGAATGAACTCCCAGTGGAATTCTGTTGGTGTAGTACCCGAATAAACAGTTTACTTTAAGTATCAGTCTTGAGTGGCAGTACACAGACTGAACATAGCAATGGGGAGGAGTGTATAGCAGTTCATCAGCAGGAATACAAAACAGCATGCATCCTAACTCTCAGACAGACCTCGATTTTCAGTTTGTTCTCTCAGGTGGAAAAGTTACCATAGCACCAGTCTTCCAAAGAACACAGCCGTTGGTCTGTATACTTACTCCCGTCCTGACAATCTTGCTTCCTAAAAAACGTCATGTATAGTAATGATGATGCTAATTAAACAGATGTTCATGTTTGCCCTGATCCCCATCGTCACATGTTGTTGATTGAGCTACTATGTGGATACCATGTGATACTGTAAATATTTGATTATTTAAACTGGAATCCTATGCTCTAGTAAAGCAAAACTAATTTAGGATTACTCAAGAGCTTATAGTTATTTAAATATTAATATCCCTATTTAGTTTTAGTCATCAGCATCTCCAACCACCACCACAGCGGCTGTACTAAGCAATAAAAATGGCCAGTAGCAGTTCATCCTTTTCTGAAATCACAGGAGGAGGGAACTATAATGTCTGCATGACTGAACAGCCTCTTCACGTTTTTTCCTTCTAATGGGAACATAATACCATCTATGCATTAATAATCTTGGCAGCAGTCCAAGAGAGCGGATTGCATTATATTTTTAATCAGGAAATATGATTGCTTTATACTTCATTTGTCTGCACTGGGGTGACACTATGGGCTTTAGCAGCAGTTTATGATAACTAACTGTAGGGGGGGTGGGAAAGTTTAATGATTTTAAATCAGACAGATGGGTGTAGCATTTTTTTTAAAACTTTTTTATTCTGTTATCCTATTGTTAAGCCTAGAGAGCAAATTGAGGCTGCACAATTGTAATAAGTTAGGAACAATAGAGTTGTTTAAGTAATTGCTTCAGGAAACTAGTTATCCACTTATTCTACCTTACAGGTAGAATTACAGTGGCCTTGCGCCGAACGGATGCTCGAGTATGGGTTGACCTCTGACTCAGTTTGACATCCATTCAAAGACTCTCAGGCTTGACCGAGTTGTGAACTCCATTCCTGGCTAAGTAGTACCTCATAGTCCTCCAGTGTGTTGTCATATTCATCTCAGAATAATCAAAAGTGAATATTTCTCTTCAGTTTACCAAGAAGCAGCCCTGTCCACAATTAGGAACATGTTTGTGGGAAACAAAGAATGTGAGGGGATGAATTTTCTGTGTTGTGTGTTTTTATCTGGTGCTCGATGTTATTTTGGTCTGATGCAAAATGTTGTGCATGCTACAGTAGGAGATAAGCTTGTTAAAATGTTTTCCAGCTGCCCTGGTATCAGTAGAGTTTGGCTTTCTTACTCCCTAATTATGTGTAGACTTCAATGGCTTCTTGATGTGGTGTCACATTATAGGAACCAGCGGGGAAAATAAGTAAAGCTTTCCACCTGCTCAGCAGGTCTGCTATTCTAAATGATGAATGGCGAAGGCAGCCATGCCTGTCTTTGCATGCCTGCAGCTTGTTGTTGACATTGTGAAGATGCTAATGGACAATGGTGGTAGGCCACATGAGAGATCTATCCTCACCAGGTATCATCCAGTGTTCATTCTGAACCATGCTGAATCAGGCTTACAAAGCCCAGTTCCTTGCTCTCTGTCAGTAGAGAACAATTCCTGTGTAGCTGGAAAACTCTGCATTATTTTTTTTTTCTGTTTGTTTGTCTGTTTTTGTTTTTTTTATCTTGAATGATAAATACAATAGATGTATAGAGCAAAAAGAGTAGCAGATCTAAGCCTGTGAATGGTAACTAGGGAATGTGCTTCAAAAGTGTAGACCCAGATCAGATTAAATTACTTTAAACCCGTTCTAACGAGAAACTTTCAATTCTTTTGTTTTAAAAGGCCCTCAAAGATTTGATAGTTAGTATTCTATATCTGCTATTTCAGTCTTCAACTATTTATAACATGCTTTTAAGGAAGATCAGACCTAACCACTAAAGCTAATCCAGGGAGTGCACAAAACCGACAAAGTGAGAAAAAAGCTGTTCACCATCATCAGAGCAATACTGTGGGGATCCATTTATAAATGTTTCTCCTCCTCTACATAAGCTTTTTTTTTTTTTTTTTTGCATTACTCCCTTATCACTTGATTGGCTTTATGGGTTTATGTGAAGAGGTTACATTCCTATTGTGCTCTTTTAATTTAATTTCTTAATTCAATTTTCTTTTGGTCCGGTTACCATATTAGTTTCATTCTCTTCCTCTTTTATAATTAGAGTTCCGTGCTGTTCAGGGTACTGACACTCCATGCATCTGGAATTTCAGTATTTCATTTTGTGATGCATTGTTGTTTTGAATCTGCAGGCTATAAACTAATTTACCTTCAGAAGACTTGGGTCTAGTTCAAGCCACCCCTTGCTAGATACAATATATTACCCAAAATATACCAATTAGAGGTCAACATGTTTGCGTTTAATTATTATTTTTTTTTTGGGGGGGTTTCAATTATATTTGAAAATGTCCAAATATTTGATCCCACTGCTATTTGTATCCATAGCCAACTGTGTGCCTATTAGCAAAACAGATGATTATGGGATGATTCTAAAATGAGAATCCTCCTGACCACCTCCTACAGAATGTTCTTTGCAGGGTTTGCTGTTACTTTGTAATTTATTAAGTAGATTATAGATTTGTGGAGTGGCTTGTCACAACACTAAGGAGCCTTATTGTATTTATTAGGACATGAGGTACTGTATAAGGGGTTTTATAACACTGATGGTTTGGTCCTGTTCACTTGAGTTGCATGTATTCCAATACATATAAACAGAACATACATGGAGCACATTAGGAATGCTATGTATGAGTTGGCTGTACAGAGGCCTAGCACTCCTAGAGTGTATGCTGGTGTGCTGTCCCTTGTAAATAAATCCCAGAACTGCAGTTCAGGTTGGAGACCTGAAGTCAGCCACAAATGTACAGAATCCCAGCTGTGCTCAGCAGGAGGGCCTGTCTGACTTTACCAGGAATTGGCACTCAATAACCTCTCTCTTCACTTACTAGCTCACCTCTTCACTTCCTAGCTCTCACTGAAACCTGGATCTCCCCTGATAACTCTACCACTGTGGCTGTCCTTTCCTCTCTCTATGTTCTGTCCCTCTCTCCTCGTCCCTCTGGATGGGGTGGGGGAACAAGACTTCTGCTTTCTCCCTCCCTGCTCCTTTCTGTCCCCTCTGCTCTCTCCTCTTCTTCACTCCTTCACCTTCTGTCTCCCCCCCCCACTCACACCTGACCGTCAACTAGACCTTGTCTTCAGCAGGGTCAACCCCCCCCCCCCCCCCCCCTCAGTCACACCTCTCGATATATCTGATGTATTTCTTTCTCTGTGTTGCTCCCACTCTTTCCTACACTGCTGACCCCTGGGTCACCTTCCTTCCAAATCTCAGTTCTCTCTTCCCCTCTGTCTTCTCAGCTTCTGTCTCACAGCTCCCCTCTATTGACTCCTCCCAACTCTCTGTAGACTCGGCTACATCCATCCTCTTCTCTTCCCTCACCTCCTGCCTTGACTCAATTTGCCCCTTCACCATTCGACCTGCCCACCCCACCCAGGCTCTCCACCGTGCTCCGCTCGGCTGGTACTGAACTGTGCTCTGCTGAAAAGAAATGGCAGAAAACAAAACTCGCTGCTGCCTTGGATCTCAATCGCTCGCTCCTCTCTTCCTTCTCTACACTCACCTCTGCCAAATTTTCCTATTTCCACTTTATTATTCAGTCTTCTACTAACAATCCTTGTAAACTTTTCTCTACCTTCCCCTCCGTCCTTAGCCCTCCGCCGCTTCCACCTTCCTCTATGTCAGCTGACGACTTTGCCGTCTCCTCCAAAATTACTGACATCTGCAAACTCTTCAATACCTCGCCTCCTGTCATCTGCTCACTCACTCTTCTTATGCAACCCCTATTAATCTACCCTCCTTCTCCACCTCGCCCCTCTTTCACCCCTGCTGGACAGCCCCCCCGTCCCCCCCGTCCTCCAACTTGCCTTTTCCAGGCTGCTCCTTCTCTATTCCCTTTCATTTACTCTCTTCTCAACACCTCTCCACTCTGGCTCTTTCTCCTCTGCTTTCAAACAGGCCTGCATCATCCCCATCTGAAGAACTGAAGAACCTCCCCCCCCACCCCCTTTGATCCATCATCCCTCCAGAACTACCATCCTGTTTCCTTTCCCTTTCCTGTCTAAAACGCTTGAGCGAGTGGTACATCGTTAGGACTCTGCTTTCCTGTCAAAACATTCTCTGCTTGCCCCCCTCCGGTTTTTGTCCGGCACACTCCGCTGAAAGTGCTCTTCTCTCCATTACTAACTCTCTGCCCATGCCATCTCCCTCTTCTCTGTCCTAGTTCTCCTCAACCTCTCTACTGCCACAGTCACCCATTCTATTTTCCTGTACTCCCTCACTGACCTGGGACTCGCCGGCATTTATCTTGCCTGGTTCTCCTCCTACCTGTCCGATCGCATGTACTGGGTGTCCTGGCGTGGCTCACCCTCTGCTTGTTGCTCTCTTTCTACAGGCATCCCCCAAGGCTCATTCCTGGGACCCCTCCTGTTTTCACTCTATACCTGCTCCGGGGGTCCCCTTATCCACTCCCATGGCTTCTCATATCATCTCCAATGATGCCCAGATCTTCCTCTCCTTTCCCCTGTCCTCCCTTCTCTGCCATTTCTTGGATGCACTTGCATCATCCTAAACTCAGCCTCTTCAAACCAGACCTTTTCTTCCCCCCTCTTCCATGCCCACAACTGATTTTCCTACCCTCTGTTCCTCTTGAATCCACTACCCTTTCTCCCTCCTCATCCAACAAGAACCTCTGTGTCACCCTCGACCTCTCCCTCTCCTACTCTCAGCACACCTCTGCTCTGGCACACTCCTGTCGTTTTTTCCTCATCAACAGAATGCACCCCTTCCTCAACGACTACACCCCGGGCTCCTAGTTCAGGCCCTGGTACTGTCCCGCCTTAATTACTGCAACTCTTTTCTGGCCAGCCTCCCTGCTTCCGCGATCTGTCTGCTCCAGCTCATCCAAAACTGTCACTTGCCTTGTTTCTTCACTTTCTTCTTTCTCAAATACTACTCCGTTGCTCCTCTCCCTCCACTGGCTCTCTATCGGCGCTCACAATCAATTCAAAACTCTTGGTCTTGCCTATCGCTGTCTCGACCTTTCTGCACCCTCTTGCCTCCAGACTATTATTTCTTCCTACACCCCTCTCGCCCCCTAAGCTCCTCTGCCAGATTAGGTGTACCCTGCCTAAAGATCCCCCTCCTTCTCCACCCATTCCCCCCCCTGTGGTGGAATGACCTACCCACAGATATCAGGACTGCTCAGTCCCTGAACAGCTTTCGATGCCTCCTCAAGACACACCTATTCAGACAACTTCTGTAAACCTCACAACTCTCGACTGTACTGGACTATGTGGCTCCCAGCTGTACCAGTACTTGCATCATCTTGTACTTGCACTTAACTGCTTCACTTTGCTGTAGTCTACTACTGCTCTCAATCATAATTATACATTCAGTATTTTGTTGATTCTACTCTTGAAATCATTCTTGCTCTTAATGGAATTAAGTTAACTGCTCTTAGTCATAATCACTCTCAAATTAAATAATTTACTGTAATTTTTATTTTCTCTCATTTGAACTTGCTCTTACTACTGATTTTATTGTATTTTATAACTGCTATTATCTGTAATGTGATACTTTATAACAACTGTAAGTCATCTGGATCAGGGCGCCTGCTAAGAAATATATATAGTACTTCTGACCTGTCCAGCAGGGGTCACTGTAGGTATATATTTGTTATGACTTAGTCAAAAAAACAAACCAAAACCTAAAAAACAGTGCCTTCTGTGAAGTTCAGTACATTTTCTGGTACAGGCTGTTACACAAAAGCTGGCATTAAACACCTGATGATTTCAGTGTGGGTCCCTCAGTGGGTCTATTTTAAAATTGAACCAGCAACTCTGAGATAAACTACAGGTTTAACATAATGTAACATTTTTTTTCCAGTATAAAAACATACAAGTCATTTACCGTTTAGAGAGGTGAGTTGAAACACCTGACCTGTCCAAAATTGTCCCAGAATTGTGGGGCCAGTTGGCAGCCCTAATTACAGTCCTCATAACAGAAAATACTGGAACAACAAAACACACCTGCATCTGTATCCCTGACTCACCAAATCTGTAGCAGCACTTTGTTGATCCTGTTTTTTTTTTTTTTTTTTTTATGTTAATTTCTGCTGTCCCACACATCACTTGTCAGTATAGAAACTTTCGCACAAATTTTGGCAAGGAAATCTGTGCAAGGCAAAATGCGCTGTGATAATTATTTCTAACATATATGTCAACTGTGTTATTTTTGTCTTCTAGTTCATGTGCAGCAGTGTTTGTTCCAGTATTCAGATAGTTTCTCTGCTCTTAAGAAAATAATAATTACTTCATGTCGCTGTTTTCACATCGCACTGTTAAAGTGTTCTCTCGTTGATCAACCAATGAGCACTGACACAAAGTGAAATGGGCAGAGATCTGTGACGCAGTATGAGGAAACAGAATGCAAGCAGCATGAACTGTGCTTAATGAAAATGCTTGTGTGAAACGTTGCGCTAGTGGACTGTGTGAGTTGATGAATGGATCCACATTGGATGAAAATCAGAGGAAATAAGTCCCGGTTACCAGTACCAGCATTAAAATAAGTCCTGGTACAGAGTGAGTACCAGCAGAATTTCACCCCTGGTTATGTCTTGAGAAGCACTGATTTGTAATAAAAAATGTTCCTCAACACATATCATTAAACCTGTCCTTGAGTTTTGCTTAATCTTTATTTCCCCCTTTTGCCACCTGGGAAGACATGGAATAATTAATTCCTTTATTCACAGGGAGGGGAAAGTCAAGGTGGGTGCAAAGTGTGGTCAATCCTCCTTTGCTGTGCTGTTCCCTGGGTTAGGGTTAATTTATTTCTATGTTAATACTGTTCATGGCATCCAACAGATGTGCCTTCTCTGTGGCACTTTGTGATGTATGGACTCTGATGCATCAGGCAAGCTTGGGGACAGCTTTTTCACATGGGACTGGGTGTGTCGGGGTGCCCGCCCCTGTGCATAGTTTTTGTGTTTTATGTTGTATGTGGTGTGGTATATTGGTGCACAGGGTATAATGGGGGCTATGTAGCATGAAAGATTTAAAATGTATAATTGCATTTAGGCACGGGGATTCACTTTACGTGCAGATAAAGTGTGTATTAGTATGTGGGCACAGGGATTGCACAAATTAGTTCACGTGCTGGGATTCAAGTGAATGATTAATTAATAATTGAATCCCGGCACAGCTGTTTATATAGATGCACAAATCACTCACTCGGGTTGGGTGTTCAGAGAGAAAGAACGGGAGCGAGAAGGACAGTAAATTAAAACTAAAAAGCAATTGATACTTGTGCTGACATAGATCAGCACGATACTTGTGTGTTTAGTGTTCACCATGTTTTGGCTTTGTTTCAGCCAAAGTGCCATTTTGTTTTGTGTGCAGTCTTTTGTTTTGTTCAACTGTTTTATTTGTTTATTTATTAAAACGTGCAGGCATCACATTCATTTCACTAGTGCTGTGCTTCTTCCGGGTCTGACATTGCCGCACAAGCCAGCTTGCCACAGACTCACATAGACATCAGAGAGACTTGTATCCTGGTCTCTTTTTTCTAGTATGCA
This sequence comes from Polyodon spathula, assembly GCF_017654505.1. Classification (NCBI taxonomy): domain Eukaryota; kingdom Metazoa; phylum Chordata; class Actinopteri; order Acipenseriformes; family Polyodontidae; genus Polyodon; species Polyodon spathula. The sequence goes on from NC_054539.1 coordinate 45,103,452, forward strand.
GTAAAAATCTATGGGTGACATTAGCTATGTTTTGATTGAAGGAGATTCAGATAGGCTTTTATGTAATGTGTCAATAGTCTATTAAAGTTTTTTTTCAAATGGATAATCCTGTGAATGTTTATCAAATCTATTTTGAATAAAATCCATTGTACAGAGTTTTGTTTTGTATTTGATATACCTGACAGATAACAAGTGTATGTTGTTGATCTTGACTGTACATGGCACATTATTAATGTTCTGTGCCTCATCCAGTTGGAAAATGTTCTTATATTCTTATGTTCGAACAGTCCATATTCTCCCTTTTGTTTCCAATGCAGCTGGGACCAAAGGAATAAAAACAGAGGCCCCAGTTCAATACTAAAAAAAAACAAAGTAAAAGTATGTTATGGCTTCAGAATTGCAGTGACTTTCATTGGGAATGAATGACTGCAGTGTTTCGGAAATACATGTCTCATAGGAGCTGCTGTGTTGATCTACAGCACAAGGAAGTGAAGCCTTTGAATCCCCACTGTGATTGAGGTTCCGTGGCACAGTAGGCCAAAGTCCTGCTGCTTGAACACAACCAGCAAAGAGTAGTTTAAAACAAGAATAAAAGCCTTATTGGGAAAGACAGTAGAGGATGAACCCCCTCTTGAAAATATGAATAGACTATTTCTTCAGACAGACAATCAGTCAGTTCTAAAGAGGAGGCACCCCCAGCTTCCCTTTCGTTTGTCCTCTAGAATGAATACACCAACGGGGAATGGCATAACTTTAGTAGACATAATATGAAGTCTGTAAAATTGCCAGATTACTTCATAAAAATGTTTTATTAGCCCTGACGTTTTAATGATGTTTACAAGGTTGGGAGAAGAGAAGATTTCCGACACGGTGGCACTTTGCCATTCTGATGAGTCATTGCGCATGCTGGTACGGTGTTACAGTAACTAGCCTGTTGTTTTATGAATTTAAGAAATATTGCAATTATTTATTGCTTCTTATAGCCAGTAGGGAATTCTATTAAAATGGACCAATACAGATCCAGTACATTGTTTAAAAGGTTGTGAAATGAAGAAAAGGGTCCATTAACTGTAGCCTGCTTTACACTTCATTCCCATCTATAGTTTGTTCAGCCACATTATTTGCTTGTTAAACTAACATCAGATAGATATGAATCTTGCTGGGAATTACTTGGGTGTACTTTTTATTCTGGTTTACAGTAATGAAGTGTATGGAAAACAAACAGAACAAATACATTTGTTTACAGGGATTTGCATAAAAAAATATATATATTTCTGCAGTTTTATTTTATTTTTTATGATTGATACATCCATCTTAATAACACCTATGGAACACAAAACATTTAAACTCAACAACAATGTACATGAAACATAGCTTAAAATATTATCATTCTTGGGTGCCAGGTAGAATAATGGGTAATGCATCATCTGGCTGTCTTATGCTTCAGTGAAAAGCAAACAACCACACAATTTTGTTCAACCAGCACTTTAAATACAGGCTAAAATGACATTGAGACTGAAGAAGTGCTGCATCCTAAAAAATCAACCCACTATTAAAACTTTTTACAGCTCCGCATTATCCTTTAAAAGCAGCATCTGGTGGCTTTTGGGCGATTATAAAATTGTAAATAACCAAGTTTCCTATAAAGGAATGGCCCTTTTTTGTTTTAGAAGTGCCTAACATGGCTAAACCAGCTGTGTTTAGAGTGACCTTCAGCCAGGGGCAGTGCAGCACAAGCCTGAAGGCAAAATAAAGAGCAAATTCAGTGCAGGTTTGCCAGGAGAGTTTGTGCAGACTTGTCTTATATTCTGGGGCTTTGACAGGGCAAGAAGTGCCTCAGAGGTATACTGTTTCAGTTCCAGCTCTGCAGCAGTGTCTGCCAAATGCTCCCATATAACTTCAGATTTTCATCAGTACCTCTGTTTGTAAATGTGTTTGTTAATAATTGATGTGATTTAAACACTTAATTAGGCACTCCTGCAAAGATCATTCAGGAACAGCGTGCAACCTGTTTCTGTGGAAGCAGTATGGTTCTGTTTGTTATGTAACTTGGAAGTTGTGAATTCTTTGCCATTGATCATGGCTTTTTCACAAACTCCTTTTGATATTCTGCACTGTTTTGAGAGGGTTTCGGGACTTGATAGTTGACAGCTAATTGTCCGCCACCCTGCAGTTTGCTGGTAGGAAGTCTGAAAGATAGGACATGTGTGGCAGAAAAAGGAAGAAAAGAAAAGCTATGTGTTATATGGTAAACACAGTGCTAATTTAGAGCAGGGTAACTAAGTGATGCAATATAGAAACTTTTATTAAAATAATCTGTAGTATTATTGTCCCTCAATCAAAATACCATATCCACATCAAATATTTATAACCCAATTTCAGTGCAATATAAAATATGTTAAAAACAAGAACAATTGAGAGTGTATAAATCCTCGATTGTTGTTTAAAGGACAAACAGCTGTTCCTCTGCTTCTATTGTTTTTATGTATGTACACAGAACATAAAACAATATGAAACAGGTTAGAAATGAAATATTAGGAAAATGTGGATGATTAATTAATGATGATTAATTAAAATATGCTGTCACAAGATAATACAGCATAAGCCATTTCCTACACTCCATAATCGGTAAAGCCAGGTTTGCCACCAGTTACGTATTTTGCAGAACTGTTCTTTATTTGATTGTAAGGTGTAATGTTCTATTCCCAAGTAATATGGAATACAGTACAGTATTTTCAGTATTTTGCTTGGCTGTATTATTATTATTATTATTATTATTATTATTATTATTATTATTATTATTATTATTATTCAATTGAGCCAGTACTCTAAGCAGGACTGTCGCCCTCAGTCCAGAGCAGGACAGTGGCCAGCACAAGCAGTTTGGGTTTTCCAAAACCTGCAAATGTTCTGTCAGATAACATGTGCCGTGCATTTCGACACATGAAAAAATATCTTGGACAATGGTGTTCCTTTTTTTTAGAGCTCTTCAGATGGCAACCTAATGTAAAGCTTACAGAGGATGTGAAGGTACTACGGTACATTATCAAAGGCTTTTTGGTGGTTCAGGAGTGCTGCTTCCCTCCAGATAAATGCAATAGCATTAATGATTGCCAGGTCAAAAGACAGGTTGCTATTTCTTTTGTTAGGTTATGCACTGATGATAGCAGCAGTGGCTGCTGAAACATTTGCATTTTAGCACATTTGAGCACTTTATTCACTTGTGTTTGCGTAAGACTAAATATATTTCTGCTTTACTTAACGCACCTGTGTTTGGACTACAGTTTGGGACAGTTTTCATAAAAGCGCAGAATCATGGCTATATAAACTAGTTTATGAAATGAAAGGTAATGACAGAGCTGAGAATGAACAAACCTTATTTAGTGATTTTTAATAAACAGCATATAAATGAATGTCTGTCACTGGTACTCAATTATGTATTAGCTTAACGTGAGCTTTTCTCCAGGCTTTTGGTATTTCTTCAGTTTCCAAGTACAATTTAATAATAGTTAAGGGGATTTTGTCAGGATGCCTCTTGTCAGTCCAAGTGCTTTTGTAGCTAGAATTGTATAAATCAGCAGTTTAGGAGCTGAAATTGGAGAGAGTTCATCTTGTTAAGAATTTCCAAGATTTCCTAGATACATGGGGAATACATAATAAAACTGTCATCTAGTCATAGGTATTACAGCTCTATTTGTGTTCTAATTTCCTGATGGTCCACTTATCATATAAGCTTAGATCAGATTTGTGACTTGGACCATGTTACAAAGTTCTTTAATATTTTAACAGAAACTGTCAGGTTGCATTTTAACAATGACCAACACCCCTGTAGTGCTAATAACAATAGCAGTTTATAGGGTATTCATTTTTATTTCATGCATGATTGACTTTATAGGTTATTGATATTAAACTGCCTTTCCGTTTAACATTTTTATCATTTTTAAATGTCACATTACCTTTATCAAGCAAAGAAGTAAAGAAAAACTTACCAAACTTGAAAAAAATCAAGTAGGCAAACATTTTGTCTAAATGTTTCTTTAAATATTTAGATCCGCTACTGTTTTGTAAAAATAAATTTAGCTTAGATTAGGTAGGGTTGAAATCACACACACACACACACACACACACACATATATATATATATATAAATTTGTAGTCAACAGAATGTATATATGTGACCTTTGTCATTACAGTAAGAGGCACAAATGGACAGTTCCATTGTTCCTACTGTTAAAGTTGAAAGAGTAGGTATCAAGCTGTGCTATATTTCTCTTGGGTTTTACAGTATGTCCCGAATTGTTCTTAATACATATAGGCCACCCCCCTGAAGTAAGGGAATTCAAACATACAGTACCCAGGAACATTGTATTGAAATCACATAAATGCTTTGTTATGCTAAAAATGACAGCAGCCAGCTCTTGAAAGTGGAAAGTCAGAGCTCATCTGGGGTTGATATACTGTTACTGTACTTGCTATATAGCTTACGTCCCTCTACACAGTACATAATGAGTTAAAAATAAATAATAAAAAAAAAAAACACACACTTGTTACAGTTTTTAGTGGGTAATAGCTTAGGTAATTTGGCTGACGAATGCACATTAAAATTAGTTTTGACATTCACTTTGCCTCATGTCGAGACTTGTATTTAGGTGCATTATTCACTCATAATGCACTCTGTTTTTTTTTCCCCCCCAATTGCCAGTGTAACCCAATATAGAACTCAATTATTTCTGTACAATTACAAATTGGCAGCAACAATCAAGTGTATTTTTTGCTGTTAAGCAGGCTGGGGGTAATTTATAGTTAAAGGGTTGTTTTTCATTTTAGCAGCTGCATTTGTTTTATTCTGAGTGGGTGTTTATTTCCACCAAAATATACCTGGACCATTATGGTTTTAGGCACATAAGGAAACATGTATTATTTTTGTAAATGGACACCATTAACTGCCTGTTGTGGGACTTTCAAATTCATTACTTAACTTAATTTTCTTCAGAATAATGTTTTGCCTGTCTGCTAAAGACAAGTTGACAAATGTTTATTGTATCTGTGACTTGCAGTATCAGTTGACCTATACATTTTGTCTCTGAATTTAGTATTTTATGAAAGACATGCTTATCGATATTCAAGCTATGCCTGTCTAGACTAGCAATTAGGAGAAGTATAGCTGTGGAGCAGCCTGTATTCCATCTGCTATACAAACAGATTAAAGGCTTTCTTCAGGGTGCTGTATGGCAGTTGAAATGTTATCTGGAAATGGGAGATAACAAACTTTACATGTCCAAGGATCTTCATTTAATTGATTAACATAACAGTACTGTCAATGTTGTATTTTAAACTTGCCTAGGCATTTGCACTGAATCTATTCAGTATTTAGAATATTATATTTAAATTCCTTTTGAGGATGTTGACAGATCTCAACCCTTGGACCTCTGAATTAAATGCTGTGTAAAGTTACCGATGACAGCTTTTAATGGAATCAACTTCACATGTATGCTATCCATTAAGGCTACTTTTCAGCTAGTCTTAATGGATTTTAAATATTTGAAAGCTTATTTTAAAGCTTATTTAAAGCCTTTTACTCCAAATTGTCATCAGCATGTTAACAAAGGAGACGTGTTCATGAGATGCTGTTGAGTTGCCATAGAAACATGTAACATATACAAGATGAGCTAATTTCCTATGCAGATAATGTGCAGTTTACTACCAGCAGTAAGGCCTTTCCACATATGCTGCCAGCTGTATGATACTGAAGTCATGTTACAGTGCACTCATGCTCACAGTATTTCAAATTTAGTTAATTAAATTGATTCACCAAACTAGTTATAAGAGGTGGACCAATGGATCTTTATGTTGTATTTATAAAAAAAAAAACATTTGCTAATCTCTCCACTAATACTGTACATAGTGCAATATACTGAGAATAAAACTGACGGTTTGTAGGTTGGTATCTCTATAGCCTTTCACCTACTGAGGCCACATCAAAAAACCAGTTCACTCACAGCCACATCACAAAACCAGTTCTGCAAAGTTTCACAACTGAAAAGGGTACCATTTTTGATCAACGTAAACATAATAATAATGATGATAATCATAATAATAATAATAATAATAATAATACTGTTGTAGCGATCTCGGTTAACGCAGGCAGGCGCATCACACAGGGCGAAGCAATCCACACACAGGCAGAGGGCGGGCGCGAACCAGGGACCTCTTGTACTAAAGCATAGCACCGATACATCATCTACCAGCCCTTCTGCTGCCTTCCCCCGTGCATGCTTCACTCTTCCCTGTCAGCCTCAAGTCCGCCCTGGACTTGCTCACCAGGCTACAGTACAACGAGTTCATTCCGGGGTACCTGCGTCCACTTCTGACACCAATGTAGCGATCTCGGTTAACGAAGGCAGGCGCATCACACAGGGCAAAGCAATCCACACACAGGCAGAGGGCGGGTGCGAACAAAACACGAAACAGTAGTACCAGCGCTGTGCTATAGTGTGAGAGGCCCTGGGTTCGTGCCCGCCCTCTGCCTGTGGGTGGATTGCTTCGCCCTGTGTGATGCGCTGCCTGCTGAATTCCGTTGCGCTAAACTGCGTTGTCTGAAAGTATTTAAGCGGTGCACTTTTGCCTGAGGTAATTCGCTCTGTATTAGTAGTATACTGTATCTGTTAAAAATCTTTTTTCGCCATCAGCCCAGGTGGCTGTAGGCAGTTGACGAATTGCCTGGGCAGATGCCGAAATGACATCAAATTCGATGCTAATTTGGCATCTGCCCAGCACTGGGCACTTCGTGAACTGCAGGGGCATTTCGGCAACTGCCTGATTTTGGCATCAGTCCATAACATAACATATATTTATAAATCAAATGCTATCAGGTGCACCGTTTTATAAGACTATGGATTAGAATAAACATACATCCTAGAGAGGTAATATGCTGCAGAATTTTTGCATCAACTGTTTTCTGCTGACATTTGTTATCATTCTGATTGTAATCAATGACAGTACGCCTCTAGACAGGCATGTCTGTATAGGTTGTTACTGTGATTTATGCACACAAGGGACTGCCAGATTGCAAATATTTCAGCCACTTCTGCATAAGGCATCAGTACTTATTTTATTGAATCTTGGAAAACTGTTCAAGTATAACCTGTCCAAAACGCAAATTCAATTGTGCCACAGACACGAAACCTAAAGTGTGTGATTTCCCTGAGGGTTTAGATAACAATACAATAACTAAAATGTCAGAAGAAAAAAAAATTAAAATAAACTACACTGTTGCAAGTAAATCATAACTTTATTCTCTGGACAACAAATGACTGCTTTGCCTCGGAAATAAAACTTTAAGTTATAATGCATGAATAAAAAAAAGAAAAATAAAGTAATCTTGTTGTTCAGCATTCAACAGCATTTGTTTTAAAGTGTTCTGGTCATTTTGGTGCTTAGTATCATGGTGAACAATACCTGCTTGTTAGACAGTATTGTTATTTTTGTGATCTCAGTGTAGATAAGGTGCAGACAGAAGCTTGCCTATTTAATGAGTGCTGCTATTAATATAGTTTAGTCTATGAAAAAAGTCATACAAACGCTGTTTCAGTTGTTTATAAGTTGAAGTGTTATTGTTTATAGCTGCGGCTACATGTAACCCCTTTGCTTATTTTTATTTTGTAACTGAACTGCTATAAGGTAGAGTCTGGTCATTACTTTATCCATACTGGATATATCCATAGCAGCTTAACCATTCCATCTCAAGAGGCCTACTAAAACAGATCTTCTTGATCTGGATAAAGCTTGCCCTGTGGCCTAGCCATCTGCCTTCATGTTCACTCTGCTAATGAAAAAGCATAGGTGAAAGCTCTAAAAGTGATTATACTGACCCCTTGCTTGCTTCTAAACTGTGGCGTTCTCTTCATGCAGAAAGTATTACCTAGATGTGCTCCAGTCTTAGTAATTGTCTAAAGCATGCACCTCTGACATCACGCCCTGGCCTAGAGGATTATGCATGTGTGAAGTGGTACACTATTTAATTTTTAAAGAGATTAAAATTCCCATACAACATTAATAAAACTGTTAAAATATTCTAAAATAATGAAAATATATATATAAAATGTGTTTCATTATGTTTTGTACTGGTAATATACACTGCTCCCTTGATGTCTTTCAATTCGAAAGCAAATAAAGAGGGAGCTGTCTATATTTATATATTTTGTAAAAGGTGGTCTGACTAGGTAGTGTAAGAATGGAAGCTCCTTGTATTGTGAGGGAATGCTCAAAACTGCAGGTTCATGTTGAACTTTAAAGGGAGAGTAGGTTGCAGGGTTTCTTCTTTTCATCTTTCTCTATACTGCAGTGTACAGTATGAATAAGATGACACCCTTGCTCAAAATTAATTATTTGTTTCACAACAAAAAACACATTGGCAATGCTGATGTACTTCAACAGCTCTATTTACCTTGCTGTTAGTTCACAAACATTGTTTCAACTTTATCTAAATTTTTTCAATTATATAATATTATAATATAGATAATCTTATATATATAATATAAATATATATATAATATATAATATATATATATATATATATATCTTTATAAATTACAAAAATGATCAAAAGGGACCAAATAAATGCTGTGGGAGGAAGTTATAATTTAAATGTTATTTCAAAAAAGAAAAAAAAAAAAGAAATGATCAATAATGTTAGTCACAGTGACTTCAATTGATATACATGGTTGTATATACAAGCATATAGTTTAGTAAGATTAGAAATCGTAAGAAAGTATGCTTGTGGCAGGATGGCTGAGTGGTGACGTACCCAGACCAGGAAGTTGATACACACACACACACACGCGCGCACACACACACATACACAGGTAATGCGAGTCGAAGGTGCTGGAGCGCGTATTTATTAGCACAAAAATAAATCTAAAGGCTGTACAAAAGCACTGCTCACAGTGTGAAATAAAAGGTTTAAACAAAGCAAAATGTTGAACACAAACAACACTGACTCCCACAACCAGCACTGTGCTGGTCCTTCCAGCACGCGTAGCAATTGACTTTTTACTTTTTACTGCCGGTTTCCTTCTCTTTACCTTTACATTCCGTCTCTGAACAACCCCACACAAACAGACATCTTTATATACGTGTGGTAGTCTGCAGATTAGTAATAAATTAATCAATCTGGAAATGACCACAGTCAATTTATCAATAATCATTAACCCTTAGTGGTCCATTTATTCAACGCTTGTCAACGCGTCAGGACCAATTTATTTTCATGCGCGCTGTTTATTTTACACATGCTGTTTTAAAATATATTTTATCACAGTAAAACAGATTTAAAAGGCACTGCATATCAAAAGGACACTCCAGTATTGCATCTTCAGCCAAGCCCCACCCCTTATTCGCTGTATTTGTCGTATACCTCTTCATAGTCGTGCATACTGATAAATCCTCTCCTGATCACTTGTTTTTATCACCAAACTCCTCAGTAATGCGATCCAAGCCATTATTTTATTACTATAACATCTCAAAATGCTCTGAAAATGTCTGTGATATTCTTTGAGTGCTGGATGCGGAAGCAGCTATCTTCTTTGTTTATGTCCGTGCTATCTCTGTGGTGCAGGGGCTATGTGTATTGCCTTTGAAAGATGTTCTCGGCTTTTTCCGGAGAAAAAAACGACTAGAGACCTGTGCTTGACGTCTTGTTGATGATGTAGGACCCGGTCCGACATAGGACTGCAAAGGGTTAACTGCCGACCACGTGTTCTCATGAGCTGTCTGGCAGAGATGAGCTGCTAACACCACCTCTGCCATACCACATTTAAACCAAACAATTATACAAATCCCTGTTCTTAAATAATCCCAAACAGTAGGTTTTAAATGACAGGAGGATGTTCGTAAGTCTGAAATGCCTGTAACTCTGAAAATTAGTTTTCAGTGGTTTCAATAAATGTGTACACCTGCTACCTACACCCTCAATCTGAAGAATAATGCAAGGATACAGCACGGTAATACAATACTCATTGTTGTGGTTCTAAAGTCTTTAAAATAGTACTATAAGTGCAAAAAGGCTAAATTGAAGTTATCATTGAAATCATGACTGTAGCAAAAACACAGATATAAACGTCCAGGAAAACTTGGGTTAACATTGTGCTTGTTTTTAAAAATAATGCATTCATGTAGCTTGCTCAGTCATTCTGCCTCCTTTGGCTTGAAAATAAACTTGTGCTTTGTTTAAAACTCAAATTGCCCATACTTGCTTGGAAATCTGCCTCACCTTTCTGAATACATTTGTTGGTACAGTACTTTTACCTTATCCTTGACCAGCACACCGTTTATGTAGGAGTGCCTATCTGGTTGCATTGCAGACGTGAGTGATTGCATAATTCCGGTTGAAAGTGGGGCTTCGGTAGACCGGTCAGTTCATAAATTTGGTGTTTGTAACTCTGGGGTTCTACTGTATTCCCTTTTTAAATAAACCCACAAATCATTATTTTAAATACCACAAATCATATTAAACACACCCCAAAATAATACATCCTTCAGCAGGGCTTTTCTGCCCTGCCACAATGCTTAAATGTAATATCTTCCATTGCAGTCTTGAAAGTGTTTTCTTGTTTTCCTGCTGTTAACCTGCCATGATAAATGTCTTTTCAGAGGTGAGAAATCAATCATTGTGAAATTGTCTTTGTTGAAGTTATGTGGAAAGAAAGATGTGAGGTGCTACATAGCTGTTCACGTTGTGCATTCTTGGTTATGAGGGACTCAGCAAGCAAATGCTCTGTGAATCCTTGCATGTCGGGCCGTCATTTTTCAGGATGCCAGTGTATGAAAAGATGCAGAGAAAACAGAAACAGAGTACTCGGACAAAACGTGTGCTAACATTTCATCTGCTTACAGCTAAAACAGAACTATTTATTTTGCTTCAAAATGTACTTCAAAATGTAACATTTGGCTCTGTGTTGCCCTTTTTAGGTTGCAGCTCATAACCACTGTTTATTAAATTGTTTACATTTAAAATATGTATACTGTATATTGTTCTAGTTATTGAAATACAAATGTACACTGTGATACCTAGTAGTTGTAGCTTGGTCCCAAATGAATGCCTGTTTAGAATTGTAAAGCTACCTTTATTACCTTTAGGGATTTTAAGCAAGATATTTCAGATCATTCAGTACACTATTAGTTTTAAAAGGCTATATTATGCCAGACAGCATTTGTATTACATTGTTATTAGTGCAGGCTATCTACCTAAACATAAAATTTGGCTTAAAACATGGTTCCAGGAAACCTATTTTGAGGCAACCTTGCTGCCAACCCTGGTCTGCCATGCAGTGGCCTGAATCCTAGTCTCCTGAAACCAAAGTGGCTTTGAGTTCCCTCAGCTTTAGGGCCATATTCATATAGCATTAGCAAATTGTGACATGCATTGCAGTCATATACATTCACCAACATTTTATTACTTTATATATTGAAGCGCTGGGGGAAGGCAAACACAGAATGCAGAATATAAATTCCAGCTAGCATTGGGGCCAATTGGCCGCCAGCGATCTTTATAAACAGGACAGCCCATAACTTGATTTCTGCCTGAATGATTGATTGAAGTGGTACTTAATCCATGCAAGGACCATTTTCACAACAATGTCCCCATAACCTGGTTTAGTGATCTGTAGCTGTAGCTGTAGCTGTAACTGTAGCTCTTACAATCCTGGATCCAAATATGTACACTTTTACTAGCTTATTTGTGAAAAGGGTTAAAGCGCTATATGCAATGAAAAACTTGGGGCTGAATGTTGGAGTTAAGATACCAGGTTAAACCATTACTCTTCTGAGCTTTGGAAGGCTTATTCATTTGGTGGTTATGTTGCCAAGGAGTCAGATTTTCAACATGTGTGCCACATGTTTAACATGAATGATTTTCCAGCTTACTCTGGCATGTTAATATGAATGATCTATCCTGTGGTAATTGATTTAAGCCACAGCACAAAAACAACCTGACATAGATGTGCTTTTACTTTCGATATTCTAGCTGAAGAACACTCTAGCTGAAGGTCTGGGTATAGTTGGTTTATAAAACTTTACAATATTGTTACAAAAGTCCTTAATGCTATGCCGATATAAGAATGAGACTTCTGTCAATTCAGGGCCAAACTCGATATTTATTACATTAATAAAAGATCAAGCACAATCTGAGAATTGTTAATTGACAATTAACAGGCCACTATGGGCCACGACCTATGCCGCTAAAACTAGTTAATTTTTAAAAGGAATCTCAGGGTGCAACTATTCTGTCTCTGTTTATTCACTTCTCTCTCTGTTTCATAACAACAACACAGCCACTCCCCTGTCACTGGTCTTTACCCCCAGTTAGTCCCGCCTCGTCCCACTCCACAGCCACCAGCAGCTCATGTAGTCATCCATAGGCTGTCCCATATTGACTGATGTGAAACACAGCCCCTCCTACTCCAAGTTTTCCTGCACTTCACTGACCTCACATACGTTGCAATATTTTGGTAGCGCAGATGATAGCACATCATTTAATATTACCAAATTTACCATAAATGAGAATGAAAAAAACTATTACTTAACATTAAACATCTTTTTTTCTCACCTCAGCAGATGTTATCAAATGTTTTTGATTCTTGTTAGATGTTCTGTATCCAGGAATTTTGGCTGCAGGTTCTAGCTAACCATATTTCTCATAATGTGGACAGCAGATAAGATGAGCATAGAGCAGCAGATCTATTTATTAAATTTAAAACACTGAAAAAAATACACATATTCTGTACAGTTAGACAAATATAAGCATAGTAAATAAACTACTGTAGGACAAGAAAGAGACATAGGAATTTACAAATGTTTTTGTTAATGAGTGTTAACTATGGTGCACACAGTCCGAAGTACTGTAGAACAGTTCTTTAGAATTATCTTTCAAATTCTGTCTGGCTTTGTGATTATGCAATGGAGTTAGTTATATCAATATTAAATGTAATTTATAATTTTGCATCAAGACAATTTTGTTTAGAAAGTATTTATACATTTTAATACATGAAGGAATACGGTATGTTCTGTTCTAAACTTTTTTTATTGTGCAACATTGCGCCCAGCTTGGTAAATAATGATATTCCTTACCATTACACTCTATGGAATGTGTAATCGGCATCTATTCAAGTTCTATTCAATGCATGAGAGCTTCGTGTCTTAAGCACGTCGTCAAAGCCCTTCTTCCTAAGTCTCAGACAGTTCCTTAGCAACTAGAGCAAGCAGGACTCTTCCTTGGTATCAGTTCTGTTGCTAAGCAACATCTGTAAAGACAAACTTCAGTCGAGTTCTGGCTGATAATTTCAATAGTAGACCTTTGACAAGATGTATTTTTCTCTTTCAGTGGAGTTTTTGATAATGTAGTTGTCTAGCAATTGGAACTGTTAAAACGCTTATCTTATTATGCAGAAGCTACAGCCAAAAAAGCCAGAAAAAGAGGGTATTTTAAAAATACAATTGGATTAATAATAATTCACTTTTCAGGCAGAAAGAAAAACAACAAAATGCATTTGTTTATTCCTTATGTTATAACTTTAGCTTATTTGACATTTTACGGTGACTGAATATTGAGAAATACCCAGCTTTCTGTGCTTTGGTGTTGTCGAGTGATTGAAAATTAGACATTTTGTGTTTCAGCTGAAAGTGATGGTCTCTAGGAGTCGAATGGGTCAAAGTTCAAGTATATTTTCCTCTAGAGGATTTATCACTACTGTAGTGTTGTGCCTTTTTTTTCGAATAGCTCAGGATGCAAATGTAGCCTTCATCCATGTATTTTTTATATATATATATATATATATATATATAATATAGTTTCAGTTTGTTAATTATATCATAAACTAGGGGTGTCAAATTTGTAATTTGATTTAGTCAGGATATTGTTTAATTTCGACTTTCTTTGTATTTCTCTATGTGTCATGGGGTATTTTAAAAGAAATCTTTAGAACTGGTTGCATGTAGAGAAAAAAAAAAAAAAAAACTCCAAAACATGGTAGTCCGCCAGAAATTTGAATTATGTATGTGTTTTGCCTTGCACTGATTTACCACTTTGCCAGAATCTGCACGACAGTTTCTAAAATGTCAATCTCAAACTCACCTGCCTTTGTCTCCAGGGCTTCCTGTGTTTCTTTTCTATGGTCTGGTGCAGTTAGGTTATATGGGTTAAATGTATGTAGCATGGAAGGTGCAAGCTTGACCAGAAAAAAAAAAAAAAAAACAGTTTATAAAAGTCAATGCTGTGGAAGACCATATAAAACTGCGATAATTTGCCTCTCACTATTACAGGAGATTGAGAGTGTCTTATAGATGTATCATTACATAAGATCTGTAAAATATATATGTGTGTGTACAGTCACCGGCACTTTATCGGGACGCCTCGAGAGAAGTAAAAATATCCCAAATAAATGGCTGTTCCAGTTAAATGAGAGGCATTTGAGACAACCTTAGTCACACTTTTTTGTTTCTAAATGAAAAGAATGAAATCACATCACATTATGATTAAATGTTATATACATAATTTAAAACACAAGTACATTTTTTTTTTATTCCTAAACAAATTGCATCGCAGTTTTTTATTTCTACATGAAATGTTGACACGCCAACTTTCTTTGCAACCGCAGCTCCTTCAAGAGTTCAACGTGGTCTACGCAATTTATGCAAGTCACAGCGTAATCACATACTCACTTCACTGTGCTACACAAAACATGCTCTGAAAAGTGACCTCCGTTCACCATTTAAAAATACTGTATCATAAATTAATGAAGTGAAGTCCCAATTAAACAACATAAATAGCATTGGGAAGAACCATATCCCTTGTTGCTTTGTGCTTGTCATTTATAATCATTACCTGAGTTTTGTTTATAATGTCAATAATATCCTCGGTAGGGTCATTAACTGAGTTTGGTCAGCAATACCCTTGGCAGCGGTCATTAGCTGAGTTTGGTTTATAACAGCAGTAATACCCTCGCCAGGGTCATTACCTGAGCTTGGCCAGTAATGCGCTCGGCAGGGTCATTACCAGAGTTTGGTCAGTAATACCCTGGGCAGCAGTCATTACCTGAGTTTGGTTTATAAAAGCGGTAATTTATTAAACATTTATTTTACTAGGAAATCATATTGAGATTAAAACCGCTTTTGCAAGTGAGACCTAGCCAAGAAAGGTAGCAGCAGTACAATAAAACATATTACAATACAAAAATACAAATACAAAAATAAAATACTTTTAAAACACAGACAAGCCATACTCGACAATAAACAATCAGTTAATGACAATTAATTAATGACAGGTGTAATCAAATATCTAAAACAAGCACAACTTTCAATTAGCGAATAATGCAGCTTACTCTTGGCGGGGTCATTACCTGAGTTTGGTTTATAACAGCAGTAATACCTGCGGCAGCTGTCATTGCCTGAGTTTGGTTTATAACGGTGGTAATACCCTCGGAAGGGTCATTACCTGAGTTTCACCACGTGCCTTATCAGATATCAGTCACTCTCTGATACCTTTTCAGCCAAACAGAATATTGCTAGTATGCCTGGAGTGGGGGCCAGCTCTCTGCCGGGACCACCAGAGGTTTCCTCAAAAAAGTTTTTATTTTTTTCCTCTCCACTGAGTTTTAAGCTTAGTTCCTAATTACTTAAAAAAAAAACAAAAAAAAAACAACATTTTTTTTTAAATGTAGATGCTCAGTAATCATATCCTGCAAAGCAGTGGATGGCAAAATAACACAGAGTACATTTCAGCATAGTTCTCGAACTTAACAGACTGATAGTAAAAAAAAAAAAGACAACCTTTGCAAAGTGGAGCATTGAAATGACTGGCTCAGCGAGAATGGTAATACCCAAACAGCAATGAACAGTGAGTAAGCAAGATTCACAAGAACCAGACTTTTGCTGTCCAGTCAGTGGTTATAACTGGACGCTGTACAATTTCCCTTAAAACCGGATGTCAAAAACCCTACCATAATCACCACTCTCACCATACCCATGCAAGCAGTCATGATCCCAATATTGAATCAGAAGCTTAGGCTGAAATTCGGGGGAGGGATTATTGAATGATTGCTCTCTCGTCAGATCACTTCCTCGTATGTCAGGTAAACTCACTAGGGTGTTGCCGTCGCAATGCCAGTTGCAATCCTACTCTCCACCTCCCCAACTTCCACTTCAACCCAATGATGCGTACGTGGAGTTACCATAATTGGACATGCATTCGACAAATATTCTGTTTTATTGCTATATAACCATAAATCGCACATTAAAACCCAATATATCAACAGAAAGGTATTTAGTAGACCTTTCCAATGATATAATATGTTTTGTTGTAGGATGTATTATATATATATATATATATATATATATATATATATATATATATATATATATATATTTTTCTTTTTTTTATTGTGTGCGGCCTATTAAAATATTGAAAATATTATAATCATAAATAATATTTCTAAAATATGACAAATGTTGGATTTTTCAAAGCGACGTAGAAAAAAAACAGTGTATGGGAGCTGTGCAATTTTATGAGGATTTCAAATAGCTTGTACAGTTGAAGAGCTACACAACGTCTTATAAAGTGTGTATTTTGCAAAAAAATAAAGCCGAAATGGCGGATGTAGAACCGAAAGTGAAACTGAACACAACTAAAAACATAATATAACGTGTTTGTGATAGAAGTTCATTATTGTGTAGAGGTTTCAAAAAAAAAATATATATATATATATATGCCACACAATATGTTGAGTTTATTATTATCATTTATTATTATTATTATTATTATTATTATTATTATTAATAATAATAATAATAATAAAAAAAACTGTGAATTCTGTTATACTAGGGTAAAAAAGAGGCATAAAAAACAGCTAAATAATATTAAAAGTAATGACTACAGATCCATAATTATCCATCGTTTTACACAAGCAGAAACAAAGAAAATATAGGCTAATATATGCAGACTAATATAATAATAATAATAATAATAATAATAATGAAAAGAACAAAACATTGAAGTCGACACAGCAGCTACTGCATAAATAGTATGGATTATGAGCAGCTTTTATTTACTTTCGCCTCTGTCTGGAGAAACATTTTCAAAACAATATACAAAATAAAATAAAAACAAATATAATTAAAAATAACAGTAAAGCATTCATAAAGGGGGATCTTTGATGTCTGTACAGTACTAATTTTGTTTTCTGTCGGTCAGCACCTGCCTGTAGCATGCAAACACACACACGCAGCGAGACAGAAAAGCATCCCGGAAGTATTTTCCTAATAAGGGATATAAAGTTTTTTTTTTTTGTTTTTTTTTTAAATAACAATTAAAAAAATTAAAAAGCGACTAGTTAGTCCCAGGCTTTCGGTTGAGTTGTAGACCAGCACTTTTGGGCATGTAGAACGGGAGATACAGACGTTTCAAACGGGTGAGTGTAAATATGATTGCCCATTGAACTCGGCTGTAATGGTGGCAGAGAGAAACTAAAGTTTGAGGTTAAAAAACCATTTACCGAAACCAATTGCACAGGGACATTCCCATTCCCGATGAAAAAAAAAAAAAAAAAAACAAGTTAGCCGATTGGACGGCTAAGAAATGACCTTTTTGTCATCATTGAATTTTCAATGAAATTAGAGCACGTTGGCAGCATGGGGTTAATGCAGTTAGTCCCCTTGATCACAGTCCACCCTGCTAATCCTAACACTGAACTGAAATGAAAAGTATTTCACAAATTTCAAGTAATGCTTTTCCAGCTAGTACATTAGGGTTTTGTCTTTTGGTTTGTGTTTGCCTTTCATTTGAATCAACATAACGCTGTCTGGTTCAATCATAGATGAATTCTATAAATTAAAAGGTAGTCTGCCCCATGTGGTTTAAAAAAAAATAGTTTTTACATATTTAGGAAGGATGTTACCATTAGACGCCCATGTTGAAAATATTAGCTCTACGGGGGTTTCCTGTAAAACTGTTATAAGATACAAAAACAGCTGATTCTCATTTTAAATTTCTGTTTTGCTTCCTGAGTTGTAACAGAGCTCTGATAACTTATTTATACATTCCTGTATATGCCCACAGTGCTGTATGTGGCCAAAGATAATATGATGTGCTACAATAGAGAGGGGAAGCTTGTGTCTATACAGCTAATTATACCAGTGGGTAAAAGCCAACATTCTTTCTGATAGATATGTGTACAAAAGATTAACTATGGTATTATATTGTATTTTAAGGAAGTGTATTTTAGTTTAAATATTAACAATAGCTGTAAGGCATCATCACTTTTACAAATAAATAAATCTAAAAATAAATTTAAAACATTTGCATTACTTTCTTTACTGTCTTTGCAGCTCATTCAATTAATGAGTGGTGTGTTTAATTCATGTTTTAATGTACTCTGTGTTAAGGTCCTTTCACTTGGGTAGCTCTAGTTTTCAGACAGTCTTTCACCGTAGACATGTGTAATAAGCAAGGTTTCTCTATACCTCTTAACAGCAACCTAAGGACATGTGATTCACAAGGCGGTGCTTATACCTTGACAGACACTGACCTAGCTAGTGCTACACATGATGAAAGAGGTCTATGGTCAAAGCACCTTAATGCTGAATATATCAGAAAGTGAGTGAAATATATTGTAATCGTAAAATATTTTATTTATTTCAAAAATGTCCTTGGCCGTGAAGGCACTTCACTGACTTTAAAAAGTTTATCCAATGATAAGAACACAGTTATGTATTTTTTATGGAATATTCATTGCTTCTGAAAACCTTTTGAAATACAAATGTGCTGAATACTTAACAGCATGTGATCTAAATTGAATGTTCAAAGCAAAATAAATGAATACTCTTCCCCAGTTAGATCCAGTCTGCTACTGCAAAACGCAAGGTCCCAGTGTTAAATCCATCTGGTTGCTAATTGTGCATAAAAGAAGAAAAAATAAATAAAATCTTACTCAGATTCCATTTCATGAACCTGATACTTGTTTCTCTATTTTTTTAAACTCTATAATGACCATGTTTTTAGGCATACCTAGGACAACCACGACCGGTCAATTTGACCGGGGTTTTAAAAACAACATAAATATTATAATGAAAAAACAAACAATAGAATAAGTTGTAGTTTTATTCAGGAATGTCTTATAAAGCATCTGCAGAACCGAAACATTATAAATAAACTGACATTTGAACAGAAATGTGTATATACATATTACATAACACACATCGTCAAAAAACAGTATAAAATATAATAAACAAATATTTGAAAATAAATTTGTGTATACTGATATATCATATCATGGGCGGATACAAGTCTCCCCCCCACCCAACAGTATGTTTCTTTTCAGATATCCCCCCTTCATGAGAGTCTTGATCCCCCCCCATCCATGAAAGTCTGGATCCACCCCCGCATATACATGCAAAAGTGTACATCTGAAACAATGTACATAACTATCAAAATGTTTTAAAATAAATGGGTTTATATTGCCTACATAACAAAGCACATATACGCAAACTATAAAGCAAACTAAAGCTGTGCGTTTGCACACATACGTACTATTATCAAAACAACATGAATAAAGAAACATTTGAAAAGAATGGGCTTCATTAAGAATTGTTTATAAATCAATCACTCAGTCATAGTGGACCACTGTCACAGAGCACTTTACAAGATGCAATAACAACAAGAACATCCATAATACTTTAAATACAAACAAATGCATAATACATGATATACAGTAAAAAAAAAAAAAAAAAAAAAAAAAAAAAAAAAAAAAAAAAAGCATAAAACAGTGGAACGCGCATAATACATGAAATAATAGCAGCAACACAGCAGCTAATAACATATATCAGGCTCAAAGCAAGCGACGGTGGGAGCATCACACAGCAAAGCTGGGGCTGATTGAGAAGGCTTTGCTTTTAAATATAGTTTGCCAATCCTCCTATGGCCTGATCTATCCAAACTCTGTAACATTTCCTCCTGGGACACCTCCTTGTCTCTGTAGACATATAGCAGGGCAACTATTCAGACTATTTTCACCCATACTGCTGAGAGTCCTATCAAATATATCGAAATTATGCACTCAGTTAAACTTTTACTATGTCATGAACCACAATCAGATATGCCTGAATTTCTTATTCTCTTGTAGTGTCACCATTTCTTATGAAGATGACAGTAAATAATTTAAGAAATCATGAAATCAGCATCAAAATGAATGAAACATAATAAAGCTGAGGTGACAGGAGGCGTTACGACTGAAGTCGGTTCTGAAACATACTGTAGCAAGTTTATGGATTCCAAGAGGATGCCAAGGGAGTACTTATTAGAGGAGAAACCTCAAAATGGAACGAGGTAACCAGTGGTGTACTACGGGAATCAGTATTCTTAATCTACATTAATGACTTAGATTCTGGTATATTAAGCAAACTTGTTAAATTTGCAGACGACACAAAAATTGGAGGAGTGGCAAACAGTGATGCGGCAGCAAAGGTCATTTAAAGTGATCTAGGCAAGATTCAGAACTGGGCAGACACATGGCAAATTACATTTAATAAAGAAAAGTGTAAGGTACTGCACGCAGGCAGTAAAAATATGCATTATACTTTGCATATAGGAGATACTGAAATTGAAGAAGGAATCTATAAAAAAGACCTAGGAGTTTATGTTGACTCAGAAATGTCTTCATCTGGACAATGTGGGGAAGCTATCAAAAAAAGACCAACAAGATGCTTCGATATATTGTGAAAAGTGTTGAATTTAAATCAAGGTAAGTAATGTTAAAACTGTACAATGCATTAGTAAGACCTCATCTAGAATATTGTGTTCAGTTCTAGTCACCTCGCTATAAAAAGGATATTACTGTTCTAGAAAGAGTGCAAAAAAGAGCGACCAGAACTATTTCAGGTTTAAAAGGCATGTCATATGCAGACAGGCTAAAATAATTGAATCTGTTCAGTCTTGAACAAAGAAGACTATGCCATGACCTGATTCAAGCATTCCAAATTCTAAAATTTGTGGTCTTAGTATAACCTGGATACCAAATCATGTTGTTGTAAACATCTTATGTTGTGGCATTTTTGATTAGACAAGGCAGAAATTAATATTTTCCTTGGGAGTCATCTATGGGAAATATAGGTATTGACAATGTCTACCCAATGGACTTTTTTGACCTGAAAAAAGAAACAAGGACCAGGGGTCACAAATGGAGATTAGACAAAGGGACATTCAGAACAGAAAATAGGAGGCACTTTTCTACACAGAGAATTGTGAGGGTCTGGAACCAACTCCTCAGTAATGTTGTTGAAGCTGCCACACTGGGATCCTTCAAGAAGCTGATTGATGAGATTCTGGGATCAATAATTTACTAACAACAAATGAGCAAGATGGGCCAAATGGCCTCCCCTCGTTTGTAAACGTTCTTATGATTTTATGTTTGTTAACACTCTTTTATTTAAAAGCGCAGGTTCAGCACCATGAACAGCAACAACAGCACAGTAACACATCAGACAGCAACAAACTACCCACCGAGCACTACAGCACTCACAAATATTAACACAAAATGGAGCAACTGAAACCCCACAAAGTCCCAAACGTCATTTAATTTCATAATTTTTTTCATAAAGACCTCTAAACCATAAGTAATATGACTAAAAGGCAAATGGCTAAAAATATGTGCAATGACAACAAAAAAAAAAGAAGGATAGACTCATTTATAATAAATCCTGGCAAAACAGAATAATTTCCTACCAACATTCTGTTGTTATCTCTTATCTCTCTCCATGTTTCCATGCCCCTCAGCAGTATGCAGGCTCAGCGGAATTCCTTAAACATTGGAGGTTCAGTAGACTTATTCAGCTGGGGTTGGCCATACCTTTGCAGGCAGGAGGTATGGAACTATACAGTTTAATGTGCTCTATGTCGCGATTGCTCTCTAATGAGGTGGATTTACCTGCCTGGTGGACAGGTGGCTTAGCTTGCCTGTTAGTACTCACCCTTTGTGTGTGTGTTCTACATCTCCCAAGTTAATCCATTCTCTCCTCTGCCAAGCGAATATTTCTTGGCTTTGTGGCCCTTTTCCAATGTCTTCAAAATTAAATAAGGACATACACTAAGAGTTTTGATATATGCATTGTTTCAGTGAGTTGGTGTTCCATTTATGACATTTAAACAGTTATTTCTTACTCTGCAAGTTTTCCTTAACCCATATTCAAGATTGAGGGTGTCCCTGGGTGGTATGTGTGTGTACAAAATACACCAAGGCACCGTCTTTAGGTGCACAACAAAAGTTTATATTCCATGAAATCCAATTATACAGGACACAAGATCACAAATTCAGTTCCCACAGTCCCGATCACCAATAATCACACAATCTGCACAGATATATCCTTGCGGGAAGGAAATGTCCGCCCCCTGCTATAGTTTCGCCGTGTTTTGCTGTCAGCTTCCAGTTCTGATGATTGTACTCAGTCAGCTGACCTCGTTTACTGCAACCACCGTTGTTCCACTATTTATTCCACTGCTGCAGGCAAAACATGTTAGGTTAGCAACCAAAACAAAGCAGACCTCTGGCTCTCCATCTTTCCTGTCTCCTGTCTCTCAACACAGTTCCCTTTTATGATTCAAACCCGCCCTCCCCATCAATCCTCGATGAGCAATCGCTAGTCGATCTCTATGGAAAAACAAAAAGCTTTTACGGAGGCGCAACTCAAAACATCTGTGTGATTGCTCTTACCAAGATGGCCGCCGCAAGCCGACTTTATACTTATGGTGTACTCCATCTTGGTGCAGGCCTGCGGGATGCTAGCTCTAGTGTCACTACCTGTTGGTAGGCCAGATTTTACCCCACCTTTTTACCTTCACCCTGTCACAGAGGGCTTGTGATTTTATCACAGAATTTAAACAACAGGAACGTAAAGATTGCTACAGTAGGTGTCACAATGGGTTTAAAGAACTACGCTGTTCCACAGAGGATGTCTTTGTTGAGAAAAATTCAAGTGTACGGTTCGAAAGAAAGTGTTTTTTGTGTATTTGTTTTGTCTTAATGCTTTGCCAAATAACGATTTGTGTGGAAGAGGAATTTGCTTTGACTAACAGCCTTGTTCTCAGGGTGTTCTCAGTTTAGTGTATGTCTGTGTGTGTGTCTGCTTCTGCCAGGTGGAGCTTGTAGGTGGTTTATGAATAGCTGTGCCTGAGAGATAATGTTTATAAAACCGATATTTATAAATAAATATTTATCGGGAATAGCATAATCAGGAGCTAGGCTTATGTTTAGAATCCTATAAAAAAAAAAAAAAAAAACCCACACAAGAACTTTCAAAGATAGCAACCTGCTTATATTTATTCTAGAAGCTACAGTACTGTAAAAAGTACTTTATTGTATGTTAAGTTTTTTTTTGCAAATGTTAATCACCAATTACTATTCTAGATTTAAGTCAGGCATACAAAATAATGTTCTTACTTTTGGGAAAAAAAGAACCACACCAGTATTCTCCAAAAGTCTGATTGTGCAACAGATAATGTACATATGTTTATGTTTTAAACGCAATCTCCATTTGCTTTTAATTTCACTTTCTTTTAATGAAATATATTCTTTTTTGAGTATTAATTGAATACAAAGAAAACATTAAACTCAATTGCACAAGTAGTCATATATGCTTATAAATACAGTATGCTATTTTTATTACATTTGGATATTTACTATTACATTATTACCTGTATTTCAGATAGCCAGTCAGGTACACAATTAAAGTTTCATATACAATTGTGCTTAGCATGCATAGTATATGCATTTAAATGTAAACTACTGTATACTGTCACCAGACACTGGATCCCTGCTGTTGCCCAGTGTATACAGGTGGGAACTGTATCCCTTCAAAAGTGTGTTAAAAGTAGCTGATGAATTTGTAAAACACAAAAAAACTAAACGGTTTGGTGCAGTATACTTTGTAAGGCACAGGTAACAAAGTGTAGCTGTATGCCACTGTGACTCATCTGCCTTTCACTGAAGGTAATTTTGGGAGATTTAATTTTTTTTTGCATGTAATACATCAAGCAAATCACTGTCACTGCTTCAGCATAGATTGAAAACACTGTGTTAGTACAAAGGCTCTGTAGCCTTTGGGCATCAGAGGTTTTTCAGCTTTGATCCTTGTGCAGTCAGTCTGGGACTTAAACAAATTTGAGAGTTGCACTCTTTAACTGTTTTGATAGTTTACAGCAAGAGGCAGCTACATCCAGGGTGATAAGGTTGCAAACTCCCGAGAAGAACAAGCTCACAGACAGACAGACACCTGTCTAGCTTTCAGACGCTTGCAGCAGGTACTGTAAGCTTGTGCTCTACTTTGCCTTTACCTTAAAGAGGAAGTAGTGAGGTTTCAAAAAAATATAGTGTTACACGTCCCCATGTGTTGCTAAATAATGTACCTGTAATTTTTATTTTTATTGTTAACAACCTGACAACTTTTGACACTTATAACTTTAAAGTCTGTTTCAAAATAGTCGCTCTAGTGCACTGATTGTGTAAGGATTATTGTCCACATTGTCAAACAGGTAAAACAGCAATAATGCTCCAATAACGATGTGGTATGGAACAGAAAAGCCAGAGCCATTTTTTTTTTTTTTTTGTATCACTCTTCCTACAGTGATTTTAGAGGGCATATAATCCCAGTGCACTAGAGCAGCCATTTTAAAAAGAGCTTGTATAAGTGTAAAAAGTATAATGCTATATTTTATAGATTTTTTCTACTTACTCTTTAACATGGTATGTCCCATGTTGCCTGTAATGCAGGAATAAATAAATAAATATAAGATCATCTTTATTTTATTGATATATTCACAAATTGTCTAAGGGAAAAAAACAAAACAAGAACGATTTGAACTATGAGCGTCGTCGTTCTCCCTCCAGCGACAATACTGATGCTCTGAATCTTGGACAAGAAAACTTGGACAGTTGATTTACCCGTGTTGAAAAATATACCACTACAATACGTACTCTAACCTTTTGACAAACAGTGTTGACTTGAATGTGCATTATATCTTTTTATTGTGGTAAAGCTAGCTATGAATTGATCTTGTACTAATTTTGTAGGGGATTTACAGTAACAGAATTGGAATAGTGTAACCTAGACAGCTCATCCTGGTTATTTTGTATGATATCTGTCAACAAGTTTTTGTAAACATTTAATTAAATAAGATGCTAGCGAATCATCATCAAACATTAATCTTTACTGTAGCTATACGGTATATAGTATTCTGTTGCAACAATTTGTGGCTGTAATGGTACTAATGATGAAACTTGGGCACATTTCCAAATATCAAAAGGTGTGGTTTTCTTTTAAACAATTTAAGCTCTGTGAAAAGGAGAGCAATCTAAACTTGAAATGGCCCACTGGTTATGCCCTCGCAGGGTTCTGACATAAAGTACCACGGCAACATACAAAGATATCATAAATCTTCACTAATGTTAAATTCGCCATGACAAGCAGTGAATCAGCACACCACTGGAATTTGTAGTTATTATTCACACCTCTGTGTGGCCTGCTTTATAGAGCTCATTCGGCAAAAGGCCACATGAGCCCGCTTTCCTTTCTCAGTTTATTAAGTTTAAACATTTTCTATGTTATGAGCCTTGATGTTAAAATCTGAAGAAGTGACAGATTTTAAAGGTCACGGGGAAAGAGAATTGCAGCTGCTAAAGTTGGCAGAAGATTGTTCCTGTCCCTCTGTTCAAATCCATAAAAACCATTTTGCTACAAGCCAGAGGTTTTGAAGAGCACAAGTAGCCACAAAAAAAAAGTAGAAAACAAGTCCAAAAACCAAAAACGCTTAATATGGAAAAATATATAAATGTAACCATTGAACACTTATTGCTGCTTAATAAAAAATAGCTCTATGGTTTTTTTGGGCCTTTTAAGTTACAGCTTTAATTGGAATTATGTTCAGTGTTTACCATTGATGTTCACATTAAGGCACTATCTGTCTTTTACATGCAGATGTAAGGCAGCAGGGCCATGTTGTGCATATGAAAAACCCAAGTGAACTCAATTAATTCGTTTTTTATTTAAAGATTATTCATTAATTTCCTCAGCTAATTGTTGTATAGAGGGGTATTTTCTATTTTAGTTTGATGGGCCACCAGGGGAAATATCAGAAACTTTCAATCTGCACTTTTGTGGTCTTAGCATAACCTGGATACCAAATCATGTTGTTGTAAACATCTTATGTTGTGGCATTTTTGATTAGACAAGGCAGAAATTAATATTTTCCTTGGGAGTCACAGAGAATTGTGGGAGTCTGGAACCAACTCCCCAATAATGTTGTTGAAGCTGACATCCTGGGATCCTTCAAGAAGCTGCATGAGATTCTGGGATCAATAAGCTACTAATAACCAAACGAGATGGGCCAAATGGCCTCCTCTCGTTTGTAAACTTCATTATGTTTTTATGTGTCACACAGTTATTGTATGATTTGTGACCATAGCTTTGCAAGTTAATGAAGGGTTATTCCACCTGACTGACTATAAGCAGATTTGAGAGAATGCCTAATCCTGCTGAAATAATAAATAGCAATGACATATACAATGCATTGAAACATAGAACTGTAGTAGACAAACACAATAGGATGCCATTAAGCAGCTGATGTTCGACATATTTTGTATTCATTGTCAGTTAAGAATGCATTTCTAATGTCTACTTTGAGCCTGACTGAAACCATGAGAATGTTTCATCCCCTGGTGGGATTCAAACTTATAACAAGGGCAATACGATTTCCACTGCCTTTCCTCCCAATCACACACTTTGAAACTAAAAAGTATTCAAGTGATTAAAATAACAGAGGAATTGCCTAAAACCACACACACACACACACACACACAAGATAGCAGGGAATACAAGCTATTTTGCAATTATACTCAACACGAATCATAAACTAGAAGGTCACAGTCATTCTTATTTTAGCTGATTCACTGGGTAGGGTCTGAAATACAAAGATGAAATGTTGTAGTCATCAAGTAAGTGAATCTAATTTCACTCCTAATTTCAGGTCTTGATTGAGCATAGCATTCCATTGCAGGTCGTTGTAAGTATGCTGGGTAAAGCTTCACTGCACGTGGAAACTGTCCAATTTGTGAAGTCTATAATATGCACTTCATTCTGTCTCTTGATATATTAATCAGTGTAATTTAGTAATTTACAGTCACCGTTTATGTCCTGTTTATATCTACAGAGATTTAAATACATATTACAATATTTTAGCCACAGCTTTAAACTTAATGCATCATTTTCACAGCAAAGAACCAGATCTATTGAGATTGCTAAAGATGTACCAAATGTTATTGCTTCAGTGGGTTACTAGCAAGTTATTTTCATTTTTTTCTCAGCTATCAGATCGTTAGGCATAAGATAGAAACAAGTTTTTTTCAACAAAAATGTACTGACCCGACAAAAGTAGACACCTTGTCTGATCCTGCCCAGGCAGAATTTCCTGCAAAACATCTAAGCTAATTAACCAATCTATTTAGAAAGTTACCTACTGCAAATATATAATCGGCTTGAATGACGTTAGAAAGTCACTGTTGCTGTACTATTGCTTTGACAATATGGGGTACTGGTATTTGAAAAAACAGTTCAAATGGAGAACCTTGGGGGGAAATCCTATTGAGGCTTTAATTCAGATCACACGACTGTAAATATAAAAGAGCAAAGGATGAAAGATTCTCTCAGTTGACATTGATTTATATCTGTTCAAAAACTGGCATATGAGAGCAGGTGATGCATGGGACACTACAGGCAGCTGAACTGCCATTTTAAATGTGTCTGCCTCTGTTTTTTTTTTTTTTTTTTGTTTTTTTTCTTGTGCCATTCAGCGGAAATCATCATCTAAAATGCGATGAGAAACATGCCTCTTGTTAATAAAATCCACAACAGAAAATGGTAAAAAATGTAACCTGTTGGCTTTACATTGTCAGGTCAGAAAAAACATAATGAACTGTTAATGATCCATTCATATAATAATGAGATTAAATTGATTAACCCTGGAAGGGGCCAAGGTTGTTTAAGATACACCTATTAGTCGTTGTCCTCTTAAACAGACATTCCTTTTCAACTCAACGTCAGACTAACATTAATGTATTCTTATTATGGCATAATTACAGGCAGTCTGGTTGGCTTTGAAACATCGTTCCCCGTTATTTCTCCTTGCAAGTTAACCAAGGAAAATGGACAGTGAAATGCTGTTTGATCATTTTTATTCGAAAAAGATAGGGCCATATTTATTAAGGTATTTATGCCAACATTTTTGCCGTTTGTTACTGTTATAAAACAAGCAACAGTCTGCCCTGAAGATGCACAGTATTTAGGGACCCAAAAGTGGATCTACTGTATGTTGTTTTCCTTTCACAAATAAATTGTGCATTGGTGTAAAAACCTTGATAAATCTGGCCCATACTGTGTGGGCATTACATCCCTTTGTTTTCAGTTGATGCTTGGCAAATGATCAGTGCAGAATCAGAATGATGAACATGCTAATAAAGTTTTGGGTACCACTGCTGTGCAGGACCAAGAGACTGCTCCAGTTGTGATTACTTGATTCTGTTTTGGTTACAGCTTTTGCATCCCCATTACAACGGCTGTTCGT
Organism: Polyodon spathula; assembly: GCF_017654505.1. Lineage (NCBI taxonomy): Eukaryota > Metazoa > Chordata > Actinopteri > Acipenseriformes > Polyodontidae > Polyodon > Polyodon spathula. Next base: position 45,132,100 of record NC_054539.1, read on the forward strand.
TCATTCTAACAAGCAGGCTTCCCTCACTCTCAGGTGAGTACTAACTGAGTGAGGGAAAATACTCTGAATGGCTGACAGCTCTTAAATATTTTCACTAAATCTATTATTGTTAACTGTCGTTTTATGCTTGTTCTGTGATTAAAAGTTGCTTCTTTACTCATTTATAGTAAAATGTCAGACAGCCACATTATTAATGAATGATCTGAAACCATAAGCTTGTCAGAATTTCTGGGTATCCCTGTATGTGCAAAAAAAAAAAAAACAGAGTCTTGTTTTAAACTTTGTATATTACCTCACTGGTTGAATTAGTCACACTTATTCTGCCAAGGAGTGATGAATTTAGCAGAGCATCTGGCTTTTATTTTCAACTTAAACACACACACACACACAAAGGCTGTTATGAGATAAAATTGTGGATGTCATTTTAATATGAAACAGTTGAACAAAAGAATTTCTAAAACTTTTTAGCCAGTGACAGCCTACATGTTTCATTTGTATTTGTTTATTTTAATACAAGTGAATGTTTATAGTTGGGCAATGTCCGTTTCAAGCCATCACATCTGCAAGTATGGTTGTTATTTCTGTTCAATATCTGCTTTATGAAAGATTCAATTATACAATGTTTGCTTTAGTTTGTGACCTCCACAGTCCTTTACATAGGGTATGACTGTCATCATACAGGGAGATTTTCTTTCACCGACTGGGTTTCATGTTATGGATTAACCTTGTGGCCTTTTGAACATTCATCATTTACTGTAGATATTATTACATTTGTCGACATATTTAAATATGTCTATGGCTGGTGATGCAATTTGATACAAAGCAAAAGACAAAGGGACTGATTTAGTTGTTGCTTCCACTGTAATTCACAAATGGTGGTTTTCCTCTGGCGTTTGATCTGCTCTCATAAGTACTGAATTAATACCTTATTATCTCCTTCAAATAAATTGCTATGTATCCATATTGGGATAATATAGCTTATTTATTTTTTAATTTAATTTTTAAAGCCTTTGCTTTAACAAAAAATGGCTCAAGGAAGCAGATTTTAACATTCATCTTCTCATTTAACTTTGTTACATGGGTCACGTTTGTTCTATTTCTTTCAAGCAACAGTAATGTAAAATGCATTTACATGCTGTACATGACTTTCTGTGACAAATCATTTGTTTAGTGGGATTTTAAAAAAGTTTCCTTACGTGTTGAGTTAGAGAGATATCAGCATTCAAACAATCCCCGATTTTAGTTAAAGTGATTACAATTTCACACTACAATTATTATTATTATTTTATTTTTGTGCTACCTAATGTGAACCACCTTGAAAACTATACCACACAATTACTCTCTAGTCTATATATAAAAAATAATTATCACTATGTGCATTTTCATATTTTTTTAAATCAATAAAAATGCTTCTGGACCAAGACAAAACTGCCCGGACAGAAACTGTTTAATTATGGTTATTTTTAGTGTGTAGAATAGAATTATCTGTGTTATAGTTTTCAAGATTAAGGCAGTTTTGTCTTGGTCCTTGTTTAAAAAATAGTTTTTTGTGAGTCGGGCCCAAAGTGTGGCAAACCTGCAACTTTTTAATTGTTCACTGAATTGTGAATAAAGTTTCTTTTTTTATGCATATTTTATTCAATGCCATGATATAGTTTTTTTTTTAGATCCCCCAAACATAATTTATTCAGCTAATTGGAATATAACTTTTACACTTTACCACCAGGAAGATATCCATTACCAACTTAAATGGAGAAAATAACAGCTTAATTTTTGACACATTATATTTTTTGCAGTGCAGTTTGGTACCTGTCCTGTAGCACTGTACAAACAATGTGAGAATAATAACAGCACTGTTTTATTTTTGTTTTTAATTTTTTTATATTTTATTTTAGGTCATTTAGCATTGGAATTAAAAAAACACAAAAATAAACATGGCTCAATATTTCTAATTAATCAGCTGGATCTGTGGCTGTACGGTAATTACTTCTATTTATTTACTTTTTTATTTTATAATTGCCAATTATTTTTCTCATTTTCTCCCCAGTTTGGTAAGCCCAGTTATTTTTTATTTCAACCTGGCTCACTGCTGCCAGTAGATAGATGTTGGTACGAAACGTGTGCCATCAGTCATCGGCTTCTTTTCACTCTGCAGGCCCGCCATGCAGCCACCTCAGAGCTACAGCATTGGAGGACCATGCAGCTTTGGGCAACTTACAGGCAGGCCCACAGGCTCCCGACCAGTCTACAGGGTTCACTGGTGCACGGTGAACCAAGGACAGTCCCCGTCCAGGGCTCCATGCCTGGTACAGGGTCCCAAGTGACCACGTGAACCAAGGGTTCCTGTGGGACCGACCTGGATTCGGGGTGGGGGTGTACACCCCCACCCCCCACCCGCACGCATCCCCCCCCACCCGGGCGGCGCTCAGCCAATTGTGTGCTGTCCCATGGGAATTCCCATCCACTGTTGGCAGTGGAACAGCCTGGACTCGAACTGGCGACCTCCAGGCTGTGGGGTGTACTGTAATTACTTTTGTACTTCCATGTTCTCTCGTCGCACATTACATTTATACTTTGCATGTGCAGGAAGGATTATACATTTGGGCATGTAATCGCAGACTGTAACTAGAATATGCATACTAGTGTGTTGTTAACTTGACATTCAAAATGTTAACCGAAGGGCTCGCTATTTGGAATATGACAAAAAGGAGACAATTAAAATGATCTAAAAACTATGGCCTTTTGTGCGTCAAGGTTATAAAAATCAAAAATCTACCTGTGCGTATAAAGTTCTTTAGTCTCTTTGTCTTATGGAAAAAGCAGTTCTGAGGGAAAACCAGTTGACATGTTGAATTAGCGTCTTTATAAGTTCTGCTGGTTCTTGACAAGTTGAAAGTTGCGATCTTACATTCATAGATGTATGTGTCAGACAAGTGGTCATAATCTTGGATTGATGAACATGAAACTGAATCTTTCAATGCAAATTGGAAAGAGGCAGCTGGCTTGTACTTTTGGCTGATGAATTCACAGTGTAAAAACTAATCCTTCATGACATGTTCAGTTTTAACTATGGGGGAAGCCTCATCATCACTGCCTCCACTGTTTCTTGGCTCATGGGAGGACGACATCTTTAGGGGTTAAAGTATGTCTTACAGGTAATGGGGCCATTGTACAGCTGCTTAGATGACTAAAACGTTTTGCTGACCTCCAAATACCCAGGTCTGAGCGTTTAGGGTGCAGTGAAGAATGTTACATGTGGTTCCCTTTGTTGAGCGTGCTTACTTACTATGCCTTTTTTGTCACTACAGATTATCACACACTATACAAAAATGCGAATTAACATATTTCTTGCAAACTAGACAACCTTAATGTTCTTTCTTTTCAGTTTAATTTCTATAAACATTAGGATGTTCTGTACTATAGGGAATGCTTGTCTGTGCAGTGGAATAACTGTATGCACATCACTTATTTATCACAGTTGCACACTTTATATCTTGTAACTACTATATATCTATCATGTTAGTGCTGGTGCATGCCTGCCCCTCTGTCACCTTTTGGGCTTCATCCATAAAATAGGCAACCGCATAAATGTGCCGTTTTAGAACCACACTCTAATGAGAGCTCCCTTGGCACTGTCCCATTTCCTGCTAAATAAATGACACTTGATTAAGAATTAAAGTAACAGAATAAATAAATAAATAAATAAATAGGTGACAGAGAACGTGATGAATTGCCCATAATTCTTCTCGGTGTATTCCAGGTTGACTCTTTCTCAGTGGTATAAAAAGAAGTACTGGTTTTATTGTTGTGCCTCTTAAAAATAAAAAATACAAAAATAAAGATCAGTGCACTGGCCAGCATGTCATAACTTATACAGTATTTATTTTTATTTTGCCCGTGTGGATGTACTGCTTGGCTGATAATGATTGGTTGTTGAATTTTAACTGCATGAGATAACCATCAAATACATATTCTGTGGGAATTCCATTGTCCTTTTATCTTGCAGAGAATACCGAGATACAGTATATTCTTTAATGTTTGCAGCAGATGAAACAAAATGCAGTGGCCCTTCCAATAGTGCGCATAATAGAAAAATATAAATAGTTATAATAAAAGTCAGTAGTGTATCACAGTTACTATAACGATTAAAGAAAAGCCTATAGTTTTACTTTGGTGTGGTATAGAGTGTAGGCTGAATGATTTTAGTGTATAAAGCAACAGCAGTGGTAGACCACAGGTGATGGCTTAGTTGTCCTAATTATGTTTGTATTCATTATATGTGCAATCAGATGCACTTTCTTCAAAGTACCAGAGAGGAATAAAGTAACCTCCAAACAGAAATTGATTATTTATAGGAAGCTCAGTTGAGATTACTCTCCCCTTAGTCGGGCCTCATGGCGCAGAGGGATCTACAGTATGATAAAAACGGACTTCAAAGATATATGGGCTGGAGCTATGCATGGTCCTTATTTGAAGAAATCTGACTATCATTTTTCATTCAGTATTTACTATTGAAATTGTGGTCTATTTTGATTACTTAAATAGTGGCAAATCTAAATACTGCCTCCCTTTAATGCTATATTAATATCTCTTGTATTTTCCCTTTGTGGTTTATTCATTGCCCCCCTTACAAAATGCAGTAAGAATGCTTACTGTAATACTTACTGTTCTTACTATTTTATAGTGTTCTTGATTTTGTTGCTCCAAATTGTAAATTGAGTTATCACTTTTTTCACTAAATCTGCCTTTCCCTGGTTTTGAGCTTGTCTGGAGAAACCTAGGTGCCAGCACTGAACACCCTTCCTCGTTCCATTCAAATCATGTGACAATATGGCTCTTCAAGCCCCACCACCTCCAATATAGTCAAATTGTCACACTATTTGAATGGAACAAGGAAGGATGTTCTGTCTCAGTACTGAGGGTTCTCCAGACAAGCTCAAAGCAGTGCAATGCCAGGTAAAGGACAGATTTAGAAAAATATATAATGACTCGATAATGGAGCAACATAACCCAGAACCACGATTACAATTACATATGAAGCGATTTTAAAAGCAGTAGGTTAGCTGTATATATTTCTTAATATATATTATCTTAATAGCACTGCAGAGCCAACAAAACAAATGTTACCCTGTTAGGGAGCTGCTATCCAGTGATGAATTCCATTAGTAGATGTTGATTACATGCCTAATTAACACTCCTTGTGCTTGTAAATGACTGAAACAGCTTGGGCCACGCGTGGGATAGGTATAAAACCAGCCATCCTCCACAGGTTTGGAACATATTGGAGCCTTGCCATTTGTCTGACAACATTGCTAGATGACAGCATTTTTACAAGTTCTTCTGAAGCAATTATTAGACAATATATTCTCTTACAACAGTCTCTCAAGTTGTGCTACCATTAGGACAATGCAAAAAACACTTTTGAACTGCAAGTATTGGTACTGTCATAGTATTTGCATGTTTTATTTGCTATTGACAGCAAGTAGTACTGTAATATACCAGTGTTAACTGTTCTAATAAAATTGCATCCCATTCAATTTATGCCTTTTTTACCATTCCCCGTTACACTAATATTAAAAGTAGGCATAAATAACATGGGTTATACAGACAGTGTTGAGTGCTACAGTACATAGGGAGGGCACTCGGGGAACTGCATGAGGCCATTTACTTAAACAAATGTATAAGCACTGAATTAAAGAGCCTTGCTGTGACTTAATCTGCTTGAATTGTACCTTTACCAGTCTTCTGTTCTGTGTACATTGAATTGTTACATGAACTCTGTCTACTGTCTGTTCTAGGGGCATCTTGTTTAACATTTTTACATCTTGCAACTGAAGTTATTCCTTCAACTCACATCTTCCTAAATGTCACCCTTGGGAAAGTATTTGGAAGAACAATCAATGTTGTATAACATTGATATGGACCCGTTTCTCAGACCCTGATTAGCACTGTTGGTGGACTACATTACCTGACATTATACAGTTCAGGATTAGTGCTAATTGGGGTCATGTTTCCCGAATAATAAAGACTAGGAGTTACAGAGGAATCTAAATAGCATTTGGGAGGCAAAAGTGAACTAAAACCTGAAAACTTGTTAAAGTTGTCTTCACCTACACAAGTGCTATCTTGGTCAATGCAGTCAGCTGTATCGAAATATTACTAAATATAAATCTAACTGAATCTGGTCTAGTGCTTGGACATAATGGTGTCTGTACAAGTAACCAATGTTAGATTACAGGAAAAGTCTTAAATCAGACATTGTCAACATTGCCTTTGAAAAATGTTTACGCAAGTAGGAAAAAAAAAAAAATGTCAAAACAAATTAAACTGTGGATTGAGCCTAACATCTCTTGAGCTACAATTGTGTATTTATGTTTCGCTGAAATTCCTTTCACATCACCCATAATCAGCAGATGTGCACAATATTCAGTACATCAAACGATCCTCATCTTCATGGAACATTGTACTACACACAGTATTTCAGTGATTTGTTGTCAGTGCGATTGTTTTGTACTTCTACAGTACCTAAAACTGATTGGATTCTTAAAATAACATCAAGGGCCGAACTAGGGGTGCTGGGGGTGTGGTAGCACCCCCTTGGCTTTGCGTGGCTTCCATCATATACAGGGGTTACAGTTTTGTTCAATGGCTTTTGGCACCCCCACTTTAAATCTGGTTCCAGTGCCACTGAATAACACATCAATTACATTACTTAGTGTTTGTCCTTTAATGTGTAAGGCATATAACATTGTTCATGGTGTCCCCAATTTCTGAATTTTCCTGCAGCTTATCCATAAATAATTGAAATAAAAGGTTTATAATTCTACAGCAAGCTTTGCTTTCTTTAAAAAAAAATGTTAGGTTTGCTTTGTGTTGTGTTTACAACTGCCTATGCATATTCAGCAGTCCAGTGTCTGAATAGATCCTTAACCAAACAAAAAGAAAAAAAAAAACATTAGAAATTTAAATTGCTTTGTGAAATCAGTGTATCCCTCTTCATCATTTCATAACTTTTCATAGCCAAAACCCATAAAAGTATTTAAATTTAGGTTTTAAAGATTTTAGAACTTTTTGTTTTACTATACATTAACCTGGATTTAAGTTGGACTACTTTCCAACCTTTAAAATCATTTAATACAAAGAGCTGAACGACTCATTTCCATCAATATTTATGTTTCCTTTAATGGAGTTTCAGATAGCGGAGTCCGTAGAACCTAATGACAATCAAACAGTTGGTTCTGTGCTTGTTTGTTCATATGTGGCGTCTAAATTCCCAGCCTGGATTGAGATTTGTTATAAAGGTTGCTTTGGAATCTGTGTACAGTTAGGAGGGAGAGCATGCTGTTGTTTTCACCATCTTTAAGTAACATGGCGGAGACTGGGCGAGAACCGGTGACTCCACACACCTCAAGCGAGCGTCTTTACTACAATGTAAAAGAGAGGATCGTCTCCATCCCTGGTTGTAGGGCTTTTAACTGCATCTTATCTCATTGACAGGGGACAGAATCCGTAAAGGCAGTGTATCACACACCACTGCCTGTTGCATTTAGAAGCTTTAGATGCGGTCTCATAAAGATATTCTCTACAGCTTTCAAACAATAATATTGGAAAGAAAGTAATACTCTAAAGAATAATGTAGAAAAATAACAATACTTGATCTTGGTAAAATTCATGTGAATTCTCATATACTATAACTATTTAGGAGAAATATCAAAATAGATTTAGTTTTCTTGCTTTACATATAGCAAAGACTAATGGAAAAATAACACCACTATTCCACAGGAATTAATGTGAATTGGCTTTCAACTTTTTGAAGTGTTTTCAGAATCTTCACAATTCTTTTCTCTGACATTTCTCCCAGGCATACTGCTTCCAGGAAATAAGGATACACATTCCAGTATCAAAGCTAAAAATTCTGATTAGTGCAGTAAAAACATCCAATCTTAATTATTGTCCTTAGAGAAACAGGGTATTGATTCGAGCATCTACACCTGCTTGGGGATGGGCATGAGAAATGAGAATACTTACATAAAGAAAACTACCACTGTATCATTATATATGGACAAATAAAATTGTTATATATAATTTCTCATTAGATTCAAGGTTTTGGCCAGTCTGTAGTGGTCTGAGTCTAAGCCTGCAGTGGATACATCTCTGATTTGTACTGTTCATACATTATAAAAACAAAAGAAACTCATGCAATCTTTAATTGCGCCAATCTTTCTTGGAGCGGCAAAAAGTGGATCTCTTATAATGTGTCATTCTAGCATCTCCAGTGGTGGAACATCTTAATGTAAAGCATTTCTAATTGTCTCTATGGACAATGTGACTTTGTCTTATTTGTCAAGGTTACAGTGGCAATATTTTAGCAATCTTTCAATTCATCTGTCTTACTCAGCTGATGTAATTTGCTGTCCACATATTTGAAAAGTAATTTACCACAATCTTTATGCTTTTTTTCCCCACAAATGTAGCCCTCAGTGGCTGATGAGATTTTCATAAGGTTTGCTAAAGCTCTAGGGATTCCCCTCTATTTCTCCAGAGAGTGACAGGTTGTCTACATGAATGTGTTTCTCTTTTTAATGCTATTCGAATAATATTTGTTGCCACTGTAATTTACTGTCATTTGGGCCACCTACGCCCTGTACTTGTAAGCTGTTTATTGGAATTTACAGGCCTAATTTGGTAAATTAGTCATTCAGCAGGCTATATTACATATCTTTGTGAGGAAGTGGAGAAAATATTTACTGACAGTAGCTGCTGGAAGGGAGGACAAATGTCATTATGTGACTATGATGAAATCTGCTAGCTCTTTGCAGATTATCCTAACACCACTTTTACATGATAACCTGTTATCCTCTTTCATTGATAGAATCAGATTATTTGCATTATAATCCTCTTGCTGAATAGTGCGGTTTACCAGAATTTATTGCAACCTGACACCTTATCACATAACTGATAAACATAACTGATGTTTGTGTTCTCTTATATGATTGAGCTGTGGCATCACTGAAAGACCTTTTTTTGTTGACACGCCACGCAGACTTGCAGGTTTTATTTACATACAGCAATGGTAGCTCACAAAGGACATACACGTTCAGGTACAAAAAGGCAAAATAAAACACAGTACCAAAACAATTACAAGTAAAAGGTGTTGTGAAGGCGGCCAGCGCTACTCCGCTAATACATGGAAGTCCTGCTTATTCACCTCACTATACTTTTTGGTTTCTACAATCCCAAACTAACTCCTGTCTGCGATTTTCTTTTAGTGCTGGATGCAGAAGCAGCTAACTTGTTTGTTTATGTCCGTGTTATGTCTGTGGTGAAGGAACTATGCGCATTGCTTCAATCGGCCTCTATAGCTTTTCTCTGCTTTTTCAGGAGAAATGACTAGGGATCTGTGTATGATGCTGTTTTCATGATGTCGGATAAGGTCCGACATCGGACTGGAAAGAAAAAATTGTAATGTCGGACCTGGTCTGACAGGACTGCAAGGGGTTAAATGCTGTTTCAGCGATTGTAAAGAAATCTAATTATCTGTTCATCAGCTTTGTTTGTGGTTCACCCGCCCCTCTGACAGAGTAGTATTCAAATGTTGACATGTGCATACTTTTTCTAAGGGGGAAACTTTTTTCAAATATTGTAAGATGGGAAACTAATTTTATTTTTACTACTGCCACACAAACTATAAAAAAGATTTGCATAATAAGGAAAAACATATGAAAAGTGCACAACATCTGAAATAAAAAAGCACTTTTCATTAACCTTTATGACCTACTTGGCCTGTAAAGCTTGACCTTTACCTTTTCCTCATAAACTGTCATAACTGTCCCCTTTGTGGTGTTTCATATTGTAGCTATTGAAGTGGCTCACCTACCTGGGGGGAGTTGGTTAAGGGAGTCTCCTGCTGGGACAGTGTACAGTAATGCTAGACCATGAAGGAATGTAAAGGCTGGAATGCTATCATTTAAAATATGCAGTAAAAATGCCAGGATAGGTTAGTTGGTTCCTGGGAGGGGAATGGACAAAAAAAAAAAAAAAAAAAAAAAAAAAAAACACGTTAGGTTTGTTTTCCCACATCTGAACATGTTTGCTGTACTTTAACCTGTTCTTATGACTAACCAGTATTCAACTGGGGAACCCACTCACATAGCTACCATAGAACATCATTATTTCTATGTACAAACATATTAGATGTCTTCAGAAATATGGTGCTTGTTTTAATGGGTTTGTACCTGGGGTGATCTTGGGAACTTGATAGCCTGATCTGCACCTGGAGTAGTGACAAGTTTAGTCAGCTGGGATTGCCGGAGTGTAGTTATATGGAACATTGGTACAGTCCGTTTCAGGGCCAATAGTAAATACAAATTGCACTGTACAATTTCACTCAGAATTACTGTTCATTTTATTTTGTACTGCACATCACAAACAAAAATATACAAAACAATTAAAAACAAAGCATTAATATCGTACTGTTATCATATAAACACGCATTGCACAATAACACAAAGCACATTAAATATCTACTTGCTGACAAGGTTTGTATTTTAGCCAACGAGGTGTTTACTTGTGGCAGCAATGCACTAGCAAAAGTCACAGGGCAGTGACATCAGCTCCATAGCAACAAGCCTCCTATGTTGGGAATCGATTCTTTCAATGCAGTGGGTTTGTACATTTGAGAAAGGTGAGGAAGACTCATGAAATTAATTGGAGACATAAGTTGATAAGAAGCAATTGCCCTCCACGGTATGAATTAAAACGGTGTGTAGCTTTTTAAACGAAAAATGAGAAAAAGCGGGTTGCATAGAGGATTTATGCTGGACCCTGACACCCCTGGTAAAACAAGTGAGTGGTTGTACAGTACTTGTTAGCCTATTTGTTTTTCTAGGGGTCTCTTGCTAAATCGTGGCCCTTGACACCCGCAATATATCGAGTGGGTGGTATATTTTCAATAATAAAAGAACACACAGTTTTTTATTGAACAATTCTACCAGTGTACTCAAATTTAACAGAGCATGTTAAAACATACAGAGTATATTAAAGATCAGCATAATGTAAAGCACCTTTTGTAACTGGGCCTTATTTTCCAGTTGTAATGGTTAGTTAAACTGATGTATATTTATCCAGTACATTTATTTCATTCATGGTTGTTTTAGTTCCCTACTTGGGCTCTTGAAGGAAAAAGTACATAACTACGCCTCTGTTACATTTCTATAGATCTAGCAATGGCTAATGTGTCAGTGGATACAGCGCTGAGGATTCCTTTGGTAATGCCATTGCTCAAACTAACAGCATTTACATACCTTACATATCACAGCTTTACCTTTAAAACAGCATAACAGAAAGTATTGTCCTTGCATTTTGCTTAAAATAACCCTAATTGTAGGTAATTTGAATAGATGTGATTTCAGCTTGAGTTCTAGGTTGCCCAAAGTTATCATTTTGCCTGCTTCTCTGATTGCCAGTGAAAGAAGATTATGCCAGTTGGTGGGACGAGTTTAATTTTGGTAAAAGTGTGCCCTGTTGTATTTAAAATAGGCTTTTCACTTTTCATTTATAACATAGAAATTTAAAGAATAGTTATTGGTTAAGTTTGTCTAGTATTCATACCCTGCAGTACAGGTCCAGTTCTGGCACTGTTTCTCCTTTGTTATGTGCTCCCTCCCCATCGGCTGGCTAATGCCAACTATAGATATTGTGTAAAGATAGGTTGTTGTTGAGACTTGCCTAAAGCAACACATACGTAAATGGACATTTGTGGTTGAACAGATATGTCTGGATGGGCAAGCCTAAAGCAGTTTTATTTTTTGTTAGTGATAGCTCATAGTTTAGCAGTGCATTCCAGTGGTGAAGATAAATGTACTGCTTGAGTTGAGCAAGTGATTAAAAAAAAAAACTGGCCTTCGTTGCATAGGTGGCAGAAGCTTTTTATGATTGGGGGAGTGCTCTTTTTAGCCCACCTAAATACAAATTGTGAGTTAATATAGAAAATAATTAAGGTCCTACCTAAATCGTGGCGATATCTTCATAAAATGCAGCACAATTGCAGCCAAAGCATGAAAAAATTGCTAAAAGTAAGTCTGCAACAGTTTAAAAAAAAAAAAAAAAAAGTATATTTGTCAGTACTATAGACCATGCTTGTCAGTGTCTGAAAAATGTAGCAAGTTTTGTTTGAAATGTGATGCCTGTGGCGTAAACCTTTGAAATGCCAAAAGCATTCTTTAACAGCAGTATTTTGAAGCTTTCGATATTAACACAGGTGAATTGAAACAGCGTTTTTGCTGGCTGCTCCAAGGACAATTGAAAACCTACTGGTTTCACACGCCAATGGAGGAGGATATCAGCTGCAGAGCAGTGGAGAAAATGTTATTCCACAACAATCAAGGTCACTTATGCAAAAAACTTGGTTGGCCCATTAAAAAACAAAAGTAAAATACATTTTGGCAAATAAAAATGTCTGTTAGACTACATGTGTTAGTGATGTCGTGCTGTTTGTTCAGTATCTCGTTCACTGCGTTCATAAAGTTTACTCAAAGTAATCAGTCTGTATTCAGTTGTTTGATGTCAATAAATTGTCATTCAAACTGGAAACAAGTTGCTATTCCTGTTGTGCTTACTGTATTGACGCTGATTGACAGACAACACAGAGTGTGACTGGAATGGAGATTTTCATCAGCAGAAAAAGGTGAAATACATACAATACTGTGTTTACATATTTTTCAGGTTAAAGGAAATGTCTGACCCATTGTCTAATATTCAGGTATACGCCCTCACCCCCCCTAATCCCCCCCCACCACCATGGTTCCACAGCCTATGCTTGATTGTATAATTTTTGGAATTTTGGCTCAGTTTTCAGTCATGTTATAAATGCCTGTGATTGGATGGGTTTCTTTTTGGAAAGTTGGAAATCAGCCAGCACTATTTAATTAGGTGTAACTACTGTTCGCCTCACCTGTTAAGCCTTATTTCCAGCCATTCAGAATAAATTAGCAGTTTGCTATCACTGCATCACTTTTTAATTGAAGAACTTTGTGAGAATCACTGACAGAAAATCATTATATATTTTTAAAATGTTTGCTCAGTGTTGTTCAATTATTCCATCTGATACCATTTGTATCAAGCAAATGTGATCGGTCCACCGTGGATTACAGTTTTATGTATGTTTAACGTATGAGTATGAATGTAATATTTACCCATTCCTCATTAAACCTTCCATATCCATTTCGTAAAAACTAATGTAAATATGTACATATTTAGCAATAAAAAATAAATACAGCAGTGGTTTGCCTTATTGACACACTTTATGTTACACTGCATTTAGGAACCTGGCAGCTGATTTAGTTTTTTTCTGGTAAGTGATTGAACACACTGCATAGAGCTACTGGAGCCGCTAAGTCTATTGTAGCACAATTCTTCTTGACAAACAGCATCCATCAATATAGCACCTGAGGTTAGTTTTTCATGATGGACCCAATCAGTCATTATAACAGTAAAGTCATAACCCCCGTTAGAGAAGTATGTCACTGTTAACTTTTTTCATAGTGCAAATTATATCAGTAGATAGATAGCATTATTATATATATTTTTTTAACACAGGTATTCATTTTACATTTTATATATGCAGCCGTGAACGCAAAGTGATTGTGAAGGACTATGCCCTTTCAAGTAGGGAATATTAACCATTACAAAATGGGTGTTTCCCTTTAAGACACCTGAACTGAAAACTCTATACCAAAGATTCTCTCTAGAGCAGGGTGGCGCTGTGCGCTCTACAAACCATGCCATTTCTTTTTTCAGCCACGCTGATGACTCCTGAGACAGATAATTTTCTTCTCTATATACCTATTGTTATCGCTTTTTAGCTTGCTTATAAGTGCTGTATATATTTTACAGAATTGATGAAGTGAAATATTATTCCAGCTGTTTTTATGTTGTTTTTAGTGTGCCATGAAAAGCCTGCGGTTCGATTAGCTGTTCCTTCCCGGGATCCTAGTACACTAGATTAACGTGCTCCAGTTGGAGTATATATATATATATATATATATATATATATATATATATATATATATATATATATATATATATATATATATATATATATATATATTGCCATATATTCATAATTTGTAAATAAATGTAAGAATATTTTGTGGACCATGTGGTTTTGCTTTCATTTCCACCGGTGTGTATATATGTTTTTCTGTTTTTCATTCTTACAGAGAGGTAAGTATTGAAAAATTCTGAGCAGCTTGTAGGCGTTCCTACTAGCAGCTCGATGCTGTTTTAGTTCTGCTTCTCCAGTGCTATTACAAAGGCTTTTTTAAGCAGGCTTTTTCTATTTTCGTTCATGAATTTAGAATTAGCCAGTGGCTAGTGGGCACCCCTGTTGACTCACCACATATAGTAACTGCGACTCGTCGCCCTCCCGATCCTTAGGGACAGAGGTTACTGTTTCTGTAGGCTACTGCTGGTCTTGTGTTCACACTGACTACACAGTTTAGCTAGTGGCTGACTTGCATGTGGTCATCCCTGCTAATCTGCCACTTGTATTAACTGCGATTTATCGCCCCCAATCTCGCTTCCAAGTTTGAGGTTACTGCTTCGGTGCGTTGGCATCGAGTACAAATGTCGTGCTGAACGTCAGTACCGAGTGCATTCTGTTGGTGCTGAGTATCCCGTGTTGGCACTGAGTGCACTGTATTGGCACAGAGTGTCGGTACCGAGTACACTAGAAAGTATCGCCACTAGGATGGTTTGCGGTCACCCAGTCTCCACCGTGTGGCCCACAAGCTTCTTCTGTGAGCACAAGTGAACCTTTTATCACTCCGTGCAGTCCACCTGCTGGTAGTGATCTACTGGCACTCGGACATCCTCTCAATGGGGGTCCCCAGTGGTGCAGAGTGGAGACTCCATGTGGGAGAGATTGGAGAGGGCAGAGGTGGACCTCTTTGCCTTTCAGCAGTCGACACATTATCTATGGTTCTCCATAAACGAGAAGGGGGACCACTGGGGTATCTGCACTGGCACACCTGTGGCCTGCACGTCTACTGTACACATTTCCACCGCTTGCGCTGCTCCTGCTTGGAGAAGGTCAGGCGAGACCTGGCCAGGGTGCTCCTAATATGCCCCGTTTTGGCCCAGGAGAGTCTGGTTCTCCTCAGCTCTGGGTTTAGCCCCTGAACGGCTGCATTTGATCCATCTGGGGTTGTCAAACAGGGTGATATGACACCTTACAAAACACTAGGGCAGCCTCTACTCATTCCCAAAATGGATCCAAGTGGGGTTTGTTTCAGACGTGCGTTTGGCTCGTGGATTCAAACCCACGGCATGCTCTATGACAGTTATACTGCAGTTTTTACAGGACCTTTTTCTTGAGGAGAAATCCCCCTCTACTTTAAGGTCTATCTGGCAGCCATTTTGGTGTGCCATGTAAAAATCGACTCACTTCCCGGTGGAACTATTTTTGAAAGGCACCCGGTTGCTAAGGCACCCTCGGCTTAGGCCACCGGTAAAGGACTGAGTTCCTCGCTGGAGGTTAAATGTGGTGCTTAGTGCATTGACAAAACAGCTGTTTGAGCCTGTGCATTCAGCTGAGCTCAAATTTTTTACTTTCAAGACAGCTTTCTTGCTTACCATCACCTCCGGTAAGCAGGTGAGTGAAGTGCAAGCACTTTCAATTTCAAAAGCTTGTCAGATTCGTACTAACCCAGCTTTCCTGCCAAAGACCAACTCGGCTTTTCATATTAATCAGTAGGTGGAATTGGAAGCTTTTCATCCCCCTCCTTTCCAATCTGACAAGGAGTGACAGCTCCATATGCTTTGCTCAGTGCAGGCGTTAGCATTTTATGTGGAGAGGACTAAAAGCTGGAGGCAGGTGGAACAACTGTTTGTTACGGGGCTGTCCCAGGGACAGGCTCTGTCTCAACAGCACCTGTCCAAGTGGTTAGCAGGCACAGACTGCATATGACCAACTGACCAATCTGCCCCCGCCTGAGAAGCTCACCGGCCATTCCACCAGGTGTGAGGCGATATTAATGTTTTCAGTATGGAACATTACTGTGATACAATCGGTTCTAACTTGCAATTGGGTTGTATGCCATACCCTTGCAATAGCTTGGGTATACTCGCCCATTTTATAATGGTTAATATTCCCTACTTGAAAGGAAACGTTAGGTTAGTATCATAACCCTAGTTCCCTGAAATAGGAATATTAACCAATAACTTGGGGTTGCGGCGTTCATGGTCGCACTCTTTGAAAGAAAATGGCAATGCTTTCAGGGCTGCTGTTTTGTGGTTGCGGGGTGGAGCCTCAGCAGCGCCACTACCCTGCTCTGGTATGGAGTTTTCTGTTCGGGTGTCTTAAAGGGAAACATCAGTTTTGTAATGGTTAATATTCCTATTTCAGGGAACCAGCGATATGGTAATAACCTAACATTATACAGTGTTATGTACCCTTAAAAATGCTATATTGTTTACGCTTATAATACAGTTTTACCTACTCTCAGCAATGGCCAAGTTCTGCCTTTTACAGTAGTAATATAAATGTGAACTACTCCTGTTGAACTTTCTTAGAAAACCTTGACTGGAATTACTTTCAAATACTGACTCTGGCCTCTCCTGTTCTAAAGCTATAGTTGAAGCTTAAAGTCCAACCTGAATCCTTTTGTTTTCAATATCAAAAACTCTACTTGAGCTGCTAAAGGCTAAAGAGCTGTCAGTATGGCACTAGCTCCAAAGTAGCATATTGTTTTTTTATGTGGTATTCAGAATGGAATATATTAAAAAGACTTGGTCCAGGCAAGTCTGTCTGTCACCACTTCATGCCTGGGTCACACTGAAACAGTACAGAGGTATGTTAAAAAAAAACAAAAAAAAACAGGTTATGTCATTTTTAATAATGTATTGAATTATATGCAGTGTTTCAAGTCCACAGCCCTTCATGTATCTGCTGTCTGCTTTAATGTGTTTGTTGAATTTCTCTCGACAAAGAGATTTGTAACAAACAGTAGGCACTGCATGGGTGGGGACGTTTTATATATCTTGTCACAGCAAACATTGAGTGGATTATTTTTTTTTTTTTTTAATAAACGTAAAGGAAACTTGTCTTATTATTTTATGATATAAGTTTATGCTCCTGATTGTGAGAAACTTCTATCAGCGACTTTATTCTGGGGATGATGCTATTGATAACGTGCATGCATTTCAATATTGAAGTCTTCCAAAACACAGAAAAATACGATCACACAATTGCGATATCATATATCATACTGATGCACAATGAAAACGCAGCAGTCTAAGTTCTATATCAGTAGCTCATTGGGCACATATATAATGTTATTTACATTTTAAATAGCGAGCAGATATTTGTAAGACCAGTAACAATGCAATATTTAATTGCTATTGTATGGCCAGGTAAATATGAGAACACCTCTTTGAGTTTATCTATTAGGCTTTGGTCGCACTGCTGTTGTTTCACTGACAAATACATTCCCAGTTTAAATGGTTTTGAACCTCTGGTCGAAGTGACCGTATGACCGAAATCAACATCATCATGCTCTGTGACAGCTGTCAATTATTCAATTTCCCTCTGGGGTTTCAACAATTTAATGTAATATATCTGGTAAGGGTTTTGTTTCCCTGGCTGGAAAACTTTATAATTTACATCACTTATTTTTTCTATGACCTGATATGGCCCCTGCCACTTGGCCATAAATGTACATGCGATGGCAACAACACAGTGACCTTATCACCCACACTAAACTCTTTTAGTCGTGCACCAACATTAGAACTTTTTGCTGGCTTTGTGCTTTAAGCAGATGTTCTTTTAGTAATTGAGTGACACGAGCCTGTCTGTTAACACATATTCAACTACATTTTTGCCTGTAGTGGGTTGCTCCTCCCAGGTATCCCTGGCTGTTGAGTATACCTTGGGGTTTCATACCATAAAGTAATTCAAAAGGGGAAAAGCCTGTTGAACTCTGTGGAACTTCTCGTATTGTGAACATCAGGTAAGGCAATCGTTTCCATCCTCCCGAATTACTTTTTTAAGCATGTGTTTCAATGTCTTTGTGTTAAATCTTTCAACAAGCCCGTCACATTGCGGATGGTAACCGAGTGCCTTTCAAAAATATATATATTACAGACGTTGGTTTCCTTTTTGCAACAGCAGCCTTCAAGTCACTCCACAACATCTCGATGGAAGTCAAGTCTGGGCCAATCCATAACTGTAGACTTCCTTTTTTTCAGAAATTCCTTTGTAGACTTCACACAAAGCTTAGGGTCATTATCCTGCTGGAATACAAACTTCTGTCCAATAAGCCTTCTAGCATTGGGTAACAAATGAGAGTGCAAAACGTCTTGATATTTTTGCAGCATTCATTGCTATTTCTACAATGCAAAGGTCACCAGTGCCTGAGGAAGAAAAACAAGCCATCACAACCTCCACAATGATTAACACTGGGAATGATGAACTTTTCTTTAACCCTTTGCGGTCCTAGGTTGGACCAGGTCCAACATTACAATTTTCCCTTTCCAGTCTGATTTTGGACCCTGTCTGACATTATCAAAAAGATGTCACAGGTCTCTAGTCATTTTTTCTCCTGAAAAAGCTGAGAAAACCTGAATGAAGCATGTAAAAAGGGCGTATTTTATAGCCCCATGTAGTACAGAGATAACACAGACATAAACAAATGAGATAGCTGCTTCTGCATCCAGAAGAATATCACAGACATTTGCAGAGCTTTTTGAGATGCTATAGTTTGTCCTCCGACAAAGCAATTTGTGAAGTGTGTGAGACGCTACGGGCCGATTTCTTGTCGAATGCTGCCAGCAGCCAATAGGACAAGCTAGCAACGATAGCGACGAAGAGAAAGGTTGTGCCCCTCTTTGACATAAGTGACATTTCCTATCATGATCGCTCATTGAAGGTACCTGGTAAATAAATAATTGTTATAACTTGTTAACGGCAAAGCAGATACTGTGTGTGGTCGTGTGTGCTCTCCTGGCAATCAATTTCTACAGTTACTCATATTCGATATCCCTTTCAAACCCCTAATGTATGCATGTATTGCTAATTTATTCAAAATATGAGGAGGGGTGCGCGTCTGTGTGTGTGAGAAATAGAGAGAATGTAGATTACATTTATTGCATATTTGAACCTATAACAAACTTATAGTAGCCTACTATTAAAGTTGTATTCTAGTTTGTTTAAAAGCGCAACACTCGCTTGCAGTACAAAATATTTATTAGTTTAAAAGTCTTCAAATTATTCATTAGAATTTGGTATTCTGGTGAAGATTGCTTGACGGCCAATCTTCCACGCCAATCTTGTAATCTAATAAATATTTTGTACTATGAGCTAGTGTTGCACTTTTTGAATAGCTTAGATTTTATTATTTTGGATGCACCTCGACTCAAGTTGCATCACCAGTCCGTACTGGCCACGTCTATTAAGCCAATTGCGCGTCCAAATGGATCTTCTCCGCATTTTCTTCTTTTTTTCTGTGCAAAACAATGCACAGACAACAGCGATCGCCTCCTCGCTTGAGTCCACGATTCTCCCGAATAATGTCTACAATTGTGCAATGAAAAGGCGCAGTCCGCGACGAGATATCTCGTGTAGTGTGTGTAGCTTGCAATCCCCGATCTGCAGTGAGAAATCGTAGCTCAGTCAATAAGTTTGAGTGGCGCTGCGTCTCCCGATTGCAAAAATCGTGCAGTGTAAGCCCGTCTTAAGGCAGATATTCTAGAATGCACTTGCAGGTTAAAAGAAGAGCCAGCTGCTTTGTTTTTTTCTCATTATTTATAGGGCCTAGGGGAACCTAGTTTGCCAAGCAGCCCTTACTGACTGGAGGAGGGTCTTCTTTCATGCTGCACTAGCCTTTAAGTTATACTTGACAAAGATGTGCCTTATTTCTGCTCATTTGTTTGCATGATAATGAGATGTCAATTTAACTGCCATGGGCAAGAGCACTTAAGGATAAAAAAGAAAAGTTGTGAAGTTATTGTATGTACTAATTAAATCACAATTTAATTAGTACCTACATATAAATACTGTTGATATCATACTGTTGGTATCATTATCATTTATAGGACTGCCAAAGTATGTACTGTACAGTGTGTTTAATTTATCATTTTATCTTGAGGTCCATGCCCCATCACAGCTGTAACCATTGTCGAGCTCCCTATTGTTGATCAGCATGATGGGACTGAAATGTATTTTGTATTGTACCTGATACTCTTTGATTGGTGCAATTATTAAATAAAAGGACATGAAAAGTATAGGTACAGCTTCTGTTTTTCTGTGTTTATTTTGTGATTTTTTAATTTTTTTGTTCATGTTTTTGTTTGGTTAATGGCCAAAATTCTGCACTGATCAAGGCTTTTACTGTTGCTTGCTTGTTGTCATCTGAAAAGTGAATTACCTAAAAGTGCTCACCATTAACTTTTATGTGTTGAAGCATCCAGTAAAACTTGTCAAATCAAATAACACAGATGGGAATCACAAACTGCTCTGTACCAGTGTTGCCAGATTGGGCAGGTTCATGCCCTGTTGGGCTTGTATATTTTGTATTGTGCATGAAAAAATGGGCGGGTGCCTATTTTTTTGGGCTATTTTTAAGCAAAATACTAAGCTATGTGATACACAACCCTTAGTGTTTACATCACTGTTGATAAACATTGTAACAATAACACACATCAATACCTATCATATGACGTACATTTCATTATTATTTTGGGCTACAAACATAGCACTTTCTAAACGGCACAGTCTGGTAACAGGCATTATTGCAAATGAGAATTTGTTTTCGAGGGTTTTGCTTGATTAAAGAAAATAAATGGTTGATTGATTCATCATGATTCGTATCAGCGTTATTCCGCAATTAAAATAAAAGGCTAAAATAGAGTGCCCCCGCATCACATTATAAGACACGCAAATAGTACTATTGAATAACAGGAAGCATTAATTGGTACACTTTCAAATTCAAAGTTCGTTCCACAAACTCACCAGAGTGCCACCAATCAGTAATAAACAAACGCGCAGGCCTACCATTTTACTTTACACATTACAAATACGTCTGTGTACTAATAATAAAAACCCCAAAATAGTATTTATGTTAGTTTATCTTGAGTTAGACTTTATCACCCGGTATTGAGTTGTGATATCTATAGTTTTCGGCATCTTTTAAACAACTTGTTGAGTAATAAAAACATATTGGATTGTATTGATTTGGTTAGCAAACAACCAAAAAAAGCCTTGCATGGTTTTTGCAAGTGTAAAAATTCTCCGACAGCATAGAAAATTTTTCCGCATTATTCTGCAGCAAACTGATTCCTATGAATATAATACATAAAACACACAAAAAAATTGCAAATAGTGTAGTTGCTATTTGTTACAATGGGGAAGATCAGAGGTGATTGTGATGTCACAACGTACGCTCCTGATTGGATGGGTTTTGGGCGAGTTTTCAGGAAGAAGTGGGCGGGTTTTTGCAAAAATAGTTGGCAACCCTGCTCTGTACCTCAACAAAACTGCACCAACTGCACCGTGAACATGCTAAATGAACAGAGAATTCTGAGAAGTCTCCATTGTTCTTTCAGTGTCTGAGAATTATCACAAGAATAACGAGTAGGTGCAGAATACAAGCACTACAGTATTTAAGAACGGAACAAGAGGTAAACCGTTCCTGGAACACCTAGCATAATGCTAGAACAGTGGATGTTCTAAAACCTTAAAAATGTACAGAATTTAGATTGTATATCGCTAGGAACTTCTGAAATTGACCCAATACTAAAACAGTGCACTAGATGAAACCTGTTTGATTTTCATAGGTGTTAGAGATAAAATATAGTTTCCACAAAAAAAGTCTACTCATTGGTTGCATACCAGTAAAACCTTCTTTCCTCTTTTTATGGATTTACAATTTAGTCTTCTGCATAGTTTCATTAACAAGATTATTCACGAATGAAAACATAAAAAACCCAGTTTTGCCTTTACTGACAACCTGTACCTAAAAAGAAAAACAACAACTATAAGAAGAAAAGAAAATTTGGCGGAGCTATGTAACAAGTTGAGGCGAAGATGATGCAAGTTGCTCTAAAGCCAGGATTGTGTGTTTTTTTTTTCTTTATTCAAAACCTTTTTTCTGCTAAGGTATATATTAGTTTGGGAAACCAGACACTTGTATTTACAGTTACAAACAAAAGGCAACAGCAAATGGTTTGAATGGGTAGGTTAAAGTATGTAAAAGATAATTTGGTCTAAGAAATAAATAGTTTTCAGGATAGTGCAGTGTGAGTCTGTATTCTATTGCCAATTAAACTGTAGTATTTTTGTTTACGGGAACCCTTAGAACTAAATTTAATGATGTGTTAAGAAGAAACATTTCTTGTAGATGCCTTTGTTACATTTTATTGTAACATTATATTGCAGGACAGATTCTGTTCTTAATAAATATGTATTTTTACTGTAGCATCATATGTAAGCATTTATAGATGCATTAATGATAGTTTAGCACACATTCTTAAACTAGAATATGTCTTGTTTTGGTTTGTGAACAGGCATTTGGAGATGTCAATTAAAACATACAAATATTGAGTGCAGTGTTCAAACACACATCCTATTCTGGTGACAATTTGGTTACTGTAAAGCCATAAATGTTTGCGAGCCCCATGTAGTACAGAGTGAATATTCAGTGAATCACGCCCATAAAACCTGCTCCGGGAATGTTGTATAAACACAGCTTATTGTTCTAGGTTTGATAGGCATCACATGCTTATTACAGAAAAATCAACCCATTACAAGGGAAATTCAAAATTAAGGTACTGTACTAGTATCTGTGTCCAAGTGAAATCAACTGACAGTCACAAAGTAAAGTATGCTTTGGATAAAAGCAGGGGTGCAGGAAGGCAGCATCTGTAAACCTCACAGCTGCTCTATTAGACTATATGGTACCCTATTGTACCATTACTTGCATCATCTTATACTTGCACTGAACTGCTACATTGCCGTATTCTACTACTGCTCTTAATTATAACTATTTACTATTAGATATCCATAGTTTTTGGTAATTACTCTTATTTGGAATTGTTCTTATCCACCTTTATCATACTTACTATGTGCTCTTAATGGACTTTTCTTGTATAAGCAAATATTTTTACTATAAGTTAACTGCTCTTAGTCGAACTCACTCTTAAATGTAATTATTCACTGTGTTCTTTACTTGGCTCTTATTTATATTTGATCTTATTTTCTGCTAATGTTATTGTACTTTATAACTGCTCTTAACTGTAATGTGATATTCTGTAATGTGATTTTCTGCACTGCAGAAACTGATTTTCTGCACACTGTGTGTGCAGAGCACTGCACCTTTTTACATTGCTTTTGAACACAAACAACAATAGACCAATCGCACCGACTGTCACAACAGGTGCAGGGTATTTTATAAACTGCACAGTTGCAATCTCATGAGAGTCGTTTAACTTGAAACGCATCGGAAGCTTGTATACAGTAGAACGATTATTGAAAATGTTCCAAAAAAGAATATCAGATTTTTTTTTTGTAAATTCTCAGGGGCACCACATGCTAACATCAGCTCGTCACAGATGCCTTTTTGCTGTATTTAAGTGGATCATACCAGTATACGCTACTTTTCAATTTGTTTGCTCTGCACTTTTTATGGTAAGCATGCTGTAAACACTGCAGCAAGGACTGTGGTCATGGCTTTCAGCACGCCCACTATAAAAAAATGTTCCAGCACACTGGCTAAAAGATTCTTTTCAAATGACATGCTTCCAAAAAAACTGAATCCTGCTGCTAGCATGACCACATGTGTTTTATCAGCCCAATAACCAAATAAAACAGTTTGTAAAACAGTAAGCACTGTAATCCAACAACATTCATGTCAAAAAGGCTTTGGTGGACTGTTTTTAGTTTGAATTCGTTGTCCACACACACTGTACAGTTGCGATGGCCTGCACTGAAAGGTAAAATATTGTGCCTCTCAGCTGATAATCTTGAATTCCATTATCACTCAGCCATAAACTGAATTATCGCAGGCGTGCAACCTGTTTTCTGCGCAAGGTGTTGAGCACCATATATTTTGAAATGCAGACACTTAATTATTTTGTCCCACAGTATATCAATTTTTACAACAGCAACAAAGGATTTAAAACAGTTTTATATTGGGGACATTCAGAGGATAAACACGGCTGTGTTATACAGCAAAACTACAGCCATTTGTATTGCTATGCCAAGAAAAAGAGGTTAACATCTGCTCGTGCTGGGTTTGCAAAATGAAAAATATGTTTATTAACCCCTTTTTTGTAATTTTATTTTTGTATTTGTTTTTATCCCACCAAAGCAGAATCACTCGTTCACATTTTTCCCAACTACACGCTTTGTGATTAACTCTTAACTACATGTACAAGGGCTGGGCTAAAATGAACCATCCAAGGCAATAAAAATATTTGCAATGACCCTCCTAAATACAAGTTGATATTAGCTCGATCACTCATTGTTCTTTGAAAGTGGCCAGTAACTTGCTTAGCTACGGATTACAAGGTTTTCAGTTTCATCCGGCACTCCCACTTGAATATGAATTATTAAGTAATCCACTGCTCCCATCTCATAAAACAGTTTACATACCACTTTATATTTTAATGTTAGTTACATATTATTACGGAAACTCTTTGGGCAAAATGTAACCACTTTGACCTCTAACATGTCTACTATATTGTGGGCATGTGAATGGGTTTCTGTGCAATAAAGATTGCTTTGAGATACTGGTTTCATATTAATACACATCTTTCTTCTATGATTCTATTTGACTCTTTCACTGCCATGTTGTATATTCTCTGGGCATATCAATAATGCAGAAAAGTATAAAGAATGTGGGCAAAACTAATCATAAGCTGTGTAAGCAAACCTTGGATATATGCAGGGCTTTTGTTTCTGTTATTCCAAAGCACCATGTAGCTGTTAAGCAAAAAAAGAATACATATTTTTAATGCTGTAGATCAGTCTTTACAGGGAGATATGGCCATGTATTACAAGTACATAATCCCAATTGATGCCACTCGCTCTAATTTATTTTGCAGAACTAATGTTTGATAGTGATGACTATTTAAATGCAAGTTCATTGTAAGCATAAAAGTTATCACCCCCTAAGTGACAGACATTACATGCGGTTTAAAATGTTGACAAATCCATTTTACATCTGCCAAATTGGAACTCTGAAATCTAAAAAGGCATTTTAATTTTGGGAAAACACAATTTTTCAGTTTGTTTCCGTGCAATGTGAAAATAAAATCTGATCAGAAGTTCTTTTCATTATATTTCCAAAACCAAATGATATATGAAAAAGCTCTGTCGATTTTACTGCTTTTGTCCAGTTGACAATCTTTGAAAAAACTGGTTGCAGTGGTTGATAAATATCGATTACAAATACAAATAATACATAAATGAATGAGAAAAAATACAAATAATACATACATGAATGAGGAAAATGTACAGCACAAGATGCCACTGCTTGGCCCTGATTATTTAGAACACAGCAAGCCTTGATGCTACCTTAAACGCTGCAGTATAGAGAATTTACTGTATCAGTTCCTTTGAGTACCAATGATGCATATTCAGTTAAAAAATTGTGACATCCCTACTAATTGTATTTGTTTGATTTTAATTAAACAAGCCAGTGAGTAAATGCTTTAATAAAACATTTTTTTGTATACATCATCATCTATCCTGCTGAGACTCACATTTCAGTTGTTTACTGCAGGTTCACGCTAAACATGGCGGTTTTAACCTTGTAGCTACTGCTCGCTCTTGCCATAACACACCAAAATATTGATAGCATTTATGCAATGTGGATTCTGTAACTGCTGTCTAAATTAATAGGCAGTTCAGTGTAGCTTGACTTTTGATCATAATGGCAATATAACACACATTACTTAAAAAATAAAATATTATATATATATATATATATATATATATATATATATATATATATATATATATATACATACATACACACACACACAGTGGCTTGCGAAAGTATTGACCCCCCTTGGCATTTTTCCTATTTTGTTGCCTTACAACCTGGAATTAAAATTGATTTTTATTTGGATTTCATGTAATGGACATACACAAAATAGTCCAAATTTGTGAAGTGAAATGAAAAAAATAACTTGTTTCAAAAAATTCTAAAAAATAAATAACGGAAAAGTGGTGCATGCATATGTATTCACCCCCTTTGCTATTAAGCCTCTAAATAAGATCTGGTGCAACCAATTACCTTCAGAAGTCACATAATTAGTTAAATAAAGTCCACCTGTGTGCAATCTAAGTGTCACATGATCTGTCACATGATCTCAGTATATATACACCTGTTCTGAAAGGCCCCAGAGTCTGCACACCACTAAGCAAGGGGCACCACCAAGCAAGCGGCACCATGAAGACCAAGGAGCTCTCCAAACAGGTCAGGGACAAAGTTGTGGAGAAGTACAGATCAGGGTTGGGTTATAAAAAAATATCCGAAACTTTGAACATCCCACGGAGCACCATTAAAGCCATTATTAAAAAATGGAAAGAATATGGCACCACAACAAACCTGGCAAGAGAGGGCCGCCCACCAAAACTCACGGACCAGGCAAGGAGGGCATTAATCAGACAGGCAACAAAGAGACCAAAGATAACCCTGAAGGAGCTGCAAAGCTCCACAGCGGAGATTGGAGTATCTGTCCATAGGACCACTTTAAGCCGTACGCTCCACAGAGCTGGGCTTTATGGAAGAGTGACCAGAAAAAAGCCATTGCTTAAAGAAAAAAATAAGCAAACACGTTTGGTGTTTGCCAAAAGGCATGTGGGAGACTCCCCAAACATATGGAAGAAGGTACTCTGGTCAGATGAGACTAAAATTGAGCTTTTTGGCCATCAAGGAAAACGCTATGTCTGGCGCAAACCCAACAGCTCTCATCACCCCGAGAACACCATCCCCACAGTGAAGCGTGGTGGTGGCAGCATCATGCTGTGGGGATGTTTTTCATCGGCAGGGACTGGGAAACTGGTCAGAATTGAAGGAATGATGGATGGCGCTAAATACGGGGAAATTCTTGAGGGAAACCTGTTTCAGTCTTCCAGAGATTTGAGACTGGGATGGAGGTTCACCTTCCAGCAGGACAATGACCCTAAGCATACTGCTAAAGCAACACTCGAGTGGTTTAAGGGGAAACATTTAAATGTCTTGGAATGGCCTAGTCAAAGCCCAGACCTCAATCCAATTGAGAATCTGTGGTATGACTTAAAGATTGCTGTACACCAGCGGAACCCATCCAACTTGAAGGAGCTGGAGCAGTTTTGCCTTGAAGAATGGGCAAAAATCCCAGTGGCTAGATGTGCCAAGCTTATAGATACATACCCCAAGAGACTTGCAGCTGTAATTGCTGCAAAAGGAGGTATTGACTTTGGGGGGGTGAATACTTATGCACGCTCAAGTTTTCTGTTTTTTTGTCTTATTTCTTGTTTGTTTCACAAAATATTTTGCATCTTCAAAGTGGTAGGCATGTTGTGTAAATCAAATGATACAAAGCCCCAAAAAATCCATTTTAATTCCAGGTTGTAAGGCAACAAAATAGGAAAAATGCCAAGGGGGGGTCAATACTTTCGCAAGCCACTGTGTGTGTATATATATATATATATATATATAGAGAGAGAGAGAGAGAGAGAGAGAGAGAGAGAGAGATGTATATATGTGTGTGTGTGCAGTTTTAATCTATAAAGCTGTGCAGACGACAGCTGATGCATTAATGACGTAGATTCAAGGATGTGTCAAAAGGGCTGTTTTGGTCCATTTTTGGAAATATGGATTTCACATTAGTTTTATGGGAAAACAGCTTAACCTTCAGCTCAAATGTGAAGATGTCCTGCATGGGGGTGTCAGCTTGTCTCGTTCTGACAGACAACAGACATCATCTGGGTTTTAGCAAATCTCTACTCAAAGTCTGATTAGAGGTGATGTTTATTTTCTATGCAGGGTAGTTTTCTAGATAAATATCATTTGTCAAGCAATAAAAGGACTGAAGTAGACTGATTGGCTTTTTTTTTTTTTACCAAGTCAGTGGGAGCATGGTATGATGCTAACTTACTGTACTGACTGGTGTTCTGTTGTCATCATTTTTCCAGGAATGCAGCAGAAATATTCTACAAAAGTTCAATTTGTAAATTCATGTTCCATACAACCACTTTCTCCTCCGTGGAGCTGTTTTATAACAATTAGTATTTTCTTAAAAAAAAATGGAATGATTTTTTAAAAATGATTTGCTAATGGTAGACCTGAAGCTATAGTTTAAATCACCTTCACGGTACATTTAGAGATGGGTATATACCTTTAATTCAAATTATTGTAATGCGTTCTTACAGTAATGTTAAGTGCTTTGCTGCATTGATAACTATCCACTTTAGATGAGCAGTATTCCAGAGCTCCCACAGCCTGGTCAATTGCTAGTGAAATGATGATTCGCTGCACGTGTTAAGCCTAGGACTCACATGAGTGGCAAAGCTAGCAGGGAGGGGCAAAATACTGCATATATCACTCACCTTTTATTGCAATTAGAGTGAACACACATTGACAAAAAAATGAATTGGCGGAAAGTGTTGCAGTGGCAGAATTTTAGAACAGCAAAATATCGCTCGGTGAGTGATATTTTTCTGCTCAAACATTTTCCCGCAGTGTGGGATGTCTTGATGAACTCGAATATCCATCAGCATGGAGGAGCTACTGATAGCTGAAGTTTCTCAGCATCCCGAGCTATTTGACTATAAAAATGAGATTTTTAAGGACGATGGTTCTGGGTCTATTGAATGATCCAAAGCACCCTGCATTAATCCAGTTGACTTGACATCCTGTATCATTTGTCAGATATACACGTCAAGTAGTTAGCCAGCTGCCAGCCGACTGATTATTGTGTGTACAATTGCGAAGAATGTGATTCCCTTTTTTTCCTTAATAATAGCAGCTCCTATACAATGTATAACTACAGATACCGTACCGTAGTCCAGTCTTGTTAAGTGCGGTTTTGGA
The DNA here is from genome assembly GCF_017654505.1 of Polyodon spathula. Classification (NCBI taxonomy): domain Eukaryota; kingdom Metazoa; phylum Chordata; class Actinopteri; order Acipenseriformes; family Polyodontidae; genus Polyodon; species Polyodon spathula. Next base: position 45,161,178 of record NC_054539.1, read on the forward strand.
TATATAATAGCTGTTTCTTTGTAGAAAAAGGCTTTCACATTGTATCCCAAAATAAATATCAGATTTTACATACATATCCTTAGGTAAATAAAAGACAAATATTTCTGAGTGGTGTTCTGATATGGGAACTTATAACGTTAGATGCTGATAAAAATTTCTGGTTATGGACATGGTCGTTCACTCTGGGTACAAGCAGTAAAAGTTCAAGAGTGATATACATTTTTTGGGTTGTTGTACAATGCTGCGAGGTGGTGGGCTGGCTGTCTTTTTTTTTTTTATCACCGCTTCAAAAACATTGATGTGTGTCCACCAACCAAAGTGGTGTTGCTGTGCGCCCCCCCCACTTTGCTCCCGGCAAGCTGTGCTGTATCGTTCATGTGTGTCCTAGGCTTTACTGTTTTTATGTAAGTGTGTTGAGTTCTTTATATTTGATGTATTTGAAGATGTGTTATGTTAAATATGTGTGAATAGTCCCATAGTATATCTGCTTATCATTAGGGTGTATATTAAGAATTGGAAGACATTATGGAAAATGCACTCTCTTAATTTTTTTAATGCAAATAGGTAAGTAGACCAGCACAAGCCAAACAGATATCAACTCCTAAACTGCCAGTGACTCTCATTATGCATGTGGCGTTAGAATTGAAGTGCAATAAATGAAAAGTCAATTCCCACTCCTTCCATTGCTAAGGGTCACGAGTTGTGTTCTCTTCCTCTTAACAAAATATTTTTAATCAGTAACATTTTGCGAACCCAAATGAAAACCCAAGGGAAAACAGTTTCTTGATTTGACTATTGGAGTTGTGATATGTATTGCCATTATGGTATACTTTGTTCCCTTTATAAAGCAGGAATTACATTGACAATTTATCTGGTTACATGTTATTATGAACCAAATAGAACTTCTGTTTCTAAGAGGGTGGGAGGAGTTGTAGTTGTTTTGGATATTTTGCACCTTTAACACAAGGTTACAATATTCATATGTCTATGAAGTTTGAAACATTTGAAAATTGTTTTTTCCAAATTTGTATCTGTAACATTGCGTGAAATAAAATTGCATTAAAAAAACCCAATAACTTCACCAATATAAGTTTTGAAGAATAGGTAAAAGCGGGTCAATGAAATTACTGCCATTCTACATTAGGGCTAATCAAACAGAATTGTATACAACATTGATTTCAAAAGGAAATTGGATGGAGAAGACATTAGATTTTTTTATATAATGTCAGTCATCAATGCGGCCTGAATTTGGACACTAAATTAAGCTGTATTCACTTTTGATTTAATTCAAAGCCTTTTCAGTATTGTATACCCAGAGATAATTTAGTAGATGGACTTCAACTGAAAAAGATACAGTATATAGTGAAGTAGTACAAAAATAGATTAAAACAGTTGGAAAAGTGTGTTGTGATTTTGAATAGCACTTACACTAGAATGTACTTTGATGTACCGTTGATTAAAATGATTTTCTGACAACACACAAAACAATAAAACAGAATTTATGTAATTGAGTGAAACATTGTATTAACCCCAAAATGGTCTAATAATGAGAAATAACTATGTGCCTCCTTTTATGTTAAAGTGGATACTGGCCAATAATTAATCATCATAGTAAGCAATCAATCAATCTGTATTGCTTATATAGTGCCTTTCATGATAAAATTAAAACAAAAAATTAATAACATACAAAACAAGTAAAAGATGACAAAATAGAAATGCCCCCTTAAAGAGGAAGTAGCAGGGTTACAGAAAATAGTGTTGCCCGTCCCCACGTGTTGCTACAACTCTTTTAAATAACGTACCTGTCATTTTTATTTCCATTGTTAACATCCTGACAACTTTTTACACTTATGACTTAAAGTGCGTTTCAAAGCTCTTTTCAAAATGTCTGCTCTAGTGCACTGGGATTTGATATTTGTCCTCTAAATCACTGCAGGAAGAGAGATTTAAATAAATAAATAAATAAACAAATAAATAACAACTAGTACGCTAGCTTTTCTGCTCCGTACCATAGCAAAATTTTGCACAAGCTGCCATCGATAAAACACAGCTTGGAATACCAGAAAAAAGAACGTTGCAGTAGACGATCCTACATGTTACAAAGGCATGCACCTGCATGCTCTCCGTATCCTGCAGCGAAAGAGAACATCTTAGTTTAGCAATATTTCTTAAATGAAAAAAGACACTTTAGTTACATTCCTAATGTGTGTTTCAAATGAAAGATCTGGATCAAAAACGACAGCCACATTTTTCATTTCAATCTTCAACTCAGAGGAGAAGCTGCTAAATGTAAAATCAGATGGATTTATATTATTTGGTTGATTCTGTGATCCCAAGAGCACCATCTCTGTTTTATTTGAGATTAACGTTAAAGAAAATTTTGACACCTGTTTCTTAACGTCAGCAAGACAGGTAGTCAGAGTATTTTCAGCTGAGTTGTCACTCAGTTTTAAAGATAAATGTATTTGAGTATCATCAGCATAACAGTGAAGATTTACCTCATGTCTATGGACAATATTGCCCAAGGGAAAACTTGTGTACCAATTGGACCAAAAATGTAAAAAAATCCGTGGGACACCACACATAGCTTTAGATAAAAAAAGGATTCTTCCTCAATTTTAACAAATTGTAACCTATTTGAAAGATAGGATTTAAACTAAGACACAACCTGACAATCTCACTAGATTATCAAGACAGTCAATCAAAGTAGGATGATCGATAGTGTTGAATGCTGCACTTATATCTAAAGTATAAGAACTGAAGGTGAGCATATATTGGAAACTAACATAAAAGACGTAATCTGGTGTACTTGGGGCAAGACCTCAAAGCAGAGCTGAGAGGTTCTTTCGGCTCAAACTGTGCGAAATGTCTCTTATACAGTAAAAGACACCAATGAAGATTGTACTCTAGAATAGCTTTAAATGAAAAATATAAAAAAAATATTGTGAAATGGTTCAGTCCAGAATCAACAGCTACTGTCCCCAGGCAGAGCAGTGAATAGAAGGCACAGGTCTCTGATACTTCAAAATACAGTTATTAGCTTCTGTTATTTGTGTCCAGAAAAACACTGAGTAAGTGTTCCTTTTATTTTAAATAATATAAATTGCTGGTTTCTGATTTTGGAGTTACTTGAAGAATCAGTCAGTCTACCGCCCAATTTGTTTTGTGTTCTCTCACTTCTGCAACTACTTTTTGTGTGTGGCTATTACAGACATAAATTGCAAACACAGTCTAAAGTGTCCCGAACAGAACATTCTGATTTGGTTAAATAATTGTTATATAAAACAATTTCCTTAAGTGTGACTGGAAATGGGGAGTGGCTAGCTTATTTTGAAGATTGAGGTTGCTTATTTTTCTGTCAGAAATCTGGCAACCCTGGTGCCGTGTCGTGGTGAAAATATTTTGTTTTGAATTAGATTTCTGTCTGTAAAAAAATATATTTAAAACATGAGAAAGGACCCAGTTTTAATTGTTTAAACAGAAGTGTTATTTAGATCACCTGGGGTTATTAAAATGGGAACCACTGCTGTAAAGTGAATCTGAAGATTGCCAACTAAAACAATAGTACAGGATGCTATGTAGATTATTGAATCTAGATTATTACACACATGTACATAATTTATACCAGCATTGGGCAAAATGAAAATCATTAAAGACGGGGATTGCATTGTCAGGGACTGTTTTAAGCGAAATGGGCCCCAGAAAATGAAATCTAAAAACTTTACTCACAGGCAAATAGTTCTGCATTATGTTTTCATAATGTGCCATGCTATACATGTCTAGCCCTGTCTGTGGCATCCACACACTCATTCTTGAAATTTCTTCCAACTTAATTTGCTACTAGTCTGCAAGTTTTCAACAGTCAGCTGTCCTGCAGAGAAAGCAGAGGTCTAAATATTCTACACAACACACATTAAAATTACATTTCTCATGAGTGTAAGTCAGTATGTGTTTTGTTGATTCTTAAGTGCAAAGATAATTGCAATGGGCAGCATGAAATTGGTTAGATTATTGCCTGTCGACTCTTGTGAATTCTAAAAGGTCTAATTGCATAGCACCAATTCATCATCTCAGCACCATTTCTTTTTCTTATTAGCTGTGCATTTAAAAACACCCCTTAAGGGGGGCTTCAGTAGTTCAATACTGTCATAAACTCTGTTATTATTTTATATTCCAATAGCGTACACACGTTCTTTGTTAAATGACACTGTTCCACATAGAGTTGAAGGGAAAAATACATATTTTATCGTGGTGAATGAAGGCAGAGCTAGTCCATTGAGAAGTTAACAAGACATTTCAACAACTCTGAATTGTAATCCAAATTCAGAAACCAAGAATACACTTTCCATTTAAGTATACTGTATATTCATTTACAGACAAACACAGTCCAGTTCACCTGAGCCAGAGGTATAGAAAGCGAGATGCAAAGCAAGTGATCTCATTAACTCCAGTCCGAGTTACTAAAAATAAATCCCTCGATTGGAGTCTTGTTTCGTGAAGTCAATTATGAGCACAACAGCCAACCGCGTTGCTTTGGTCAGGCTTCTCCCAAGCAATCCTTTCGAACAAACTCAGCTTACACTTTACGCTGACCTACCGCCTGGCTAAATCCCACCTCACTCTTCCTGCTGCCTCTACTAAATAGTGAACTGTAGCATTTTCATGCAAATTAAGTATTTCAGTCAGAACCAATCTTATTGGTTAATGCACATTCTTTTAGGCCTGCACACCCTTCGAACCTGTGTTTTCTTGACATAAAAATAACACATAAAACATAAAATATCTTAGCCAAACAAGCATTTTACAAGTTGAAACAAAGGGTTCTTCAAAGTGCATGAAATCCTGAATTTACTACCGTGAAAGAAATTAGAACATTCAATTATTTACACAACCAAAGACAGTTTATGCAAACAATTGTACATTTTTTATACTCTTAACATATATATGAACCTCGCCACAATACTAACAGGTATCGTGGCCTGCGTTCTGTTCCAGGTTTCACAGATGAGTTTACCAGTGCAGCCAACTATTAAAACATTTAAGGATTCAGTAAATAGGAAGGGATTTGCTTATGTTGAGATTGCTGAGACACACCTCAGTTCACAAAACTACCTTGGTTTGGAGCCAGCTGTGCTGAAAGTAGATATTTTCATGATGTGTAGATGGTGACCTAACTCAAGAGATTTAATCTGGAGGCAAAATAATTAAAGTAGGACTTTTCAACTCTTTTATAATAAGTCAGTGACATATAATGATTTCCAAACAATATACCAAAGTCTGCTGCTTTGTATAAGTTTGCTTTGTGAAGGTATCACCTTGGAAAATATATTTTGCTCTGTGTGTCATCAGCAGACATGTGTTCATGCTGTATGTCAATACTCTATAACCCAAACACTAAAACCTGATTACTATTATTGTTAAATAGTAAGCAGTAGGGTTCTGAAAAATATAGCTTTACACGTCCCCATGTGTTGCTACAGCTGTTTAAATAACCTACCTGTCATTTTTCTTTTTCATTGCTAACATCCTGACAACGTTTTACACTTATAACTTTAAAGTTTCAAAGCTCTCTTTTCAAAATGTCTGCTTTAGTTCACTGATAGTGTAAGGATTATTGCCCACATTGTCAAACATTTAACACAGCAATAACGGTCCATGATGTGGTAAGAAACAGAAAAGCCAGAGCACCTGTTATGTTTTTTTTTTTTTTTTTTTTTAGTGCTCTTCCTGCAGTGATTTAAAAGACTTAAAACCTGGTGCTCTAGAACAGACATTTTCAAAAGAGCTTTGAAACAGATTTTAAAGTTATACGTGTAAAAAGTTTCTCAGGATGTTAACAATTAAAAGACAGCATGGTTCAACCAGAAGTGTTTCTATTGAAAACAAACTATGTAGTCCCATCAGCATTTTCACTGAGAGAGGGGAAGAAAATATGTTTAAGTGGGGACATTTCAATGTCACTGTATTGAATTGACTTTGTAATGGTAGAGAATTCCGAGAGGTACAGTAGGTATGCATTTTCAAGCAATTGTCATCAAACAGACGAATAATAGAAATAACATACAATCGAGACTGTGGTATGGTTTATGCCATTAATAGGGTTTGTTTGTGATGGGTCAGATGGCCTGACTGGCTTGGTAGACATTTAAATGGTAAAAACATAAATACCCTTAATTTAAAACACAAATATACACAATATATGATTTAGAAAAATGACAGTTATGAGAGATTGAACATTCAATTCCTCACATTCCAAAGCTCCAGACAGTCATGTCAATATTCCCTTTGATCCATGACTATGACATTAGCATTCATGCATACAGTATAACAAGCTGTAGAAGCAGACCTTGTGCAAAGACAGCTTTCTTTTCTGCAAGCATGCTCATTTGGAAATGCATCAAATACTTCAAAGTTTAGCACAAAATTGCACTGAATTTAAATGCCCCAACATTTTTTTGTTTCCTGACCATCTATCTTATATAAAAAAAAAAAGAAACTTCAACTCTTCAGTTGTGAAAAATCTTGAGGACCAGCGCACAAGGCCAGGCCAACATCATTTGGGGACAGGATCTCAGTTAGCCTTGAAATCTGCTGTTTCACAGTATCTAGCAGCAAAATTCTCCCAGGCACAGTTCTGGTGTTTTGGTAGGATCAGATTATCTCCAGGCTGAATTCTAACCTCCTCCAACACTGAACATTATGTTTCTGAAGTGCTTTATTGGAGGTGATAGTTCTGGCTTTCAATCCTGTTTAAGTCATTTGCAGTGCTTACCTCCGTATTCATCAGATTTAATTCCTGCATTGATTTGCTGGTTTTTCAAGCATGTCTTCTCAAATTTTAATTTCTGAAGGCTATCTCGCATCATTTAATTTCCCTCTTTAGTCATTCATCTTTTGGTTTTAAAGCTATCAGATTTCCTCATTGTAATTTAGCCTGTTATATTGTTACTTCTGTTGCGTTCACAAAACCTGTTCATTTTTTTTTTATCTGATCCAATGCTCTCTAAATTATATATCTATCTATCTATATATATATATATATATATATATATATATATATATATATATATATATAAACTTTCTCTGTGAGAGATTGCTCCCTCTGTAGTGCTGTTCCTTGGCATGACAGCCTTCTTGCAGCTTTATCTTGACAGGGAGAGGAGGACTGGGTGACTCTATTCCATATGATCTACATACACAGTGTATTCATATGCATAATTAACAGTAGGGGATGTTCCTTTTTTTCTTTCTTTCTTTCTTTATTTAGATTAATTCTGCTACTCCTGAGATGTGCTGGATTTCTAGCTTTTGAGACAGAATAGCACATGTAATGACAATAACTTCCCCATAAAATAAAATACATTTTGTCTTAACTGGCCCCACCCACTTAAAGGGGTTCTTTCTCTAATCAGCGTTATCATAATGAAATCACAATATTTAATATTTTCCTGTTTAATATCCTAATATGTGTATTCTCTATCACAATGTTATTTCTGCTTCGATCATTATTTACCAAGCTTAATAACTAGCCCTTTTTCAACCACTGAGTTTGCTTCTGAAAAGACCCTCTGAATTGAATTGAATTGATTTAAAGTTTCCATCCCTTCTGCAGAAACAGCAATAGGAACCATAATAGAATATTAAAAAGGTAAAACATTAAATATTCTGAAAATGTAGATGGTATAATGTATTTAAGCCTAGCATATACAAAGCAACATGCTTCCTTGTGTATGCAGGATGTTTCTTGTAACAGAAAAGCATTTCCCAGAGTAGACCTTCGAGAAACATGCTTCCAGAAACATTTCATGTCTGGCCAAAGAGTCTTTAAGCATGTCACTTATTGACCACACAAGCAACTTGAAAACTTCCACTGAAGATGAACCATTGTTAAAACCAGTCCATTTATAGCAGGGTTTGTGACCTGGCTATGCCAAGTTGCTGGTCTTCACTGGGGATTCCACAAGGAGCATCACATTGACACTGTTGCCCACTGTGCTACAGGGTAGAAAGTTACTTTGTATGCTATCCAAGAAAGGTTTCAGGCTAGATATTCTTTGTGTGGTTCATACAGTAAATCATTTTATATTTATTACTAATAGTCTCAATATAATATCTGTCAGATAAATGTATACCATGCATCAAAAGAAAATTCACTAGATGTGATCGAAAAATTACAAACTCAGTTTTAGAGCAGGTGCAGTGACTTTTTATTGTGCTGTTAACAATTGACATCACGAAGATGCTGCAAAATGATCTGTCGTTCTTGGGCAGGTGTTGTGACTCTTGGTCTCCCAATTCGTGGCCTGTCATTGACAGAGTGTGTCTGGTTATACTGTCTCGCCAGGCTTGAAATTGCTGGCTGTGAACACCCAAGATGGCGAACCGCAGTACGCTGCCCTAGTCCAGCCTCCAACATGCACATTGCACGAAGACGCTGGTCTCTTGACAGATGTGGCATTTTTTTTTTTTTTTTTTTTTTTTTTTTTTTTTTTTTTTTTTTTTTTATTGTTTTTATTCAAGCTTGCAATTCAGCAGTTGAAATCACTCCATATCTAGTGTCCAATCAACTGTCTCACTAATCAGGTGATTAAGTGCATATGCTTCAGTCATTGTCACTCAAGCGTGTCATGGTCAAGGATGAATGATCGAGTGATTAAAAAGAAACCAAAAACATTTCATCAATGTCCATCATTTATATACCTTTTTTTTTTTTTTTTTAAATAAATGTGTTATAACAGTGATACGTTTTTTTTTATGCTCGGAATAGAGTAGGGAATTATCTTTTTTTTTTTTTTTTTTGGTGTCATGTTAACCTAGTATTCAGTATGCCGATTTAAGCCATAAGCCCTTGCAAGTTAGTTTCATGTGTCAAACCTACCCGAGCAGTGTTTACAGTTCCGAGTGAGAGCAAAAATTGTTAGCTTTTACGATGATAACATAAACCACTAAAAAGATATCTGGATCCAGGATAATTCTACATTTAAATTTAGTCAGTATCTCTCAAAGCCCTACAAGGTTGTCCCAAACCCACCTTTATACACCCATCTAATTCTAAGGAAGCTGGTTACTGTGTCTGTCATACAGAGCCTGTACTGTTCTATGTGATATGTTAATGAAAAATATTTTTATTTTTTGTAGCTATTATGGGACTCCCCGAACAGCACTGCCTAATAGCAGTACCTGCTGGGAGAGCCAGGATCAGAACAGCTGCCAGTTCTTGCACAGACGCTGGCTGTCAATACCTGCTCCTGGTTCAGCAATGTCCACTGTCTAAGCAGATGTTGGTTATCTCTACTCCCAGTTTCCTTTCTTCCCAGAGGGGTTAGCTTCCTCCCCATCACCTGGAGAGAGAAGCCCCTGAATTATTTGACTCACTGGAGCTCTAAAATATGGGCTTTATTCTCTTTATGATTAATAATCACAGTGCTTCTTCTTGAGTATGGATTATAAACACATTCTGTTATTAAAACCATACCTAAAGCTTACCTAAACAAAAAAAAAAACAACAACATTGTATTGCCAATAAATGACAGTTTCAGCATAGTCCGTTGTATATTGTGACACATAGCATGCTGTCACAACAAATGTAGCATTAATTCATCACTTTTGACCAGAGTCTAGAGGTTGACGTGCATGGTTGTGTCTTGCTGTCATAGTGTATGTACTGTTAGCATGGCTGTAACAGGGGGAATGTTACCAACTGGATCTTCACTGATAATAAAAAGTCAGACACAGGGCATTGGGTGTTGACATGCGGCACATGCGTGCATATTTAAACACAGGTGTTGACACTAGGTTACCAGCAATGGTAGCCAGATTTAATAAAGACAAAACAAACAAAGCTAAGAAATAAAAGTTTGCCACACATGGCGAACGCCAGCCCCACTAAAAGAGACGTCGCACTCAGGGACTACTGCACTACGAAACGCTTGCTATACTGCTGTGATTTAATATATCATTGCAGTAATATCTAGTGCTGGCATTAGCATTGTTTAATTTTTGTTAAAATATGTTACATATTTTACACCCTACACTCAGAATCACTCTTAGACAAATGTTTATTAATCAGCTAAGTTTTGTTTGATCCATTTTATATTTTGGTGTGGCTTTTTGGGCAGTGCTGGACAATGGCAGGATATTGCAGTATCATTCAGTCAGACAGACAGGTGCAACAGGGCACTTCTCTGATAGAGCAAATAAATACATATTTTAACTTTGCAAGAAATGCTATAGAATTTCAAAAACAAAAATACATCTTAAATTTTCCTCTTAAAAATTTCCATACATTTTCCTTTTTTAAATTTACTTCATGCATATCTGACTGATTGGCTCTATTTCAAGACATTACAGTACAATTTTAAAAGGAAATCTTATTGAGGTTATAAAGTCACTCAATCAAAACATACAGTATATACAGCTAAGTTTTAGTTTTGTTCTTCTTAGTTTTACCTTGAATGAGTGGTGAGACGGAACATGCCTGATATGATATGATACTATAACCCTATTTCTCCCGCTTTATTAATAGGTGGAGAATACTAAGCACAAGTAGGATTTACATATTACCCTATCTGAAACCTGCCTGACAGATGAAGCCTTATATTACAGCTGACATAAGAAAGTAGCAATGGAAATAGCACTGAGGTGCGGGGCTGTCTTCAATGGTTTATCAACTGCACACAATTATTAAGAAGAGGTGCCTGCTGTAAGATGAGGTTTTGTATCATGAATCAATTTGCCGGCTGTTGTAATGCTGGTCTGGGGTGGTCCCTGATGTATTCAAGATGCTGTTACTGTGTTGATATGTAACAGAATTCTTTTTTTATTGGGACGGGGAGGCAGGACGGGACTTATTTACTGTACAGAATAATGTCCTTGAATTATCATCTTTTATGTTAAGGACCTGTATACATATGTGTATAAAAGTACCTTTGGTTGTAATATTTATAGTACAGTACACCTTTCATTGAGTAACTGGAAGAAAATGCAACATGTACTGTTTGTTTATCTTGCAGTATTGCAGTATACTCTATACATCAGGTCCAATAAATGAAACATCAGCACATGAAGGTAATTGAGACTGCTTGCTGACAAAGGAGTCGTGAATAAACAGTCTAAATGAAACTGCCGAGTGACCCCTGTATCTGTTTCCTCTTGCACTGACCAGAGCTGTCTGCAGTTTGAACAGTTTTTAGCAGTGAAAGTCATTAAAAAAAAAAAAAGGTAACGCTTGATATAAATAGTAATTGTATGATTATCTACTATTTTGTCATAATCAGGGAAGGCAATTTACCGTAGCATCTGGATATTCTTGCAATAACTGCATAGGACTACAAAGAATATTCTTTGGCTTTTTAAAATTTTATTTAATGCCCCTAGGTTTTAGAGAAAGAGCTTCTGCATACCTGCCAACTTCTGAAAATCCAAAATCAGGAGATTTTTTTGGGGGACTGCGAATTATGATATATACATACCATTTTTTACTGTTCCCCCTGTAGAGCGTGAGGGCGCTTGTTTTACAAATTGAACTTAATGTAACAATGCATTACAATCAGCAATCTACATTATCAGGAGTTTCTTGAGTCTCACGGGAGATCAAGCCTCTACATCGGAAGACTTGGCAGGTATGCTACTGAACTATTTTTATTAGGTTTAATCTTCTTTGTGATATGTTACTTGCAAGCTTCCTAAAGCAAATTAAAGGTTTGAATAAATACCTTGATTGAGGCTCTTTTAGCTTGCCCATTCTAGGTTGCTTGAGTCATGACAGGGTCATCATGTAACTCATACATAAGGCCCTTAGTTTTTTGTTTTTTGTTTATTTTTTAATTTCCCAGGAATGTATCGATGTTTAGAGTGAAAATCTTTTTCTGGGTAAATATCAGGGGTAATTTTGGCGCAAGGGAGGACATCAAAAAAGAGAAAAGTAACAGTATTGAAAATAATGCTGTGGTAACTATTGTTTTACTTATTTTCTTTTTAATAAACAGTTTACTGTTGGTGACTTAAAACCATTTATCCTATAAAATAAATTTATCCTTAAATAATTGGGCCAAATTATTTTACAAAATCTACATCCATTACAATTATATATTTCAATACATTTACCAGCCTTATAAAGCCCTGTCTGACGCTTGATATAACAGCTTGCAGCAGTTTTTATAAACTATATTTCCCAAGGCTTATTCTCCTGCAGTCTTGGATGTAGCCGAATTTTGAAAATAGTCTCTCCACATCAGCTGAGCCAGGCAGGACGCTGAGGATGCGAGAAGCAGCATGACTCAAATTTGGAAAGTCAGTGCGGTGGTGTACGCATTGTATTCGCTTTCCAGTTTATACCGTTTTTCTTTTTCTACACATTTTAGCATGAACAGTAGTTCACTAACATCAACTGTAATTGCTTTGAAAGCTTTCCAAGAACTCTGTTTCTAAGCAGTCTGTGGAACCTTCTTCCAATCGCTGAGTCTTGTATGAGCAGGGACCCTCCTTTTTGGTTTATACTGAAGTTTATTATCTGTAAAGCGTGAAATGTGTACGTGGTGGGAGTGTAATTAACAGCATGTAGATACTTATGTGCGTGTGTGTATATCTCCCACTACATTGTCTTACTTTACCAGACAACTTTGCATATAGACATAGCTTAACTTATTATTAACAGAAACACATATATTTAATGTAATGTATTATATTTTCTTAATATAATAATCTATTTTTATGTACTTGAGTGGTCCAAAATTTGGGTGAAAATTGGCAAAAAAAACGAGTAATAGTTTTGTAAAGCCCAGACATTTTTCAGTAAAAATCAGTATAAACCGAAAACGAGGGGCACTGCTCGTACAAGACTCAGTGATTGGGAGGGGGTTCCACAGACTGCTTAGAAACAGAGTTCTTGGAAACACCATCTCCCATTAATCTCTGTATCAAGCAATCGCTGTGTCTCCTATGAGACAAGTGATATTATAACCCTCTCATGATTTCAGAAATATTTTTGAAATATTCCAGTATATTCTTGCTTCTGGCACTTAAACATGTGCGTAGTTACAAGGCAGAGACATAACCTAGATATCAAAAGTATACATTCAAGCTGCTGGATTCATACTATACAGGTTGGGGATTTTATTCAGTTATACAGAAGGCACATGACAGATTTTGGTTATTATGATAAATAATTCTTGCAAGGCATCATAACCTACAAGGTGAAGAGGCAATTTATCCTCTTGTATCCTATTTATGGCACATAATTGGATGGGGTTTTGGAGCACAATATGTATATTTAATGGAAAAAAAGTGATATGTGAAACCACCATGTGTGAATGGTAAAACATCTTGTGAAGGCTTGCTGCTGAGACAAAAATAAAGAATCACAAAAGATCCATATAGAGTTGAGTTTGATACAAGATGGTACCGGCAAAATTGTTAATGCATACAGATTAGATAGCTTAAAAAATAGAATGCATGTTGCTGCTTGTCAGAAAATTATATTTTTCAAGCTGGAACTATTACTGTTTTTTGTTGAATGCTGGAGATTGCATTATCAACACTGTAAAGATTTTTGAACTCTTGTAATGGTTTATTTATAATTTCTTAGGAATTCAAACTACACTCCCAATTGACAATTTTGTGTTCAATGGCAGTGTTTTGAATTTGACTCTGGTTTTAGTGTGTGCATTCCTCAGTTTATAGAAGAAACTCATTGTTTATTTTTTTTTTTAAAGTAAATGCACACACTTCATTTTCATGTCATTTAAATTGTATCAAATCACCATAAAACTATTTAAAAGCTTAGGCCTTAAACTATTATTTCCAAAATGTTTACAGAATTCAGAACATGGTCAAATGTAAAAAGGTGCAGAATTGGCAGAAAGAAACATTTCTTAAAAAAAGTTTTTCATTAACCCTTTTTCAATAAAGTGTTCCCCTACAATCCTGTTTCAAAAACACGATGCTACAGATAAAGCAATGCCCCCACAAGAGATACAGTGGTAATGTCTCCTTATGAAGACCCCTTTTTCCAGTAACTATATAAATAATTCAGAGCAGGCTGGAATATAAAAAGTCATAGAAATGACAAAGAAGTTACGAAGTAAACTACAAAAAAAAATTAAATTATTTATGTATTCACTTCACCATAAAGTGTATAACTAGTCCTTTAAGTAACTATTAACTGCTGTCAACCAAAATGTAATGCCACCAAGGGGTGGTGTTAATGTAAAAGTCAAAATTTGAATATAAATCAATAAATAAAACAAAACAAACTGAATAAATAAAATAGTAAAAAAAAGAAGAGTAAGTACAATTTGACAAACATACATAAATAAATAATTGTTGGGTCATAATAGTTTTATTTTATATTGTGTGCCAGAATTCAAAACAGCGCAAAGTGGAATGTTCCCACAAGGTATGCAGTGGTACTTTGTCTCCACTCGCCTTGCAGATGTTGGTGACCAGAACCTCATTGCACAATCGCACTGCCAAAACACTGCCTTGTTCTCTTTTTTGAGAGGATGAGGCTTCGGAACTGGCAAGCTGTCAGCCCCACCGGCTGTTCTGTCATGCTTGGCCTGCCTCCCTGGTCACCTGCACTAGGGTGTGCATTATCAGGCTAGGTAAATCAGAGAAATATGGTAAAGCCATATTCTTGACCGGCAAGTAAAATAAGTAAGCATCGTAAATGCGTAGTATAAGCATAGGCGAAGGGTGATAAACTGTAAAATTACTGTGCAGATTTACAACTTTGTGATCAACCTTTATAAGGGAAACATTATTTGCTTCTTAGTAAAACAAAGCGGCAAATAAGCTGCAAATAAAATGTCTGTTGCTCAAACATTTAATTTAATTTACATTTAAACTAATAAACAGCAACCTTGATTGTACCTATCGCTGTTGTTCAAGCATTACTACTAAAAAACGATCAATCTGATAATCTGATAGGTAATATCTATCTATCTATCTATCTATCTATCTATCTATATATATATATATATATATATATATATATATATATATATATATATATATATATATATATATATAAACACAGTAAATTAACCAAATTGCAAGGACAATAACTCCACTGCTCACAAAATGAGCTCTATTTTTCCTCTTAGCTACAAACTCATCCAGGTTCAATGTTCATCTTGCCTTCCCTAATTTTTAGCCTATCAGTATACACAGATCACATTTCAGCACCATTTTAAATGAACAAGCCAGGTAGTGCTGTGAAAGTGCGGGGCACGAAATATTCAGGAAAATAATGCATACCGTCCAACATTTGAAGAGATGAGATAGGTACACTTGCGTGGCATTAAAGAGCAAGCGGCTCACAGCATGCTAGTGAGAGACCTGCTTCCACAGGGGTCTGGCGACATGCCCCTCAGAGAATTTTTGAAAAGTTAATTTTAAAATATGCAATTTTCTGCATCCTAGAATGCACATTTTTACATTTAGATGCAACAAAAATCTGTATATGTTTCATTATGTCTCACAAAATTTTACCAACAAACCCCATCATGCTGAAGAGCCTTCCCTGTCTTCTTAACCCTGTGCTCAGTTGCCCTGTCCTGGCCCACACTTGAAGTGTGGCTGTAGCTCTTGCAGTCCCTTGGTAGCCTCTCTGATCAGTCTCCTTCTTGCTCAGTCATCCAGTTTGGAGGGACGGCCTGATCTAGGCAGGGTCTTGGTGGTGCCATACACCTTCCACTTCTTAATAATTGTCTTGACTGTGCTCCAAGGGATATTCAAGGCCTTTGATATTTTTTAATACCCATCTCCTGATCTGTGCCTTTCAACAACTTTGTCCCGGAGTTCTTTTGAAAGCGCCTTGGTGCTCATGGTTGAGTCTTTGCTTTGAAATGCTCTAACCAGCAGAGGGAACCTAGAGGAACTGCTGAATTTATCCTGAAATCATGTGAATCACTACAATTTATCACAGGTGAAGGCCACTTAACTTGGTGTGTGATTTTGAAGGCGATTGGTTACACCTGAGCTAATTTAGGATTGCTATTACATCATGACAGTACTGTGTATACTGCATGATTATTGATTTCTACTGAGATCTGGTGGTACTGTGTTAAACTGTATTACAGTATACCGCAGTTTTGATAGAGCTAGGCTGACTGAGAAATATGTCCTGGTTTGGTCTGTGGAAAAAGTGACAACCCTAGTTCTATGATGTATAATGCATCAAAGAAAAACCTTTTGAAACATTCTAATTCATTAAGCATTCCATGAATTGAAAATCTGTGGGTTTAAAAAAAAATAATAGTAATTATGGGGATTTTTCCTCTAGGATAATTATGGGACTAAGTGAGTGAGGAAGACAATGGCCAGCTAAACTGCCTTAAAATAAATACATTTAAATTAAATTAGTATTATTATGTGTTCCCTTAGGGAGAAAGGATACATGAGATGGGCTAAGATTAAGAACTCTAGAAGTTTCAGTACCTGTGGCCAGCAAGAATTTCAGCCTCATAAAAACACCCTAAAAATGTTCTTAAAATCTCTTCAGTTTTTAATCTCCAGCACCCAACCCTGTGTGTAATAATGTTAAGAATTCTTACATTCCATATTCTTCCAAGCAGTAATGGAACAAGCCATGAAGTGATACTTCTCCTGGTCGGAAATTAACCAAACAAATTCTAAAACAGAATATCTTTGAATAGACTGTCTCTACCAATACCTTTGTAATGGTGGTCCACTATGAAAGGCACTATATAAAAATCCAAGGAACTCTGTTCTCACTGCTTAGTGCCCTCAGCACTCATCTCAGGAGGGAGATTTACAACCAAGAATCATTGTACACTAATTCCAAAGATACTTGTTTTTTGTAAGTGGTCAAGAAATGGAAAAAAAAAGCACATGACAAAATGAAAGTGGCAGAATATTGTTCTTATTGCTTTTTGGTATTTGTCACTAGCTATGTTTCCATTGACAAAAATATACGCAAATATTATCGTACAAAAACAGGTTTTCATCAAACTGGATTCTAGCGAAAAAACAGCTGTATGTAATGTCACAAGTTTAAAAAAAATGGTTATCGCTTAAATGTTCTTGATCCGAAAAGGGAAAAAAATGTTTGGACAATTTTGTTTTACCCATGGTTGTTGTAATGCGTTCACTGTAGATACGGTTTGAAGTTATGCAAACCTCATTTACATAAACAGATTATTTTTGATAATCTGAAGAGTTGATACATTTAAATCTAAGGACACAGCAGTAACAGTAAGTTCCACGAAAGCTTTTTTTTTTTTTTTTTTTTTTTTTTTTTTTAAATATATACAGCCTTTCAATAGTGGGTGGCCATATTAACGCTTCTTGGTCAGTAATTTGTAGCCAGGTGATATTCCATTACCAGTTTGGCCCCTACCTTTCCAAATCCTTCACACTCCTAGGGTTGATCTTCATTCGCTATCCCTAACAGTTACCCTGTATGGATGCTTCCACTAGGCTCTTACTTGAAAGGATATGAATCCCCCACAGTGATTTAAATTAAAAAAAAAAAAAAAAAAAAAAAAAACATTTTAAGACACTCACAAATCATGTGTTCTGTTGTGTGTATGATGGTGACTTGGCAACTGTTAGTTTTATCAATATGTTTAATATTGATAAAACTAACAGTTTAATATTAGCATTTAGCAATATGTAAATAGTAGCTAACACTCTGCATTATGGCAATATAGTGTGCTGATGGATTCACCTTACAGAAATCGGACAACATTGATTTAAAATGAGGAAATGTTGCATACAATGGGGAAGAGAGGAAGTAAAAGTAAAAAATTGAAATCTAAATTTGTTAATGTTAGAGGAGAAGATAATAAAAAAAGAAAGTCAACGTTTCTAGTGTTGCAGCATAATTAAAGGATCATTATTCAGAAATTACAAAAACAAACACACATAAAAAAGCAGCTTGGGCAGCACTGTTGAAATCCATACATCCTGCGGAAACACAGCATGTGGATACAGGAAACAATTGCAGAAAGGGAATAAGTGATATAAAAACAATAAAAAATGATTAGTAAGAATAAAGCCAAGCAATAAGTGATGAGGCAAAATATTCCCTTACAGTCAAAGCAAAAGTTCACCCAAAACCTTGTAACGAATTGGACATTTATCTTCAATGCCTTTTTGTGGTTACCTTTACATTTCAAAGTTTTATTGAGCAAACTTAATTGCTGGAGCCTATGTAACCGGTGACCCACAATCCTCAAGCAAGCCGGCAACCACTTCATGAAAGAGCCCGACTACCTTTGTATGAGCAGGTTTTAATCTCATCTCACCAGGAGAAGTCAGAGTCTATAACAGTTATGTATCACACAATAATGCCTGTTACACTGTGTTTCCCTTAACCTTGCCAATTGACTGCAGCTAGTCAACGAGAATCAGTACACCAATGCAAAAGCATGGAGGCTTAAATCAAGTATTTAATTGTTTTTTTCACCATCATTAAGCACAATAATACAGGATAATGGGTAAAGGCATTTAAAAATTGCAACATCAGGGTGTGTAATTATTTCTATGCATTCCCATATGCTGATGGGTAATATGTTTTTCTTTTTCTTTCTTTTTTGGAATTATAGTTGATTCTTAGGGCTTTATATATCAGTTGCTGTAGCAATTGGTGAGAATGACTTTCAGCTCCATTGCTCACCTTTTAATGTCACTTGTGAAAGAACACTGACCCAGTTTATTATGTGTTATGTTCCAGGCATGATTCAAATACAATGTAGGCATCTGGTGTATTGCTGTGGCAATATGAAACATCCACATGGCCAATTTAAATGTATTAAAGATGCTTATTATATCTTTCTCTGTGGCATGAGCATACAACATTTTTTTTTATTTTTTATAATGGTGTCCTAAACAGATGACTTAGGAACCATAGTGTGTGGAAAACCTACTTCTTCTCGAGCATTGACGAATAGCCCACTCATATTGTTTTTATAAGAATCTGCAGTACTCAAGTACAATATTTTATGCTGTGGCAAAGCTGTGAGTGGATACAGGTGAGTGCAGTGCAGGGCGAATTAATCACACAGACAATTGCTTTCAGGTGAAAGGGTATTTTATTAATTAATGTTAATGTCCAGAGCCCGAAGGCAAACACTGCTAAATAGTAAACGTTGGAGTGATACAGCGGTGTGTATCACTTGTAATTTTAATCCCCAGGTTTGACCTACAACCAAAAATCCAGGTTTTACACACACCAACACTAAACACAAAACATAAACACAAGACAGTGAGTGAAATTAGGTGCTAGACGTGTGATTACAGTACTCAGTGAAATGCTGGGGTGAAAAGTGATGTCCGGGTTAATGCTGGCTTGTACTCCTGCTCCATATTGTGTTACTGGTAGTCTACAAAGACAAATAACAGTTACAGCCACTTCTCCAATCCGCAGGTGCCACGTCGTTTCCCTTCCAGATCATTGAGTTTGGGTACCGTAGCTCCGTCCCTTTTCTAGCTGGCCGACTTCCACCTACCCACGGGAATAAATGGTCATGCCTTTTAGTCCAGGATCCTCTGTACCTTTTACTTAGTGCCCTCACAGGTCAGGATGGAGATCTAACACCAAGCGTCATTCGATCTCTGTCACACATGCTTATTCTTGTGATTCTTGTATAAACATTTCTGTTTCCAAATAATAAGATAACTAAATTAGCATTAATGGCAGTTATTTTGCACAATGCAGGGCTCGAAATTAATGACGACCATGCGGCAATTGACGTGGGTGCCCTTCTCAAGTTCAGCAATGCCCAACAAAATGTATGGCTATTCATGGCAAGTATGGCTGCATTGCCCTTGCCCCTAAAACAAGTAGTGATGCCTGTACACACCAAATTAGGAAGTGTTTGCATACAAACAATAACATGATTACCTGATTTGCATGCTTAAGTTGTATCAGCAGGAGGGGTGGGGGGGGCAGCAACAACAACCACAACTGTTACAGAGTTGCTGTCAGTATTTTAATAGCGTACACATGGATGACTCAATGTATGTAACAATATATATCTACATCAGGACCCCGCTAATGTTCATGCGACAGGACCTTTACTCTGGGCCTCTGTGGCCTGGCTCACATTAAATAGATCACGTTACTACATCTCCTCACCCCTTGGTCCCAAAGTCTCAATCTAGATCTGAACCTCTAACTGAAAGTGAAATAACCAAGAACTGTTTACCAACTTAACAAACTCTACAAGTTGTTGCAATTCAGTGTAAACCCTAAACTAGGATCATAGGGGTAGAATTCCAAAGTTAACGCCCACCTTTTAATGCGGGCGGCTGCAAGCTGTGGGATGCCTTTGATCTCATTGAATAGACCTAATAAAGGCTTGTGGTCTGTAATTCTGGTAGATTGTTTATCATTAAGGTACTGGTGACATTTTTTAAGATGATTTCCAGGCCTTTTTTTTCAAGCTCTGAATACTCCCTCTCTGCTGTCGTCAGTGAGCGAGACACGTATCCAATGGGTCTTTCTGAGCCATTCATCAGTCTGTGTGACAAGAGGGCCCCCACTCCATACGGTGAAGCATCACAGGATAAATACAAATCCTTGGCTGCGTCAAAGTGAACCAACAATGGAGGCATGGTCTGAATGGAGGCATGCTTTAGTTTTCTGGAATGCTTGTTCCTCTTGTCTGCCCCACTTCCATGCAGTTTCATTATGTAGCAAATTACTGTTCTAGAATGGTAGATGCATTTGGTATAAATTTATGGTAATAGTTGAGCATGCCTAGATACTCTCTTAACTGTGTTTGATTAGTCGGTCTGGGAGCCTCTTTGATAGCTACAATTTTGTCCACAACAAGATGAACCCCTTTTTGATCAATTCTGTATCCAAGGTAAACTACTTCAGGTGCTAAAAAACAGCATTTGTTCAAACACAAACCTGCTGTCGACAGTCTATGCAAAACCTCCTCAAGGTTATCCATATGACTTGCATCATCCTTCCCCGTAATTGGGATGTCATCAGTACAAACCCCACCTGCGGAATGCCTTGCAACAGGTTTTCCATTGTAAGATGGAATTTGCTTGGGGCTGAAGAGACTCCATAAGGCAGCCTAGTATATTGATACAAGCCATAGTGAGTATTAGTTGTAGTAAATTTTCTTGAACCTTAATCCAGTGTCAGTTGCTGGTATGCCTTTTGGAATTGGGTAATTGTCCAATTTAGAAACTTGGTTGACAGTTACTTTGTATTGTGTTTGCATTAGCGAATAGCTTTATCTTGTTTTAAACAGGGACAATTGGTGAAATACACCTGTTCAATTATGCCTTCCTTTTCTAATCTCTGCAACTCTGCCTCCACCTTGTCCCTCAGAGCAAGGGGAAAGGGCAAGGGCACTGACCACTCGACCATTCAAAGGTTTTCTCAGCTTTTTTCCGGGAAAAAACTACTAGAGACCTGCGCTTTACGTCTTTTTGATGATGTTGGACAGGGTCCAACATCAGACTGGAAAGAGAAAATTGTAATGTCGGACTAGGTCCGACATAGGACAGCAAAGGGTTAAATACTTGTGTAAATTTCCAGGATTGATTGAAGTTTGGAGGCTTCTCCGCATCCAGTTTAATTCATCCTATTGTCTTGTAGCCAGTCATGGCCATGAAGATTTGGCCCTTTTCCCTTCACTACCAGCACTGGTAAATGTTTCTATTGGCCTTGGTATTTCACTCTGATGACTAACATTCCCACCACTGGAAGAGGTCATGCACAGGTGCTCTGTGTTCCTCAGAACAGTGAAATTGTCATCGGACGAGATCGTGTAGAAGGCTCAGTGGAAAAAGAACTAATGAAAAGAGCTATTAAAACCAGCCCTGGTTTTCTGCCTTTTCTGCCAAGCCACTGGTAACCCAGCACACTGTCGCTACATTGTTGTCAAAAGTGGAGGAAAGGCAGGTATTCTGGCAGCACTTGAAAGCTGGCAGAGGAGAGTGTAGAAATGCAAAGCTAAAGACTCGCCCAAATAATTGGCATAGGCGAACCAGATTCACCCAGCATCGATTTTGAAGCGTTGGACGAAACTAGACTCACCCGGGCTAGCCCTGAAATTCAATGAAAACTGTTGAAAAAATGGGTTTCGCCCAGTCGTCTTTTTCAAGTTCTGGTCCAATCTAAATTTGCCCGATTGGACAGGGGAGAGTGCTGAAAAAAAGTGGTAACTTCGGGATTCGCCCAGAAGCCCTTGGCAAAACTAGATTGGCCTGGGAAAAACTAGACTCGCCAGACCACCGGGTTTTGCTCTCAACATACTTATATATTATTACGTTAAACTGTGTTGTTTCTTTCTGTAGCTAATAATTAGCTTTTAAATGAATTCTAAGCAAAATTACACAGAATCCTATACTTTGGCCTTGCAAAAATCAATTATTGACAATAAGAAATTATATTTTCAATGTTTTACTGAATATGAGGAAGAAGATCAAAATTTGAATATGACGAACATTGGAAAATTTAAATGGGGAAAAATGTTTAAGCCACATTATTAAATATGGGACCATACAGTTTGAATGTATCCAGCCTAACTCCAAACCCTTGGGCTGCATCAGCAATTCCATATTATGCAAATAGAGGACATTAAAGGAAATGAGTGGAACTGATCAACACATCAGTGAAATGACTTGTGTTATGGGCCTGAGCCTGTGAGTTTACATTTGAAAAGTTTAACAAGCCTTTCCATTTCTCCCAGAACTTATTAATAGGCAGGTTTATTGATCTACTTAAGCTACATTGGTTGCATGGTAGGAAAGGTTACATTTTTATACGTACTAATTACTGTTAAGAGAAAAATTATAATTTACAATCCCTGTCAGACTGAATGTTTAATGTAATGTACAAGAAAGAAAAAAAAAGACAGCTACTGTGTAGGTGGCTGTCTTTGTTAGTTATCACTATTGGGATCACTAATCTGGTGGTTCGCCTTAACACTGTAGTGTAAAAATATGAGACCAAGTGATAGCATTAACATGGGGATAACATGGTGTAATTACCAATTAATTCTGCTCTTTCTTGGTAATTTTAATGATAGAATAAGTGTGTAATTACACAGAAATTACGTGTAAAGCTGTTAAAAAGTAGGGACCATTTGTAAATATCCAGTTAATACAATGCAATAGCATTCCTTGTAGTCTAAAGTCAAACTCTCCACCTTGCTCTGATGGAGGAAAGTGGGTGTTAAACTTTGAACTTGGAGCTTTAATTCTGCACATAAGAATGGCAAAATGTGAATCTGTTAAGGTTTCCTTTTTATATATATATATATATATATATATATATATGAATTATAATTACTAATATATATATACGATAATTATTACATACGTACGAAGCTTCAAAAAGTCATAAATACATAAAACATGATTTATCAATCTTTAATATAAAGGATGATTTATAGAAATAAAACAACCTTTTGCATAAATCAGAATAGTTGATAATACATATTTTATATGGACTTACCCAGAAAATAAGAGGCTGTTAATCATTTGTAACCATTAGTAAAGCATTTCTAAATTACGCTTTTACGTGAAGTATTTAGGGGGAAAAAAGCATTGCTGTGGAATATATTTTTGTTATTTCATTTTATCAGAACATTTGAGTTTCATTAATTCCCTGGTGAATACTGAGAGGTTCTGTATCTGGGATCAAAGACTGAAAAATAAGCAGACTGATAATCACAACTCTAGCTCAAGTGGATACAAAAACGATTCTTTAAAAAATTATTTTGCATTTGATACAGTATTTTTTTTTAAGCATATACTAAACACAATCATGAAGATTGTGCAACTCATGTGATAGCACTGAAGCAGAAATTACAAATAAAATGGCTGTATTGAAATTGCAGGGTTATAGACTGGTTCAAGTCACAATTCCATGGCCAAACATGTGTAATGGAACCCAGCAAAATGATGTATTTCGGTTTGTTAGTTTGTTTTTTTCTCCCTCATTATATACAAGCTGCTTGTTTTCTGAAAACAAATTTTTAAAAAATCAATTTGCCATAGTCATCTGGGTTCATTTCACTGTGTGTAATTTAAGACGATTGTTTATTTTTTGGAAGCCCGGTGGTGTATGTCAAAATAACAAAATATAAAAATAGTACAGTGTGTTTAAACATACCCTCTGTATTTTCCTTTTTTACTTTAATATATTATATATTAAAGAAGGTGGAAATTATATTTGTGTATGTACAACACAGCAGCTGAGAGAGATCAGAATGTAATATAATACCTCTCACATCTATCCAATGCATATTGATGTTGTCGCACATAGGTTGTATACGATAGCTTGTGTTCTTACAGATAACAGGGCTTGAAACCCAGTCCTGGGTTGCAGAACTCCCCTTGTTCAGGGATATTATTGAAAGGACCAGATGCCAGTTTTTTGGTTGTTGTTTTGTTTTCAAATAACAAAAATTGTATGTAGACTGTGTTAAGCAAAAAACATCACATCCACCCCCCTCTAAAAACCACCACACACATGATAGAAATAACATTTTCTGCAGTTAACGTACATTTATATTAAAAAGATTTCCCCATTCTGCTATCAGTTATACCCATATGTCAAGTCAACAGCAACCACAAAATAGATAACCTTGTGTACCCCAGACTATCTCAAAATGTGCAGGATTGTTTTAAAAATCAGGCCTCTGCTAAATCATCTCATAACTGGTCACAGAATGATTAAATCACTCCTGAGTGTGTGTTTATTAAGTGCTGTTGCTTGTTTTGTTACTGTAAAACACTTTATATAGCATTAAACTCCTGGCTTCTGTTCAGGAGTTTAATGCTATATAGGTATTTATGACACCCAGGACTGGTTGCAGGGCACAAGTATTATTTTTCTGATATATAACAAGAGGTACTGTTTCTCTGTGAGCTAAGTAGACATTGTTTTATGATATGAATGTCATCTGTAAATAGAAAATACTGACACATATAGGTCTATCGTGGAACATGCAGGGGGCGTGCTGTATAACTACAGTATTACTAGGACAATTTAATTTACCTGTCAATTGAGCTTGTAATATACAGTTGCAGGAATACCATAATACTGCAATGCTGATTGTTGTAAAATAACCACATTATTTTTTTTTTGTATTGATTCTTAGTTGTTTTATTTTATTGCCATCACTCTTATGATTCAGTTAAACACAGCAGAATTGTTGGTTCCATAGAATTAATACAAGACAAACGACGATTGACAGAGTGGCACATTACTATGCAGGGGGAGAATGAGAGTTATGAATACATGAATAGATTGGATAAAATAAATGTGTAATTGATTTTCTATCTGGATTGCCATTTCATTAACAGAATGAATGTATTCATTTTGTGAATGGATTATTAAAAATGTTGCCATTGTCCCTTTGTGATGATAAATTTCAATCTTGTTTTTCGTCTTATGTTAATGTTTCCTTTCCTTTAATACGGCCTCTTGACACAGGTTAAATGTACCTCTCTTACTTATATATATAGAATATCTATATATATATTATATATATATATATATATATATATATATATATATATATATATCTATATATATTAGATAATATAACCATGCGAATATATCTGTCCCTTTTTTAGACTATTCTATTCAAATCTCCAAAATAAGTTCTAAGTCTGTAACTGTCTATATTTTTGTTGCATACAAGGGAGCTTAAATGCTTTATGTTCCAGAAGTATTGATTCTCTGGTGAGATAATATACCGGAAAAGAAAACCTACAATGTGTAAGAGTAATACTGTATATGCAGTCACAGCATGTTAGATACCGAGCTATATGCCTAATGATTAGGGCAATGTTAGACAATTTGAAAATCTTCTCCTGATATACAGTTATACCACTTCTATACTATAAGTTATTTGGCACAGGATATACCAATACAAGTTGGGTAGAGTATGTAACCAACACTAAATTGCTACTTGTTTGTGTTAAATGTTATGTTTATTAACAGGGCTAACTGAAATTTGGAATATGGTTCATGTTGTATGTTGTAAATAAATATTAACGTTTAGATATCTTTATTGTCTCAAACAGATATCATCCATACGGTGGGTCCCATAGCACGAGGCTATGTTGGAAAGACTCAGAACGATCTGTTAGCAGACTGCTATGAAAACTCTTTGAAGCTGCTTTTGGAGAATGGTTTAAGATCTGTGGTAAGTACATTTTCTGGGTCACCATGGTAACCATATTTAATCCCATACTTCAGAGGTGAAATCTCCACTGACTTATTTTAAAGGCTGTCGTCCACTCTCTTCTTTCTTGTTGGTCATAATATAATTCAAGGTTGAAAGAAGCATAAGAAAATGATGAACTTATATTTAAGACACTTTATTTTTGTTGCTTTCAAAATGCTTCCCCATGAAGAGAGAACAAGGGCCGAGAAACATTCCCTGTAGTTCTGATTTACTCAGTGACTCAGCTTATGGGTTGACTCAAACCGTGTCGGGCAACACCAGTCCTGATCCACCAACAGCCAGTTTGTTTACTAAGTTAACATTTAGGGGATAGCTCAAGGAAGTCTGCAAACAACACATTCAGTAATTATATTATATATATATATATATTATATAATATATATATATATATATATATATATATATAGTAATATGTAGTCAGCACTAGGTGGCCTGCTAGGCAGATTCTCTGCTCTTCAGTTTAACATTACCAAGATTGGTTTGAGGGGTCCCCAGTAGTGACCAGATGAGCATGTTTCCCACCCCCTGCAAATTGGGCCAATAAGGGCCAATCATTTTGTAATTGTGGAAAAGAACATTGAATGTTCTACACTTTAATACTGTATGTACATGAATAGTTAGTTTTGAGGTACAGCTTCTTTCTTGGTGATCCAAAATTATTTGTACCACACGTAAAAATGTACATTTTTAAAATAGTTGTAGCTATTGAAAGAAAAAAATCTCACATGTGTGTCTGTGAAAGAAACGCATGTAACATGATATCTAGGACTTTCACTTTTTATCTACTTAGACTTTTGTATATCTAAATACAGCCACCCTAAAATGTCTAAACTTTACTGATCTTATTGTATTGTATGGGGACTGTTTAATTGAACCAATTAATCCTCCTTCCAAGGTAATTATTTCATACTACCTATTTAACCTGGAATGGCCTTGCAAGACAGGAATATACTGCTGGTATAGATTCATCTAGACATAGCTCTTCAGCAGAATTTAACAAAATGCATAGCATGCATACAGAAAGAAATCAGAATTGCCTGCCATATTTGCTGACATTCAAGTTAGTGATTCATTACCTGAACATTTCTTGCATCACTCTATCAATTACGGGTTTCTCTCGTCTATGAAAAGGCGGGATTGTAAGCCTAGGCTGATTTGAATGAAGGAGAAAAAAATGGAATTGCTTCAGTGATGAGAGCTTGAATGGGTTTATTATCTAGCTTTAGCATATGACTCAAGAAAAAAGAGAGCAGGGAGGGGGGTGCTAAGCAAGCAAGGGTGTCAGAGAATCAGCACAAACCTGAAGACATAACGTCTTGACCTCACTTTTGGCAGTTGAGGAGGTTTCTTTTAATTATCCTTGAGTTAATTATCCCAGATAACAGGAACGTAATACAACATTAAGTTTACAGTGGAGTCTGTCTTTTTTATTAATTGTTTTGATAGATTTTGGTGCTTATGAAAAGTGCTTGAATTGTAGTACTATAAATTGCATTTCTTTGTATTTCACAGTGCAGGGAAACTGTCCTAGCGGGAGCACACTCTTAGGGGAGTGAGGCCAGAGTACAGTCACTATGCCCATCCAGTACTTGACTTTTTGAAACTGCTTACAAAGTATGCCCCATACCAACTGTGCCTATGTGTGTCTGTTGAGATTCTGTGATGAAGTTGGGACCTACGCCAGCTTCAATCCCAGACTTCCAGAGTTTAATGTACTGTCCTACTGAGTTAGTTAGAATGAATGCACAAGTGGTTTCACAAAAACTTCCCCAAGGTTACATAAAAAGTCAACGGCTGAGCTGTCTGTGCATTGCCTTTTAGTCCTCCCCTACAAACATACTGGGCCCTGCGTAAAGTTTGCAGTGTGGCAAACATTTGAAAACGGTTACTTCCTTTCAGTGTGCCTCGAAAAATATTTTGAACATACCTTTTAACTCTCAACACTCTGTTACACAGATATTCTCAATACAATATCCAGAAATTGTACAACGTACACAGTTTTAGGGGAGAGCCAAATTATAAACATCTATTGAGGTATCAGTTTTGGAAGTCACATCTGCATAAACCTATTTGCAAGGTTAAAAAAAGAACACATTTATGTAGTAAATGGATAAAATAATTGCTCAATTTTGTATTTTGAAGATGATTTTGAATAGAGGGAACAGGCAACCAATGATCTAACTGACCTGGGTTTATTGTTTGAGGGTATGGTGTGTCTTTAGAGTAATAAAAAAGGTTGTCGGGTCATTCCCTGGAATATTAGAGGTACAAACTAGTTTGAGGGAAACAGCCATTTGGCAGCTGCCCTGGGATTGAGAATTGAGGACCACTGGCCATGAGGGAGCTCAAAGCTAGTCCAATTCTATCAGAAGCTGTTTTAGGAAACAGTAGAAGCGTTACTTTCTAATGGGGATTCAAAGGTATTACAAGGGGATGAAAGTCTGAACACTGTAACACAAAACAAAAATCACACCAGTATAAAAGATTAAACGGGGCAATGCGTAAACTAATCCCCAGACTCTGAAATAGAAATCACACTTCAGTGTCACTGACCTTGCAACTTAAACACATGTCAGGAACATATTGCATGTGTACAGTATATTCCCTTCTGAAATGTGGCTTACAAGGATGGGAGGGAGGATAAACATTGGCACTGGTAATAAAATGCACTTAGTGTATACCCTGTTGGTTAGATTTCTCTTTATCAAACAGACCTATTGTAGGGCATGAATAGTAGATGTATTGTTGGGAGGAAATGTCATTATACTTGTTATTTGATATGTTTACATTTCTAGAGTAAGAAAAACACTTTCAGTTACAGGTAAAACTTGATGAGAGAGAAAGAAAAGCATTTCTAAGTAAACCACAGATCACTTTTTAAAGCTCTTGTTGCATTCCATTCAAAGTGATTTAATTTAGTCAAAGCATTTAATTTGTTGTGGGAATCAGGTAACAATGGCAAACTCAGGTTAAATACATTATCTACATGCTCTTTGCCTTTGTTGTCAGAATAGAACTTCTGTGTCTTTCTTTAAGGAACTTAAATGTGTATTTTTGTAGTGCATCTTGGTGCCAATACACTGGTACCGATTCTGAATACCAGAATATGTGCTTCTTAGCATTTGTTAATGAGAATTTACATTCCCCTGGCTCAGAGTTTTCCACCTTTAGACATCTTCACATTAACAGCCACGGATATTCCTTAAAAAAAAAAAAACACTTGTTTGTCTTCTGAGTTTACACCTCTGTGTATTGTTTTTTTTTCTCCCTGCAAGTTTAACGCATTAGCTGGCAAAATAAGAGCGTTATGATTCAGCTTTTGTAAGATCAAACTTATACATAACTGAATGATAGCTTTCAATATGTCAAGTTACACACCGGGGGAAGTAAAAGGCAGGTAAATGGAAAACCTTTATTATGAAAGTGGGAGCTATGTGATTGTAATTATTAGAAATGAGTAAAGCAAACATTGCTGGTTTTAATTTCAGGTTGGAGACTGGAATAATGTGACAACTGGGCTAACGACTGTTTGTACCTTATTCCACCATACTTTGAAGAGCAAGACTTTAATGGCTTGAGACTTTCTAACTCATAATGCATCCATAACTAAAACACAGAATCATATATAGTTAATAATGGTTTACTATATATCTTAAAATCTGTGCAGAATCCCTGATTGTTTTGTTTTTGTGTGTGTGTGGGTTTTTTTTTACGTTTTGGTTATGTTTTTTTTTTTTTTACGTTTACTAATGCAGTTTTCCTAGTAGTTAATTTCAAAAATGGGAAAAAAAACAAGAAGAAAAAATAATCTGGAATTCTGCACACATTTTAAGAGCTATAGTAAACCAGTGTCCCATCTTGACTACTGCAACTCCCTCCTGGCTGGCCTCCCTGCCTCTGCTATCCGTCCTCACCAGCTCATCCAAAACTCTGCTGCCCGCCTTGTCTTTTGCCTTCCTCGTTTCTCCTACGCTAGACCGCTGTTCCACTCCCTCCACTGGCTCTCTATCGCCGCTCCCATCCAATTCAAGAGAATACAAGCAACAACCAATACTTTTGGGATATGCCTGCTACAGGTCAGGTATTCACTAAGCATTTTATATCAAAACTGCTGATAGGCCCCTCTGTGGAGTGGCATCCTTGGTCCTGCCTGCCAAGGGATAAATGGTCACTACGCAGAGATCTTGTTCTCTTTTGCGTCGAACTCGTGAATGCAATTGATGTGACCTCGCAATGTTTGTTGGTCGTCTTCTCTTTCAGGGAACCAGGGATACATCCGTAATCATTCCCTTTCAATTCGAAGACGACCGACAACCAATAAATACTTTTGTGAAAGTATATCAAAGCCAGCATGAGGGAGTGTAAGCGGACAGCATATGAGGGATGCCTCGCTACCACCAACTAGTGTTGATGGTGTGAGCGTACAACCTCAAGGACCCTTGTGCTTAATGAAGACGTAGAGGGATCTACCACATTAAGCCGATAGAATGTAGTGACTGTATGCGGAGTAGCCCAGCTAGCCGCAGTACAGATATCAGTCAATGATCCACCTTGAAAGGCCCATGACATAGCCACACATCTGGTAGAGTGCGCGGCGACCCGCCCAGGTGGGATTAAGCCAGCATTAGTAGATGCAGTCTTAACTGTGTCCACAATCCAGTGGAACAGTTGCTGCTTCGAGAGGGCTTGACTCAGGGTATTTTCACCATGACAGAGGAAGAGATACTTCAGTTCTATGGCTCAAACGGGGCCTTATGCCGGGCTTACACTGCATGATTTTTGCTGATCGCCGACGAACTGAGGAGTTGGCAACTAATTTCTTAAAATGAGGTTGTTGGAGACAAAATGGCCGATAAGTGTGAGAGGGTCTACGATGCCCCATTCATGGCTT
This sequence comes from Polyodon spathula, assembly GCF_017654505.1. Taxonomy (NCBI): domain Eukaryota; kingdom Metazoa; phylum Chordata; class Actinopteri; order Acipenseriformes; family Polyodontidae; genus Polyodon; species Polyodon spathula. The sequence goes on from NC_054539.1 coordinate 45,192,264, forward strand.
CTGCGATCTCCCGACGCTGTTACGACATTCTAACAAATTTCTAACATGTCTACCCCTACTGTGTGCTTGTGTTGCTAATTTATTCAAAATATGAGGAGGGGTGCACGTTTCTGTGTTTGAGAAATAGAGAGGATGTAGATTACGTTGTTGCATATTTAAACCTATAACAAACTTGTAGTAGCCTACTATTAAAGTTGTATTCTAGCATGTTCAAAAGCACAACACTCGCTCGTAGTACAAAATATTTATTAGTTTAAAAGTCTTCAAATTATTCATCAGAATTTGGTATTCTGATGAAGATCGCTTGACGGCCAATCTCCCACGCCAATCTTTTTAATCTAATAAATATTTTGTACAATGAGCTAGTGTTGCACTTTTTGAACAGATTTTATTATTTTGAGTGCACCTCGACTCAAGTTGGTTCAGAGCACAGACATCAAGGAAATAAATATTTCCAAATGGATCAAATAGATCTTCTCCCAGTTTTCTTTTTTTTCTGTGCAAAACAATGCATAGACAACAGCGATCGCCTCCTCGCTTGAGTCCATGATTCTCCCGAATTGGAACTGTATGGGTTACCGTGGTGCCAGTGCTTTCCCTTTCCTTGTGTCAGGGCACGGTAAGGAAGCATTGCAGCCACCTGCCGAGATGCATCCCATTCTTTGTGGGAACGTTGTAATATCTCCTCCACCACTGGCCTGAAGGTATGGCCAGAGGATATTGGTGCGTCCAAAAGGGTGGACTTGTCCGCATCGGGGACCCTCACCTGAGACAGCCACAGCTGTCTCCATGCCACCACCAGGCCTGCCAGGCTTCTGCAGCAGCGTACCCGAAACCAAGCTTAGCTCTGATGCTCTGTGTTGGCAGTGCACGTTACCTGCGCCTCGGCTGCATACGCTCTTTTGAGGTGGTCTTCTGTGATTCTGCATTGGCCATTAGGGCATACAGGATCCTTGGCCAGGCCTCCCACTGGAGGAGCTTGCACCAAAGTCGATATGGTGGCAGGCATATCCCAAAAGTATTGGTTGTTGGGTCATCTTTAGTTGTGTTGACCTTTCTGCTCACTTCTATCTCCAGAATATTATTTCGCCCTACACCCCCTTTCGCCCCCTCCTTTAATGTGATATTTTGTAAGGTGATACTTTGAAACGGAACCAGAACTGGAACGATAAATGGAAAAAAAAAAAAAAAATCATGGAATTCATTAGACCAGTTATCTATACACTTCCCAAAATACACAGATCATTAAACACACCCCCTGGATACGCTATAGTTGTGGGTATGGGATCTTTGACTGAAACACTATCATCATTTACAGACTCTCATATTAAATCATATGTGTTCTCTACCTGCATATATTAGAGACACGACTGATTTGTTAAATATATTAGAACTTCTTGAGAATATTCAACAGGATGATATATTGGTAATGTTAGATGTTACCAGTCTTTATGCAAATATCCCACATGAAAAAGGATTACAAGCATTGGAGTATTTTTTTGGAGTAAAAAAGATATTGCTACCCATGCCTACTTATTTTCTATTTGAAATGGCTCCTTTATTTTTAAAGAAGAATTATTTTTTATTTGAGAATAAATACTGTTTACAAATAAAAGGTACTGCTATGGGTTCCACTATGCAAATGTATTCATGGGTAAATTTGAACAAGACAGTATATACACCAATAACCCTTTTGTTGATAAAATTAAATATTGGGACAGATATATTGACGATATTTTAGTGATTTGGATAGGTACAGAAGATGAACTTGTTTTTATTTTAATTGTGTTATATTAATGACCAGATTGAATCTTTGAAATTCACAATAACTATAAGTCAACAGAATGTTATTTTTTTGGGGGGATTTAACTATTTCCAAGAGGGGCACTAAGTTATGAACTATGGCATATGTGAAAACAACAGATATGAATAATATACTAAGAGTTGACAGTTTTCATTCTGTTCATTGTAAAAAGGGTCTTCCTGTATGTCAATTATACAGAATGAAGATAATATGTGAACCTGATAATGACTATAAAAGCAATGCAGATTATATTTTAAACAAATTCAGAGTCAGAGGCTATCCACAAAACTGGCTTTTAAAAACTAGGGTCAGAGCACATAATTTGCATAGACAATTGTTAGTAAAATCTAAACAAAAAGATAAAAAAAAAAGATTTCTCTACAGTTTTTGTTTCCACAGAGTGAAAATACTAAGACAATTATTATGAAACATCAGAATATTTTGTCATGGATTCCAGATTGGGTCCATTATGCGACAGCCCACCGTTATTTTCGTACAAAAGATGCCAGAATTTAAAAGTTAAATTGGTCAGATCAGATTCATATATTCCCCCAAAACCATTTTTTCAACCGAAATCAAGATTTTATAGATGTGGGCAATGTGCACAGTGTAGTAGTATGATACAGGTTAATATATTTTCACACCCTAGAATGGGTAATGTATTTTCGATAAAGAGTAGGATTACATGTACGTCAACGCATGTCGTATGTCTTCTAAAATGTCCTTGTAGTTGGGGCTATGTAGGTAAAACAAGCAGACAACTGAAAACAAAAATTAGTGAGCACAAAAGTATAATTAGGCATAAAGATGAAACATCTTCTGTTTTCAAGACACTTTCAAACAAACATCCACCTGATTTCCAGTTTGCGAAGTATAGGGATTGAAAATGTTTCACTGGGACCTAGAGGAGGTGATTTGGATAGCAAACTTTTGTAAAGAGAAATGTTTTGGATAGATGCATTGGATGCGTTATCCCATTTGGGTCTCCGTGAGGAGATTGATTGGTCGATGTTTTTTGAAGTAATTAAATAACAATGTATCGTCAATGGGGAAAGAGATGGTTTGCATTGACGATGTATTAATTAAATACATAATGTCAGTAACTGTTCTAATTATGAATTGTATAATCTGTTGTTTATAGTGATTCTTGTTTTTAATTGGTAATTATGTAGTGATTTAAATCACCTATGTAATATAGGTAGGGTTAAACACTCGATACACGCTGAGGACGGACGATAGTACTGAAACACGTTTGTGTTTTTTAATATCTTTGTTTTAAATTAAATAAAAATTGAGTGCAGACTTTTTGCTGTTTTGTTTAAAAACAAAAAACTAAATGAAATTAATTTATTACATTCTGGAATGAAAACAATATTCAAGATTTTGTTTATCAGTTAATAAGGTTTTTTTTTGGTTCCCTTTTAGCCTGTTCTCATTGTCTCTTTCCATTGTTTTGAAACATCACAGCCAGCTAATGAAATTCAACATTACATTTAGCTTGCTTTTCCAGAACAGCCAGCGAATCAAATAGCACTATATTTGTCTTCAGTTCAAGCTTCCTCCTTGTGGTTGGCTACATGCTGGATCCACGTTACGTGATCAGTCTTGTGTTCGCTCAAAATAAACAGGTACTGTTATTAACTTATTATTTAGTTATGTACGCAGAAAACAAGCTGTAAAAGTATGTGTGGCAAGTGAAGCACTTTGCTAATAACTGGATATTTGCTAGTTACAGTACTGTGAAAAATTATTTGCCCCCTGTCTGATTTTCTGCATTTATGCATATTTTTGACACTGAATGTTATCAGATCTTCAACCAAAATATAATATTAGATAAAAGGGTCCCTGAGTGAACAAATAACACAACATCTTGATACTTATTTCATTTATTTACTAAAGTTATGCAACACCCAATGCCCCTGTGTGAAAAAGTAATCGCCACCTTTAGCAGCAATAACTGCAACCAAACGCTTCCTGTAGTTATTGATCGGTCTGTCACAGCGCTGTGGAGGAATTTTGGCCCACTCCTTCATGCAGAACTGCTTCAAATTTGTGGGTTTTTTCAGGTCCTGCCCCAAAATCTCAATGGGGTTTAGATCTGGACTTTGACTAGGCCATTCCAAAATGTCTTGTTCTTCAACCATTCTGATGTAGACTTGCTTGTGTATTTCGGATCATTGTCTTGCTGCATGACCCAGCTGCACTTCAGCTTCAGCTCACGGACGGACATTCTCCTATACAATTCTCTGATTCAAAGCAGAATTCATGGTTCCTTCAATGATGGCAAGTCACCCAGTTCCTGATGCAGCAAAGCATCCCCAAATCATGACTCTACCACCACCATGCTTGACTGTTGGTATGAGGTTCTTACTGTGGAATACAGTGTTTAGTTTTTACCAGACATACGGGGCCCATGTTGGTCACAAAGTTCCACTTTTGACTCATCTGTCCATAGAATATTGTTCTAGAACTTGCAGGTCATCCAAACTTGAGACGAGCATTTATGTTCTTCTTAGTGAGCAGTGGTTTCCGCCTTGCTACTCTGCCATGAATCCTGTTTTTGCCCAGTGTCTTTCTGATGGTGGAGTTATGAACACTGATCTTAGCTGAGGTGAGAGAAGCCTGCAGAGCTCTGGATGTTGTTCTAGGGTTCTTTGTGACTTCCTGGACAATTTTACGCCTTGCTCTTGGAGAGCTTTTGGCAGGCGGCCACTCCTGGGAAGATTCACTACTGTCTCAAACTTTCTCCATTTGGCAATGTGGCTTTGTAACCCTTTCCAGACTGATGGGCATCAACAACTTTTTTTCTGGAGGTCTTCAGGAATTTCTTTTAATCGTGGAATGATGTGCCTCTAGAACCTGTGTGCTGACAACTTCACTCTGATGGTAAGGTCCAAAGTTAGTCAGATTTATATTGGGCAGGGCTGGCCCAAAATCAGGCCTGATTGTTAACCAAAGTATTCAAACAGCTGACCCTAACTAACCCTTTAATTGGGTTGAGTTAACTAGAGGAGCAATAACTTTTGAAGAAAGAATAACACCTGAAGATTGCATGTTTGATTACCTTGCACACCAAACAAATGAAAGAAGCACCAAACTTTGGTGTCATTTTGCTCTCTCAGACTCCCTTTATATAATACTACAACCCACAAAAAGATCTGACCAAATTTGATGTGAAAAATGTGCAAAAATGCAGAAAATCAGACAGGGGGCAAATACATTTTCACGGCACTGTATATACTGATGATAACAGTGCTTAATAATAAAGAGCGTGCATATGTAATTGATCACTTGGAGAGGATTTTTTTTTTAGCTGTGCAATATAAAATATGGTTATGGTTATGGTAAATATATAATGCTTCAAAGAGATGTTTGTCACAAAAATGTGTTTTTTTTGGTATTACAAAATATACGGCAGATATGTGGAGCCCTGGAAAATTGTATCTTGTTTTTATTAAGTTAAAGACACCACAAAGTTGAAAGGTGGAACAGAATGGAGAAAAAAAAGGCATTTTTGGCATATTTGATGGAGCCATGATCTCAAGTAGCTGCAGAGTTTACTTCAGACAAACATTGCATTAAGTTATTACTCGGCTTGGTACTATTAGTTTTTAATTTTTTTTCCCAAATTGCCGATTAATATCAACATTTGAAAGAGTTTCCTTTTTTTTATCTTTTATTTTCCCTTTCAAGAAAAAATAAAAAAAACTTTTTATGCTATTGAGAAACGTCTCATTTAAGAATATAAGAACATAAGAAAGTTTACAAACGACAGGAGGCCATTTGGCCCATCTTGCTCATTTGGTTGTTAGTAGCTTATTGATCCCAGAATCTCATCAAGCAGCTTCTTGAAGAATCCTAGGGTGTCAGCTTCAACAACATTACTGGGGAGTTGGTTCCAGACTCCCGCAATTTTCTGTGTAAAAAAGTGCCTCCTATTTTCTGTTCTGAACGACCCTTTATCTAATCTCTATTTGCAACACCTGGTCTTGTTTCCTTTTTTCAGGTTGAAAAAGACCCTTGGGTCGACATTGTCAATACTTTTTAGAATTTGGAATGCTTGAATCAGATCGCCACATAGTCTTCTTTGTTCAAGACTGAATAGATTCAGTTCTTTAAGCCTGTCTGCATATGACATGCCTTTTAAACCCAGAATAATTCTGGTCACTCTTTGCACACTTTTTCTTTAGCGAAACCCCTTTATCATATTCAACATGCAATAAAAACATTAGATAGTTGAACAGAAATAACTAGCACGTATTAGTCTGAGCTCCGCCCCTCCCCTCAGCTGGGCAGTAAGGCAGACAGATCTGCTTTGTCCTGCCGCAGAGACTTCAGCCGTCTGTCATGGTATTGTGCACATTATTTATTAAGTGTTTTCCTCTTGCGCACCATTTTCAAATCAAACTAGTAAATGTCACAGTATACCTATAGCAAAAGCTTACCTACACCTTAACCTGCTCATTTCAAAGTAGATGCTTTGAATGACAGGCACTGTAGCTGGCAAATGAAAGTGCACAGTAGGTGCAGGTCTTCGTGATTGACAGTCATTTAAATGAATGAGAGCATTCTAGCGCTGTGATCTGTCAGAACAGGATGAAATGACAGACGGTGAAACTACAGTAGCATATTAAGGGACCACTGAGTTGATTGACAGCGACATTTAGCCATTCAGAGTGGAATGGAGACGGCGCAGACTGGGAGCATAAAAACTACACAAACTAGAGATGATTCCTAAATGATTATTTTCGATACGAAACCTAACTTATGATTGGGCTACCGCAGAGACAGCAGATATTCATTTGGTTGATTGTATCGCAAAAGCCATTCAGGAAAAATAAAATGGCGTGTACCTACAAGCACTGCATAAGTGAGCAGCACTGTCAACAGAATGCTGTGGCGCTTGTGTTGGAAAACGTGTTTAAAGCTTTCTTTATTTTCCCGCGATACGACCCACCAGAAATGTTTTCCCATAATTTAAAAACAGTTGCCGCGGGCACGATGGCTTGGCTTCGCCGGCACAACTTTGAGGACCACTGCTCTAAATTTTCATAGTGTAATGTGCGCTCTCCTCCACTGAAGGAAAGCCATAATTACTTCAATGCAGACATGGTAATGATTAATAGCGAAAACATTGTCGCTCTCAGAACTGATGCAGCATTCCTTTTTGCTGCTTTCCACAGTGCTCTTCTAACTAAAATATACCCTCTTTTTTTCATGTAATCTGTATTTACAGGTGACTTTTAAATTCACCTGTCTCCTTAAAAACATAAAACTCTCACACAAACAAACAAACAAACACCTAACAGTCTGTGACATCACTGCTAGCACACTTAATTCACACACAAACATTCATCCAATCACAAAAATATTTATAATAAAATATTCCCGGGCCTACATACATCTTAATTGTTGCAGATAAGCATTTTTCTTTCTCTCTCACTGTAAAAAAGTTTTCCATTAACAAAGTCGCTTTAGCAAACAGCTGCCGCTTCACTTGCTCTTTCATTTAACTCAATGATCATATTCTGATTTGAAGAGGTACACTTGTTGTGTCCTGTTTTGATATTCATTCATTAGTGTTAGACAATCATGTGCTTCCTGCACTTTCTCTAACTCCTCAACTGCAACTGTGTTTTTGCGTACAGTGCACTTTCTGGTACAATTTTCTTAATAATTTCACCAAAGTCCTTGCACTCAAGTGTAATTTTACATTCTTTCAAATCCTTTGCATTCTTTCTGCACATTTCCAACTTTCCCTTTGACACCAAACGGACCGCCTGCAGACCACAAAACTTAAAAGCCGATATTTCCTCCTTGTTCTTCTTTTTCATGTGTGGATCAGATTTAAACAATTCTGCCAATTTCTTTTCTTTTTCTTTAGCCAAATCTCCAAGCATGTTCACAGTATCTACTGTTTTTCGATGTATCCCTTTAATAAAGTCTTCAATTTTTGCAACTCTGATCCATTGCAAAAGCATGGCCACACCCTTGCCTCTAGTTCAAGTTACAGAAAGTTTCAAACAGTTGTTTACTCCTTGTTCAGACTACCTTGCTTTTACCAATGTACTCTGAAGAAACAGAATGTGTAATCCTTTCGATCTTATCAACTGGTCCATGTATTTATGGCACATTTAATTTACACTTTTGAATGCGCCTGCTTTGGGCTTAACTGGTACTGATTGTTCCTTATCAGTTCAACCTAATGTCAGCTAAGGCTTAGCCTAATGCCTTTTATCGTGACTAACAAACTGGACAGTAAGAACAAAGGACAAAAAGGTCTAACAAATTCTCTTATACAGTCACTTTCATTTGCAAGAGGGTGTACAGTCCTATCCTATCTATTATAAATACCAAAACAAGGTCAGAATACCCCTGTAAGACACAACGAGGATACACCATGTATTATCAGCCAATTACAGACAGTATGTTACCTAGTCACCCAAACAGCTATGTTACATCTGCTGATCAGTCAGAGCTCATCTGTTGTTTTGGATTTGAATACCCACTTCCTCTCTTATCACAGCCAGCCACCCCTGCTCAGTGCAGTGAACACATTTTATACTCACAAGATCCGAGCCCTGCTTCTAGGAAAGGGATTCTCTTCAGATCTGTTGTCCCCGAAAGGGTCTTGTAAGAGGTTCGATTTCTTCTTAAAAATAATTAATCTTCTTCAGGTAAAGTTAATCAAAAGTAATTTATTCTGGAATCAAAATGCAAATGGGAACAAAGCAAATCAAAGGTGATACATCAGTGATCGGACATACAAGTCTCAGTTGATGGTGTTCTGAGGTGGTATTAGTGTACTATACTATAGATGTTATTTACTTCTGAGCCAAGCTGAGCTTTCATGGGATCAGAGATGTTGTTTTTTTTTCTGAGCCGGCATGGCACAGAGATGTTAGTTTCTGAGCCACCATCAGTGTAGATGTTAGTTTCTGAGGTGAGCTGACCCAACCTGACCAAAGAAATGACTTCGTACAGCACAGATATACAGCTAGCTTATGTAATTTCCTTGACCAAATTTGGTCTTATTTGCCTAGCATGAGACAAAGCAACATTCAAAATTACATTTGCGTTTCTTCTTCACTTTACTTTATGTCAGCAGAAACCCAGGTAACAAGTTACATTTGAGAACAATGCTATGAGTTTTGCTCAATTCTCTCAGGCAGCTTAGCGCTGTACCCACGCATCACAAGGTCGAACAACAAGACTGGTGATTGTAAACTGCTGATGGTACACCAGCTTACTTTTAAGAGTTTATTAACCTTGTGTTGATTCAGAGCATACATTAAACACAGGAAAATCACACAATGTTTACACAGTTTCAATGATTTCTCACTTCGTTCACCATTTAAATGAGAAGCATAAGTAACAAGTTGTAGAATGTAAAAGAACAGATGGCCGATGAAACAATAAGGGCTTGAATTTAACTGGAACAATGTGTATACTGCCCCCCACAAGGTGCGCATTTACAGAAAAAGCCTACGTGTTCCAATTGTGTGTTGTTATGCGTTCTGTGACACTTAGCTAAAGTTACAGCATGTCACTTTTATCAAAAGTAAATGTTTTTAGAACCAGTTTCAATTGGTTTGATTATTATGGTTTGTATATTGGCTCAAAACAGCTTATTAAGCAGAAACAATTTAAAAGAAAACAAAAGTGTTATCTGTCCCGAGGTCACAGCTGCACGCTGAGTTATGAAAAGCCAGTCACTCCCTACAAGGCCAGGGCAATACATAGGCGAAAATACTTAAATTTTTTTATTATGCTACGATAACAAGCTCCAAACCATTTAATTACCCGTGTATTACTTCATAGCCTACACACACAGGCACAGAGTTTAAAACAAACTCTAGGTGCTGGTTTCTGTGTTCACTGAAGAAGAGTTACATGGTTTATGCCCTTGAGGAAGTCTGTTGACAGAATTAAATGCTGATTCTGTGCCAGGTGATGCTTCTTTAGTAAATATGGACTGGAGAGGAGGGCTATAGTGGAAAATTATTGACCCGAGGGAAGACTGTTGTTACCGGCAGTTTTCCACTATTAGCTGAGTCTGCAGAACATATTTAATATATGAGTCAGTCAAACTAATGAGAGAAATATATATGAATCAGTACTTAGTCATTCTGGCCTGTGATTGGATAAAACCTCATCATAAGAGGGCTTCCGAGTAGAGCATCCAGTAAAGGCGCTCCTCATGGGGTGCAGGATGCGCCCTATACCCTGAAGATTGCTGGTTCTTATCTAGGCTATGTCCTTTGCCGACCGTGACTGGGAGTTCCCAGGGGGCAGCACACGATTGGTCGAGCGCCGTCCAGGTAGGGAGGGCTCAGGTCGGCAGTGTTATCTTCTGTTCACCACGCACTGGTAACTCCGTTGGCCGACGGGGCGCCTGCGGGTCTGTTGTGGAGCCATTCAGATCTGTGCTGTCCTCTGGCACTATAGGTCTGATGGCTTCGCTGTGGACCTGCAGTGCGAAAAAATACGGCTTGGCAGGGCATGTTTCGGAGGATGCGTGTTTCTGCTGCCATTTCGCAAATTCGGCACGTGGGTTGCAGCACTGGACTGAGATTAATTCATACAATTGGTGATTCCAAATTGGGAAAAATGGGCTAAAAAATCCAGTGGCGACTACATTAAAAATAAATAGGAGCAAAAATAGATTGAACTATTGCCTTAACAGCCTTACACCACCAGTCTCTCTCTGACATGTGATTGGTTCACATCACTGTCAGTCCCGCCCCTTTTCAAAGAAACACCCTTTACTTCCATTCCTAACAAGAAGAGAAAATGGCTGAATGAAAAACCTGCTGGACAGTGATTCAGTGACGTAACAGAAAATTAATTACAAAACATAATACAAAAGAAAGCTACTTCAAACACTAAATTGGTGTTTAAAATGTCACTTTCTGACTATAATTCAAACAAATTCAACTTGATGATGTAAACAAATATGCCAAAAAAAACTTTGATAACTGTGCAATATGAACTTCAAAGACATTTTCTGTTATTTATTTATTTACTTATGTTGTGTCAGCTATATTTAGACAAAATATACAAAAGTCATATTTACTATCTAACCTGGCCTCACTTATTATTTTGAATGATTCATATATTAAATATGTACTGCAGAATCAGCCATAGCGGGAAATGAAATGCTCCTCGGGAAGACTATTGTTACTTGCAGGCTTCATGCATTATAGTCCCCTGTCGGTAACAATAGGCTTCCCTCAGGGCAATAATTTTCTACTATAGCCCTCCTCTTCAGTCCATATGTATACAGAGGAAATATTTGCACCGTGTTTTAAATAAAAGTTAAGTTAAACTGTTTATTCACACAAAATAGTGCTAATTGCATTTTGGTGTTAAACCCTTCATATCTGGCCCATATTATGGTGGAAGGATAAATGTTCCTAACCAGAGTCAATGCGAAAATAAAAATGAATGAACACGAAAGGCCTAAGGGACTGGTGAGTTATGCTGAAAAGGTATGAACCCTCCCTTAAGTGCATTGTATGCACTTACAGTATTATTGCACCACAATGTTACACCAGATACATTCATAGATATGGCATTATTTTCAGACCCGAGTAAAAGCTTGACTGTCTGCATTTAAATTGATATAATAATACAGTGCTCTCTTCCTTGCCAGTGTAGGGAAGATGAATTTCAGCTGACTGTTACATTAACTTAAGATGTGACACATTAAGTTGTCACATTTCAGGAACCTTGAAAAATGAAACATTCCTTCTATTATGTCCCATTTGGAAATAGTGTGTCCAGTTGGGAAACTCAATACTCAGCAGTCTCCCAAGTGCAGGGAGTGAAGAAATAAATATTGAATGCATCATTTTCTAGAAGCGCATTTTAAACTAAGGCAATGCTAATGATATCATGACCACAGGCACACTTACAAGGGAAATAAATAAACAAGTACAAGCCATTGATGAAGCAACATTTAGGGACCAGCACATGTATATATATATATATATATATATATATATATATATATATATATATATATATATATATATATATACTGGCCATTATTTTGGGCAGAAAAGTAAGACTTTTATTTTGTTATATTTTTTAATAAAACAATATATAAAAAACAAAAAACAAAAAAAAAAAAAAAAAGTATGATCCTTATACTTTTCATATATAGAAATTGGCCCCTTTTTTTATATATTTGAAATATATGGGATATATTTAAAATATATTTTAGTCTGTAATCCATATATTTATTTTATATAAATTACAGACTAGTGAAAATAAATATTGCACCATAAATTTTCAAAATATAAAATAAATATATGGATTACAGACTAAATTGTATTTTAAATATATCTTTACATTTTCTGTATATGAAAAATGTAAGGATCATACTTTTTTTTTTTTTTTGTACCATATATTTAAAAATATATGTTTTTTTCCATAAGGGGAAGACTGTGGCGATCATGTTATTAGTATTATTTTTTTGAATATAGACAGTTTATTTAAAATAGTTATGTGTGCACAAGTAAACAGCAGCTCGTACAATAAATAAATTAATATAAAGATTAAATGTGCTGCTAGTCATACAACTAACATTCAGTCATTAGACTTTTAAATCCAATTGCTGAAAGGTGACCATGTCTGACAAGTCAGAGTCTAATAGAATATTCATTTAACCACAAGTGACTGTGTCTGCTCAAGTGCAAAACAAGTTAATATCATCCAAGAGGTTATTTTCTCTTCTTTATCTCTTGTCTCGAGTGGAAGGGTAATGCACGATGAAACCCAGACTGGGAGAAGGTCTCTGATGAAGTTCTCACTCCTCAGGTCAGCCTCTTATCTTAATGGCTGGCGGTGTCACTGTGAGGCTATAGGCTTGAGTTACAGCAGCGCTAGGCCACAGCTGATCAGAATTAAGTACTTCACTTAGAATCAATTGTAAACATCCTTTTGGTATCGGGCACCTAATCACATAACAGAAAAAGGAAAAATGCAACGCTGAAACAGGAAGTATTGACTGTTTGATGCCAGCACCATTTTCCCACTACCCCTTGCTCTCCAACTCAATAGTGCACTTTGTTCGCCATTTAGTTAAACCATTACTTGACTATAGCTTTACAATTACAGTAGGTTAGGCCTTTTTTAATTTTTTTTTTTTTTACTTTTTTAGACTTCCAAGGATTCTGCCAATGCTGTTTTCAAATAGACTTAAAAAACAACTTTAACTGTTTATCCAAAATGTGAAGAACATATAAACATTAGAAAATGTATTATCGAGCGGAAGCCATTCGGTCTGATTCCTAGTAACTGGCTAATGATAGCTGATTCCATACCCACTCCATTCTAACTGTGTCCTCTGGCCCTGGTTCTGCTCTGTAAAAACACTATTTTAAGAGTGCTCACTAGTGGCTGTATTATCTGTTGAGATGTTTTATCCACCCCCCCCACCACCATTATCTTACCATGCACAAATTTGCAACTACAATAGATTTAAAGAAATATTTCAAAGCTTAAAGTAATCTAGTTTCCCTATAATTATAGCCCACACAATCAGATCAGATGATAACAATCTCCACGGCAAATGGATTTCAAAATATAAATGTGTTGCCAGTTTACATTTAGTATTTGTTGTATGTTTTTGTTTCTGGCTATTGCAGCATTTATTAAGTTGCTACTGAAGACAGTGCATTTGGAATTGTGAATACTATTAATGATTTTCCATATTCAGAGTTTAGTAATGCAAGATATCACCCTTACACCTGAAGATAACTGCTGCTGTCTGCTAATCAGATTCCTGGGTGTGTGTGTGTATATTATATATATATATATATATATATATATATATATATATATATATATATATATATATATATATATATATATATATATATATGGACAGTTTACATTGGAATATATCAGAAACAGTACTACACAAAAGCCCGGTTTACTCCTTGTGCATATAGTTTCCTGCCATTTGTGTGTGCAGTTTGTAAAATTAAATACTCTAAGAAAATACAAGAAAAATAAACACTTATAAACCTCACAAAATCATGTGCTTTCAGTGGGAGAAACAAAATAAAATAACACAATGCAAAATATCCATTATACAGTGCCGGGAAAAAGTTTGTGAACCCCAGTGATTATTATGGAAATTCAATAGTTTTACCATGATAGCTTTCTTGAATCAAAAAATATCCAGTAGGGTTTATATAAACCAAGTCCATGTCTTTTGAAACAAAATAATGTATGAATTAGACAAACAATGAGTAATTAAGATTCAGGGTATGTGAAAAAGTAAATGAACCTCTGGTTTTATCAGCTCAATTAAAGGCATAATTAAAATCAGGTGTTTAAATAATTAGGTAGATCTTCAGGGGTGAGTTTGGGCGGCCCCACCCTATATAAAGATCAGAAACTTTGTGAGTTTGGTCTTCACCATACAGATATGTGGAAACACGTCATGCCACGATCAAAAGAACTTTCTAAGGACCTCAGAAAAACAGTTATTGATGCTCATCAGTCTAGAAAGGGTTACAAAACCATTTGTAAGGATTTGGGGCTCTACCAATCCATTGTCAGGCAGATGGAGAGAGTTCAAGACCACAGTCACTCTACCCAGGAGTGGTCATCCTACCAAAATCTCTCCAAGAACAAACCAGAAAATCATCAAGGAAGTCACAAAGAACCCCAGAGTAACATCCACGGATCTGCAGGCCACTCTCGCCTTGGCTAATGTGAGTGTGCATGACTCACCATCAGAAAAAGACTGAACAAGAATGGTGTTCATGGAAGGAGAGCTAAGAGGAAACCACTGCTCTCTAAAAAGAACATTGCTGCCCGTTTGTGTTCGAACAGAAGAACCTCATCCCAAACGTTAAGCATGGTGATGGGAGTGTGATGGTTTGGGGCTGCTTTGCTGCCTCAGGACCTGGATGGCTTGCCGTCATTGACACAACCATGAATTCTGCATTGTATCAGAAGATTCTAGAGGAGAATGTCAGGCCATCCGTCCGTGAGCTGAAGCTGAACCGAAAGTAGGTCACGCAACAAGACAATGATCCTAAACATACAAACAGATCTACAAAAGAATGGCTGCAGAAGAAGAAATTCTGAGTTTTAGAATGGTCTAGTCAAAGTCCGGACCTAAACCCCATCGAAATGTTGAGGCAGGACCTGAAGCAAGCTGTCCATGCAAGGAAGCCCTCAAATGTCACCATGTTGAAGCAGTTCTGTAAGGAGGAATGGGCCAGAATTCCTTAAAACTGATGTGAGAGACTGACCAACAGTTACGGAAAACGCTTAGTTTAAGTCATTGCTGCTCAAGGGGGGTGCCACCATTTACTGAATCGAAAGGTTCACCTACTTTTTCACACATGGATATTGAATGTTGAATCATTTGTGGATAAATAAATGTTGAAAAAGTATCGTGTTTTTGTGTCATTAGTTTAATCTGGTTATCTTTATCTAGTATTAGGATTTAGGTTAAGATCTAATAACGTTTTGGGTTTGAAATATGTGAAAATCCTAAGGGGTTCACAAACCTTTTCTCGGCACTGTACATGTTTATCTAAGAGTTGTAATATAATTTCCCCTTTTATTTTACCATCACTAGCATCCCGTGTGAACATTGCACTCTTTGGTTTTGTCAGTAATATCGCACATCGTGTTAGCCGTGTCTGCCCAGTAACCTGTCCCTCCATTTCCTGCATGCATACAATTAGTGTGGATAGTGGGGGTTACATTTTTGTGTTCTTTGAAAATATACATTATTTCAGTAGTGTACGACTAAAAACAGTAGAAATCAAAATATAAATGAAAAACTGACAAACAGTAAATAAGAAATGTTGTACATTTTATTGCTTTTGTATGCTTTAAGAAGCAGAACATATAAAATAACATATGTATTTGTTATTTTAATATATGTATATGTTATTATATAATATGGACATCTTACTGATTGCTTAGTAGTGCGTTTTCCTCCTTGCAAGTAATTTTAGAAACCTCCATGCATCTGATGTTCTTCTTTAAACTGTCTGTTACAGAGACAAGGCAGAACAAATCCAAATGCCAACCTCTCACTGTTCAGTACCGTCAACCAAGTAGTCTGCCAAGATATGCCACCTAATGGTTAACAGAGCACTAGGACCCTAATCATATACAGTGAATCTGACTTAATACCAGTCAGTTCTCTTCTCCACGGGTGGAGCACCGTCTGGAACTGAACAACTGAATTCTCACATGTAAAAGGACATTTTTTAAAATAAATATTAACAAATAAAAATATGTCAAACATACACAACAATCATTAATGTGATCAAATAAATACTCACACTTTGAACATAATTCATATAAAAATAAATCAAACTATCAAATATCATAGAGCGCCTGCTGGGTTTCTGTTCTGTTTGTCACCCTGTGTGACTCTCCTCATTGGTGTGCTGTAAGGTTGTTATGCCCCAGCCCTTTCCCATGGTTATGTATTATTCTTTGCACTGAAAAAGAGAGTTTCGCTGTATGTCAAGAAGCCACTCCAGACACTTGTCATGTTTCAGCTATTGCCACCTGCATGTAAGTCTGGATGGTTAATTAGACGAACAGTTTGAAAAGGTCATCTTGGCATTATATATTGTTATTTATTGACTTGAAACATGAGCAACTTCACCCTAATTAGCTTAAATTTTAGAGTTCCTCTGCTTAACAAGCAGATAAAGGCTAATTGTCACGTTTTCCCCCCATTTTTCTTTTAAACCAATGATCTAATGCTGCTAAATTGGATGCTATTTTATGTAATGTGACATAAGGTTAAATTACATTTTATGTTCTTACAGAATAGCAGTATAATTGCTTTATTGAGGCTGCATTACCTTCTAAAATGTCTTGCTGCAAGACCAGAAAAAAATATCAGAAGGATGAGTATGGCAGTTAGCAGTGGTGGTTAAACTAGAGGGGCCAAGCTATTAAAACCAACATTTCTTTTCAGAATTTACTAATAGTGTGCTCAGTTAAAAGGTGTGCTGTACACAATAACATCATGCATATTAAATGAAAGCCTACTTTATTTATAGAGGAACTGGCTTCTTTGTTTTTTGCAGGTCCTTTTCAATCGACAGTAGACCAAGTCCGTTAAGTCTGTCTTGGGTCATTGTATTGTGCAGGAAAGTCTTTATACATTTCAGTGTACTGAAACATGTCTCTTTTTCCGCGTTGTTTCTGGGAAAGTAAGGGTGATCTCTGTTAGTTGAAAGATTTCTGAAAAAGGGCCCTGATGGTTGTTCTCCTCCAGCACTTCAATCAATAAGATCAAATGACATCAAGTGATTTATTTTGTCTAAGCGTTCTTTTGCCTGCAGAATCATAATGTTACATGCTTCCTGAAACTGCATCAGCATTGCTTGATCAAATAATTTTATTTTGTGGTTCAGTTTCTCTTGGGTTTTCGACTTCTTCTGTGGGAAGGTTTTCTTTCAATGCCATCACAAATATAGTGAATTTGTCCTGAGAGTGTTTAATTGTAATGCAGTCAAATTTCATTTTAATAGGGTTTTATAAAGAATGTCCAGGTTAAACATGGCAGAATGAAAATAAACTTAAAAGAAAATCTTTATCTCCCAGAAGCTTTGCCAGCCAATAAGATTGCTGAACTGATCCATCATCTCAACTGTCCTTTTTCTGAATTTTCTCAAAGCACTCGTGCAGAGCCTTTTGATTTTCATACACAGGATTTACTGTTCTGCTTATAAAGTTCCAGTGTTGCCCGAGATCTTGGAATCCTTCTTTTGCACAAGTTGCCAAGAACAGCTGTTGGTTTCGGGATGTTGAGAAAAGCGTTGAAAAGGCTGAAAGATTTGCAAAGAAAACTCTGTTTGGTTTGACAACTGAGCAGACTTGTTTCATAACAATATTTAACTGGTGAACATAAAAATGGACAGTGTGCATACTGATAACTTTTATTGAGTCTTGTTTGGACTCCATTTAACGCCTGCTCATTACAGCTGCACTGCCGTTTGTCTGCACGATAAGTTTAGTTTTTAAATTGTAAGGCTCTAGTTCTTGCTTCAGAAGAGTTGCTGATCCTTCAGCTGTTCATTCGCAAACTTCCAAAAAAGAGTGAAAACTCTCAACTTCAGAGGCCTCAGTGATATACCTAAGCACAATCATCAGTTGAGTTATACATGACAAATCTGTCATTTCGTCGGCTTGTACTGACACAAAGCTTGCATTTGAAACTTCAGTTTTAATGTTCTTCTTGTGCACTTCCAACATACAATCTAGAAGTTTTTTCCTTATGGTCTTCAATGTATTTTTAGACACAGTTGTCCGCTAACTGATTGTCTAGTTTAGACAATGCATATACCAAATTTAGAAACAATCCAAGACTTAAAGAAGACCCTCTCTCATCATGACCTCTCTCTCAGTGGCAACTCATGACTTCCACAGAATCTGATGCAGTCAGTTATCCAGGAAAGAACACACCTATTCTTCTGTACAAGCTCATTATGCATTTGCACGGAAATACGATAACGCTTCCAGTAATTTTCAGCTTAACACAGTTCCCTATATGAGAAGGTTTTGGTCCAAGCTTAAAAACAAGATGCATGGAAAACAAAATAACATTTTTTTTTCTTCATTCACCTTCCTGTCAAACCATGACCGACAAAAGCTTTGTTTTTTGTCAACGCAATTCATCATACTCTACTAGCCGTTTACCCTTCTGTCACAAAGACGGCTGCAGTGGGTGACGTCAGACCAGAAACAGGAAATAAATGACAGAGAGAGGTGGAGTTTGGTGGAGCTGAACGAATGGTTTCGCTCAGCATTTAATAAATGAACAGACAGCCAGAAAATAAACGGTTATAACAAACACAAAAACACAGGACACGGCACATTCGCCAAAACAAAAGAGACAAACAAAACAAACTAACATTACACAAAACACGGTGAGCAGATATTTTAACTTTACGTTATTATTTTATTATTTATTACCTTCGTCTCCAATCCCATTTGCCACTCACTGAACACCCAACCCCGAGTGAGTAAAAACATGTAGCTTTTATGCAGCTTACCGTGACTCCATTGCTAATCAATCATTCAGTTGGAGTCGCGTTACAACTGCACATGAATTAATAAAGTGCAATTCCTCGTGCTCACATATTATTACATTTTACTTGCACGTGAAGTGCTGTGCAATCCTCATGCCTAAATACAAATATATATTTTAAACACTCGTGTTACACAGACCCGTTTATATCCCATGTACCAATGACTACACCAACATTAACACACCACACAAAATATACACAGGGGCGGGCACTTTGCCACACCTTGTCACTCACCAGATAACTGAAAAACTCGTAGGCTGAAGGGTTGCTTCTGTAGTATTCAGTAAATACTCTGTTAAATCTTGAGCTGTTGAAGATTTGCCCCATTTTATTCCCGGTGTGCTTTGTGTGAACTATAGGGAGCCAGCAAGCACCGGCTGGTGAAGTGATGAACACATAGCAACTCAAACAGTGTCAAGGGCTAACGAAATGTAGCCCTGTCTGGTCTGATAACGACAAGGAATGTCAACAACGACCTAACGCAAGAGGGCACACCTTCACTGTATATTTCAATTAGGGACTGAATTAAATTAACTGATGATAAGAGGAACTAACAAATAAATATTAGTGCTTATAAGTTAACAT
This sequence comes from Polyodon spathula, assembly GCF_017654505.1. Lineage (NCBI taxonomy): Eukaryota > Metazoa > Chordata > Actinopteri > Acipenseriformes > Polyodontidae > Polyodon > Polyodon spathula. Next base: position 45,211,749 of record NC_054539.1, read on the forward strand.
GTTGGAATAATATGTCCCTGGAGGGGCTTAACCCTTTCAGCCCTCAAATATCAGTCACCACTGGCAATTAGTCATAGTAAGCTACTTTATATACAATCAAGTCAAAATAATATTGTATTTGAGAAGATAAGTCTTGAAACATTAACACTTCTATTTAACATATGCAGATCTTAACAATCAGCTCTAATTAAGGATCCGGTTTAAGAATAACACTTTTTAAAGTTAGTAATAGCTGTAGCCTAGCCTCCCTAATGTGACAGCTTTTAGAATCTTTTCCTTTCAGCTGGCGCATAAATTATCTTTTGAGTTAATTTCATGATTTTATTCCAAGAGATTCTTGCAGTTCAGCTAAATTGAGGATTGTTATATACATCTCTAAATTCACCATTCAAACAAACCCATCTGGTAAAGTGTTTAAAGGAAATGTGGAGCCGTAGGTGGTTCTTCCAGGAAACATCCTTGTGATGTTTTAATTACTATGTTAAACCATGAAAGATGACACCTTCTCTGAAAGTAGTGGTGAGACAATGTCACAGCAATTAGTTAAAGTGAATTTGACTTTCTCGTCAATATTTAAAAAAAAACGTGAGGATAACACCTTGTAAGAAACATCTGGAAAGATATGGAAGCATCCTAAATACAATAGAGGATGTAACTACTGAGATTCGAAAAGTAGGTCCCAAGACCAATGCATTACCAACTAACTTTGCCTCCATTTGTGAAGCATAGAGACACAACTTTAAAAAGTACTGCTGAAGTTCTTTAAAATCTTTTAAATACACATCTTTGAGACAAAATGATCAGGGTCATACGTGTTTAACCCTTGCTGCCCTCTAAGAATAGTTTTGAAATAGTGTTGTATCTCTTTTGATGAAGTCAGTAAGGAGGTGTGGATAAAGTTTAAAATATATATATATATATATATATATATATATATATATATATATATATATATATATATATATATATATATATATATATATATATATATATATATATATATATATATATATGGGTAATATCAGTTTATCAATGGTATATCCCCACACGTCAAATATGTTTATGGCATAAGTTGAAGTGTGGTTTTACCACAGGAGGATTCACTGCAGGAGGATGTCCCAGTTTATGTAAGGACATACTCCTAAGGCGAATAAAAAATGTGTAACACAAACGATCATTCGCTATTCCGTTTATACCACAAGTATATATTTTTAATAAATAGCGATAAAAAGTGTAATTTTCTTCTATTAAAGCAATTAATTCATGGGTTATTATTTTAACTGGCGGATGTTTAATTTTCAACAGAGTATGTTTTAAGGGAGATTCAATTTGAACCCTGTTTATGGGCTGATTTGCAATCGTCTCTTTAGATAGATCCTTGGGCTCAGTCTGTTAATTTTCAGCCTCTCTGTTGTTTCCTATCATTACCAGTGCTGATGAAGGGGCTGCAGACTGTTTGAATAAGTGAGATGCAGGCAGATTGGTAACTGTCATTTATTGACTAAACTTGTTCTCAAGGAAATCATGATCAGAATCAAAACCATAGAAATCTGAAATTATTTTGGACATTTTAGTTTGAACTTTCGAAGCTCCTAAATTTCAGAAGTACAATAGGTATACCCATGCTTATGGTATAAACCTTGTTATCTGTTTCCTTGATCTTTGTGTGCATGTTGTAATTGTAAAAAAAAAAAAAAAAAAAAAGTGCACTCTGTAAAAGGTTACACTGTTTAAGAGAGTAAACCCTATAAGCACTTACACACAGATTTATTATGATTTATTATTATGGTGGCTAAAATACACATTATGGTGTTTGTACAGTACACAGTTTACCTCACAACCTCACAGTTAATAAGGCACATTGATAAGGTTGGTTCATTTTATTTTTATTATATAAGAAAAACACAGAGAAATTGTATCTTTGTAGCTGAGCCTTCCTAATGTGACTGCTTATAGACAAATGTTGGTTTGACCAAAAAAATAAATAAATTAAATGTGACCCAGCAGTTAGCTTTTCCACATAAGCTAAATTAGCCTGTTTGCTGGTATTTTATTAATTCTGAATTACAGCTACATAATATGGCATTTACATATGCAGCGTCCATTCAAATAAGGCTAAATATACCAACAGTATTAACTGAATTTGGCTATCAGGCATTCTGCTACTGCTACCCTTGGGTGTATAACAAGTTAGCAGCTGCATTTAATGTCTCAACCAGCATCTGTATGTAAAGCAAATTTGGAGCATCCAGCTGTAAAATGTACTTGCAATATCTAATTAGCCAATCGTGTAATGCTTCTTATTTATTTATTATGGAAGGAAAATGCTGTGATTTTTTAACTGATTGCCTTCTTGCAACCAGACTCTGCTGCTGCCATGTGGATGCTTGAGTAAATGAATTGTGTTGTCTCATATGATCATTTCTTGTTTACGTCTCCACAGTTAATTAATAAATTCAGTCAGTCTAGCAGGGGTCCTGGGCAGAGCTTCTGTTGTGTTTACACCAGTGACAGAGTGTAGGCCTTCATTATTAGATGTTTGTTATCAGAGCTTTAAAAGGTTTCATAGGCTTCTCGTAGAATTATTTATAGTTAAACAGTGGATCATAAAAATAAATAAATAAATAAACATTTAACTTTTTTGAATTCGTGTTTCTTTAACAGATCTTGTTGTGGACATCTGACCACAGTCAGTGTTTTTAGCTTGTGCCTCCACATTATGCTACAATATACTTGAATACCTTTGTAAGGGCAGGTTGTAAATTGTAAGTAATTACCAGTTCATCTTTTCTAGTATAAAATGATACAATTGTCACACTACATATTTGGGTTAATTTCTATACTACTGTATGGTGTGGAGTGACAGTGTTCTTTGTCATTTCTGTAGTATAGTTTCATTTTTTTTCTTGCTTCTTTTCATTTGTGTTTTTTGTTTTTTTTCACATCATAATGACGTCAGTGTGGGGAACATTTCAGCCAATAATGCTCAGACTGTTTTCTGCAAAAAAAAAGGACCAAAGCAATGTTGTCAGAGGAGTCTTTGTTTTGCATAATTCAGTTTTGACTGTTGGCATCCCTTAATTACAGTGTAAAAAAAAAAACCCAAAAAAAACAGTGCAGTAAGAGGGAACGTTGTATGGTGAATCCCTTACCTTGACCCCTGATTATGACGGTGATATTGTTGTTCTTTTTTCTGCAGTGAGAATTTAATGTGTATGTTCTGTTACATGTTGGACATGTAGTGTGCGGTAACGTACCAAATTGTGACACAGGTACAGATAGAAAATAAGTATTTGCTCTACTCCAGCACCGGATAACTATTCAGTTTCTATTTTGGCACGCCCCTCACATTGACAGTTTGTTTAAACATATGTACTGCCCCTAATAAGTCCTTGGATGCAGATTTTAATGAGCCATGTGCTGCTTCTTACCAGAATATTTTTCATAATCCTTAACCAACAAAACCGACTGGCTGGCGAACTAAATCTGTACAGATTCAAAGCCACAAGGTTGTTGTGTATGAAAACAGCGGCTCTTCCCATTGGGTAAAGACAATGGCTCATTGGAAAGCAATGGATCCCGACAAAGCCACAGCAAACACGTTTCAAAAATCAGATTCAGAGCTTAACGTCAGTTGAATTCATGACAAGAGAAATAAACTGGATTATAAGAGATGCTTTGATCTCGGTTCATACGCTAACTGAGGTTTTAGGAATAAAAGAAACATTTTGTTGCTGACTTTTCAAACAAGCCTTCTGGATTTCTTTCTCACGGCAACATCATTTCAATGGCTCTACATGCCAGGTACCTGCAGCACAGCAGTCAGAACATGCAGATAGCTATAATGAGTTAAAGACAAGCACACATTTCAGACATTTTATTTGAGATTGCAAATGGATGTTGTACAATTTTTATTAATCTCACAATTTCCCAATGAGACCCTGTGACAGGGTGTATTTTGTTTATTGTGTATGGTTTGGGTTATGTAGCACAGGTGATTTAAAGTGCATAGTTGTATGTGGGCATGGGTAATGCACAAATAGTTCATGTGCAGACTGACCGGCACAGCTATATAAGAGGTACAGATTGTTCACTCGGGTTTGGGGTGTTCAGAGGTGGAATGAAAGAGATCTAGAAAGGTACATTTAAAATAATAGTTGCTATGCATGCTGGTTTTACACCAGCACCCTACTTGTTGCTTTATTTTACCTGTTTGTTTTGGCCATCGTGCCTTTTGTTTTGTGAGAGGTTGTTTGTTTTGCTTCATCTTTTTATTTGTAATAAATCTGCACAGCAGTGCTTCACTCATAGTACTGTGTCTCTGCATTTCCTGGTCTGACATCACGCGCAAGCCATCCTTGCCACAGACCCCTTTAAGGTAATGCTCTGTCTGAACTGAGAGTAAGTTGTGCATCTGTGAGCTGGCTGAGGGTAATGTAATTATAAAAAGCGAGATGAGGAAATGGGTTAAGATTGACATGACAGGCTCACCTGGTAGAAGCGCAGCGACCTGGTGCACAGGATGAGTCATGCAGCGTTGGTTTGCGTCTTGCCTGTGGGAATTAGTCTGGTCTTCATTGGAGACTCCGAAGAGAGCGTCGCATTGGTTCAGGCGCTCCCTTAGGGTTAGGGTGGTAAACCTGGCAGGGACTGTTTCTCCTCATCGCTGTACAGTGAACCCTGCTGGCAGGCACCTATTGAGCTCAGAGAGGAGACCTGCAGAGCTGGCCTTTGTCCTCCATTGGTCGTTAGCTCGCTGTCATTCGTTCTCGAGTTCCTGGGTAAAAAAAAGAAGCTGGCTTGGTCGTGGGATCGGAAGACGCCCACTGAATCTTCGGGTCTCCTGAGCCATGTGGGAAATTGCTGCGGTGAGGAGAAAAGCGACTGAGCATTCCATATTGGGTGAAAATCGGGATGGGGGGAACTATAATTGGACACACAATAAAAAAAAAGAAATTACACGACAGCAACTAAACTATTTTATTGTTTTGTGTTATGTTATATGTGATTAAGTATGACTTCATTGCACAGCTTTAATTGTCAACTGTTATGTGATATTACCTTCTCTGGGGTCCACCTAGAAAGGCCAAGACAGAAATAGAAATGAACATTGCTAAGGGGGCTAAAACCAATTCCAAAATGTTTTTCCAATATTACAATAGCAAGAGAACATTCAAAGAGGAGGTTAAATGTCTAAGAGATACAAATGGCAAAATCACAGATTAGCAAATATATTAAATGATTACTTTTCACAAGTTTTTACAAAGGAGGATATGGACAACATGCCCCACATGTCATCCAGTTCCTATCCAGTTTTAAATAACTTTAGCATAACCGAGGTAGAAGTGTTAAAGGGACTAGGAGCGCTTAAAATAAACAAATCCCCTGGGATGGATGAGATCCTCCCAATAGTACTCAAAGAAATGAAAGAAGTTATTTAGAGACCGCTAACCAAGATCATGCAACAGCCTCTTGACACATGGGTGGTACCGACAGACTGGGAAATTGCAAATGTAAAGGGAAACAAAACTGAACCAGGTAAATACAGACCAGTAAGCATAATTTCTACTATTATCAAACTTATGGAAACTATAAGATGATCCAAAATGGAAAATTACCTATATGGTAACAGTGTCCTGGGAGACAGTCAACATGGTTTTAGGAAAGGGAGATCCTGTCTAACTAACCTGCTTGATTTTTTTGAGGATTCAACATCAATAATGGATAACACTGTGTAACACAATTTTTGTTCCTGGGTAGTAAGTGTTATTTCCTAATTGCTTATGCCTCAAAAGTATAGAAAATGGCAATTATTCCCCACAAACTTTGCTTTTGTGACCAGGACAGTGATATTTCGAAATATCACTATTTCCAATGGGAAAACGGGCAAATGTGTGTCTTTTCATTCACATAAAGTCAGAAAAAAACAACATATGAATCCAAATTAACATGTATTTATACTAAACTAATACAAAAATGACTACAAAAGATTTAGAAGTGAGTAGTTTTTCGAGATTTACGATTATACTGTATTTTTTCCCCCCAAAGTTTGTGGGGAATAATAGCCATTTTCTATACTTTTGAGGCATAAGCAATCAGGAAATAACACTTACTACCCAGGAACAAAAAAAATAAAAAAATGTGTTACACGGTGATAATTGCAAAGCATATGACGTGGTTTATCTAGATTTTCAGAAAGCTTTTGACAAAGTCCCGCATAAAAGATTAATTCTCAAACTGAACACAGTAGGGATTCAAGGAAAAACATGTACATGGATTAGGGAGTGGTTAACATGTAGAAAACAGAAAGTACTGATTAGAGGAGAAACCTTAGAATGGAGTGTGGTAACCAGTGGAGTACCACAGGGATCAGTATTAGGTCCTCTGCTATTTCTAATCTACATTATTGATTTAGGTTCTGGTATAGTAAGCAAACTTGTTAAATTCGCAGACCACACAAAAATAAGAGGAGTGGCAAACACTGTTGCAGCAGCAAAGGTCATTCAAAATGAACTAGACAAGATTCATAACTGGGCAGACACAGGGCAAATGACATTTAGTAGAGAAAAGTGTAAGGTACTGCACACAGGAAATAAAAATGTGCAATAAATATCATATGGGAGATACTGAAATTGGAGAAGGAATCTATGAAAAAGACCTAGGAGTTTTTGTTGACTCAGAAATATCTTCATCTAGACAATGTGGGGAAGCTATAAAAAAGGCCAACAAGATGCTCGGATACATTGCGAAAAGTGTTGAATTTAAATCTAAGTAATGTTAAAACTTTATAATGCATTAGTAAGACCTCATCTTGAATATTGTGTGCAGTTCTGGTCACCTCGCTATAAAAAAGACATTGCTGCTCTAGAAAGAGTGCAAAGAAGAGCGACCAGAATTATTCCTGGTTTTAAAAGGCATGTCATATGCAGACAGGCTAAAATAATTGAATCTGTTCAGTCTTGAACAAAGAAGACTACGCGGTGACCTAATTCAAGCATTCAGAATTCTAAAAGGTATTGACAATGTCGACCCAAGGGACTTTTTCGACCTGAAAAAAGAAACAAGGACCAGAGGTCACAAATGGAGATTAGACAAAGGGGCATTCAAAACAGAAAACAGGAGGCACTTTTTTACACAGAGAATTGTGAGGGTCTGGAATCAACTCCCCAGTAATGTTGTTGAAGCTGACAGCCTGGGATCCTTCAAGAAGCTGCTTGATGAGATTCTGGGATCAATAAGCTACTAACAACCAAACGAGCAAGATGGGCCGAATGGCCTCCTCTCGTTTGTAAACTTTCTTATGTTCTTATGTTCTTACTGTAATAACGCACAGCTTCTCTCCCCCGCCTCCCAGATCTGTTGGCAAAAGCCCTTAGCTGGTCTCCGGTGTCTTCACTTAATCTATAGCTGTTGGTATTAACTATAGATTGTTCAATTATGTCAATACAAAACAGACCAGAAATGCAATACAATATAACCTTGATAAGGTTAATTCTATATTATACCTTATGCTTGGTTTAGTGTCTGTTTTTCTTTTATTTACTTTGATGTTTTGGGTGTTGGGATAATTGAGGTAATGATTTAAATAATACAATCAGTGTGCAGTGTACTACCTTTCTTTAGTTTTATCAAAAGGAAATGATATTCTCTACTAAGAGAAGGTGTATTAGGAGAAGGCGTATTTACACAGTGGATATAATCAAACATCAGTGTTATCCATTTGGCCTCTACTCTTATCCTGTTGGAACAGAAACTGCTGAATCAGATTGACGGTGCTGGTGTGTACATATATCTTTATTTCACTTTAGTCCCCATACACCTAATTAATCCACTCGATTGACTTGACAGCAATCCCTTCTGCCTTTCACCTTGTGCTGGCATGGCCTGTCTTTTAGAAGAGGGCAGTTGTGGACAGCAGAGTAGTTAATAGACATTAGGTTAGACATTATTCAGTGTCTTTGAGTGAACAAAGGGACATTTTGGAAATAGTTTTTTTAAAACAGTAACTATTACCCTCTGTGTGAAATTGTCCAAAAATAATAATAAAAAAAGAGGTAGAAAAAAAAAGGTCATTCTCATTCAGTTTCCAAGTCCGGGGGGGGGGGGGGGGGGGGGGGGGGGGGGGGGGGGGGATTGGAAGCCCTGTTTGACCCGCCTGCCAATCATGACGATGACACAAAGAGGTTGAAGACGCCAGCCGTACTATTAGTTACCATGTACCCATAGTGGTAAACGACCCTGGGCTGCTATCTGTGTTAGCTCAGGGGGGATCTGGGCAACCCCATTAAAGTGTTGAGGGAATAGGAGAACGTCACGTCATCTCGTACATTGCAGGTTAGTGGAGGTGGCGAGACCCTGATTATAGCAGCAATTTTCATTGTTTGGTTTTGAACTTTACATTTGCTTTCTAGTACCTACAGGTGCTTCAGAACTGTGGCAAGAAAAATAAAACAAAATACCATTGCTGGTAATAAAGAAATAAAACAGTTTGCTTGTGTGGCGTTTCAAAAAAAATACCAGACTCTGTTTCTGTCAGTGACTCACCCACACAACCCCTTGGCGACAGAGATTTAGTGGATATATCCATGATTAAAATAAGAACATTCTGTAGCACAAGCTATTGAGTGTATCAGAGTTATTTTGAGACAATTGCAGCCCCTTGTCGTGCAAGATGAAGTGAGTCTTGAGCATTAAAGATTGCATGTTCTCAAGGGGTATACAGCAAATGTTATCCTTTTTCTGGCCAGTAATGCTGCCATGATATAGTGGATGCATGAAGTTTATGTAAAAATCTACAAACTCTTAAGCTTTGACTAATATTTTGTTTTTTCGGATAACCTTTACAAGGTTGTGTTGCACCATCATTAAATGCTTTTAGATCAAAAATGTGTGTTATAACAAGATGTATAATGGCAGAGAATATATGTTTCAGACTAAACCTATTAATTGTATTATATAAACTGAGCGGGCTGAGGGTGAGTTGCACACTGCATGATGTTTTTCAAGTGAGGAACTTTGTGTTTTTGTTTACTACTTGTAGCAGCACATATTATTATTATTATTGTTTTTATCTTTCAGTGTCATCTATAGCAATAGCAATTAGTTAGTGCCTTGTTCACGTATATTACATAGCATATGTATATATGTATTGTAACACTGCCGCCATTCATGGTCACTCGTTGCCCCTTTAAGAACCCAGGACACAGCAGTTGAGTTTTTGAGCGCTGAGGTGCTATTTTTAATAAAGAAAATAAACAAAATGAAACAAAACACCTATCTCCATTTTGGAGTGCTGACTACACACGTCAGGAACCTTTTCTAACGAGCCGGACAGCTAAGCTGTTTACCGGATAAAAACACACAGTTTAACAACAAAACAAAAGGAACACAGTTACCTACCTTAGTACGATTGAGCACCACTTCAATCCATCACACAGCAACCCTGAAGGGACTGGCTGCTTTCCTTAAATGCCCTGCACCTGGCTCTAATTTACAATACTAGCAAGATGCATGTGATAATTAACAATAAAATAATAAACAAAAACAATTAACACACATTTTTAGGCAGGGAGGAAGGATATTAACACCCTCCCTGCTGTGTTACAGTATATATATATATATATATATATATATATATATATATATATTATATATATATATATAGGTATTACTGTAGTTATGAAAAACACTTGCACTAAAACAGATGTATCAGATTGCTGAATGGATAGGGATTCTAAAGATACAATTTAGTAATTAAGTCTTGTGTATTACTCTTATTTAATTCTACTGTATATCTGTGTTCCTTTGAGCTTGAATGCACTTTTCTAGGGTGAAAAGTATTGCTGTTTATTAATTTAGGACATGAGGTTCATTACCCCTCTTCCTTTTGATAAGTGCCAAGGGGTTTACTGTCTGCAAAACAAATAGGCCCTTGGCTTCATGTCAAATCCAAAGTACACCATGTTGCTGTAGTGTGAGCAGACGGTGGTACAGTTATGTTGTAAAAGCTGGCATCGACTGTAGTGCGAGATTCCTCAATCTTCAAACCACATATCTTTAACCCTTTAGCATTCTTTTGAGGCTGTAGTCTTTCAAATGCAATTATACACAGTACCTGTATGTGGTAATATAACAAGAAATATGTATAGTCAGTGGCAGCTACAAGACTTCTACAATATTTGCCATAAGGTTTTGAAAACTCACATATAACCTTCCATAGAATGTTTGCTAAAACAAATGAGATTTTAAGCTTTTTGCAGTAAGTCCTACATTAGTCAAATGTCAGGAACCTGTTAGCTGGCTAAAATAGGTTGAATCATAGTTGATCTCAGCTAAAGGAATGCTGGAACATTGTATAGATGAGGTTTGAACTGACTGTAAAGCAATCTTTTTTTGCTTGTGTAATAATATATTCAGTGGCAAAACTAAAAACACAGCTGGCTGAGTTTCTTAAAAAATGTTTTGATTAAAAATGTTTTGATTTAAAAAAAAAAAATTACTTTTGCTAAATATTTCCATGGACAAAAGGTCACAAATAAGCTCTGTCTGATTAAATATATGGTTTTAGTAAAATACCAACAAAACAAATATCTCTGTAACAGAACAGTATAACGAAAGGAGAAACAGTCGGATGTAATTCTTTTTTTTTAATTGAGTACGCCACAAACATCTGAACAACCAAAGCATATATGAACATTTATTTTACAAATCAAAAAAAGAAAATGTAAATAAACAAACATCTGAACAGACATCGGTTTACAACATACGGTACATATTTATAAAACTGAAACGACAGCAATACATTTTTTTACTTTTCAACAGCAATAGGTTTATTATCAGATGAGCAAAAGCAACTGAACAACATAGATAAAAAACATAGAAAACTTAAAAAAAAAACATTTTACAGAAGCGCACAGCACAAGCAGTTATATATATATATATATATATATATATATATATATATATATATATATATATATATATTATATAATAAATATTTATTTTCCCCTTCACAATCAATACAGATAATGCGCTTCTCCACGCCGCCTTTCTGCACAGGGCACAGCTGTCCAAGTTTTATTTTTATTGCACTTGCCAACCTGGCATTGGCGTCTCTTGCGGCTCTCAATGGGGTTGCCAGCTTCAGCTGTGGGTACATGTTTGGCAGTCTCCCTCTGTTCCAAATGCTTCTTGCGAAGTTCCTGTGCTAACTGTAAAATATATTCTCTCCTTGGTAAATTCTTCTCTGTGCATTCTTTGTAAAGTACCCAGGAGTTGATGGCTGCTAGGTCCAATACATTGTAAAACACCTGAACAGACCACCGTCGGGAGCCAGCTTTCACGGAATACTTCTGTGCCATCTGATCCAAAACATCAACTCCATATTTTGTTGCGTAGTAAAACTCCACGGTCTCTGGTATTTATTTTCACTAGTCCCGATGCTAATCGACTGACCAAAGCAGCGCAGCTGGCAAGCAGGCGCCAGCCTTCAAAAGGTTGATTGAAAACAATAGACTGTCAGTCTTTCACTCAGGCAGAGAGTAAAAACTAATCTGATAACAGTTAAACACATTGCAGACTCGCAAATACAAATATTAAAGTAGAATACTATTCTGTATAGTCAACATACAATTGTTTTCTGTGTGGCTGTCAGTGTGACTGCTCCCGGGGCTTTTAGGTATAATGTAATATATCTCCTTTATTTCTGCACTCCCGTGTTTCATGCTTTGTGAGAATATTTAATACATACAGACAGAAAGGTGCATGAGCATGCAGCCCCATATGTGTTACACGACTGGAGAAAATTACATTTTAAAACACAAAACCGCCAAAATGGCCACCACTGGGCTTCTAGTGTTAATTTAAAACAGAAAGTGATTCAGTCATTCCCCATCTGTTTATAGATCTTATTACCTTGCAACTAAGAGCCATCTATGTTTATTCAGTGCTCTGTATCTACAGTAGACTTCCACGTGTTACAGAACCCCCTGCAGTGTTTGCAAGAGCCACATTACTTTATTACTTTACTTTATCCTGTGCTGCTCATGTTTGTTTAACATACTGTTTTCGATATATTTTGTTTATTCACGCATCATAGGTAAATAAATTAGGGATACAAAAAAAATAAAAAAACTTTTACTGCAACATTCACCAAATAAATGCTGAGAAACGTATTGTCAGAAGACTGGATAATATATTTCAAAAGAACGCTGCAATACAGACAACACAGGAAACAGCAAAGGTAACATAATGTGTTTCCTGTAATCTCTTCATGGTGTACTATAACACTTTAAACAGTAACCTTCAATCAGAATTTTACTAGTTTCAACTAAACTTGTCAGTTATGTTATGACATTTGCTTCCAAGATAAAACTATAATATTTTATTTTTTTATAGTATAGTTAGGCTTAGTTTAGTGGATAACTTTAGATACTTATAACTGGATGAATATGGCTTTACTGTTTTAATTTCCTATAGTTACTTTAATTTAAATATTCTTTCTAAACCCAAAGAGTTATATTTAAAGCTACTCAGTGTCTGGATATGCATAGAAAAAGCTGCTCCTATTAATAGATTATGGCGATATGGTGTATTCTACTGCTAGTGAATCCACCCTTAATACATTGAGGCCCACATTTATAAAGGGGAAACGCCGACTGCAAAAAGCCACGTAATGTGTGTGTTCAGTACAGCCGCACTGATCGACAAAATAACGACCTATATTATAAGACTAATTAGGTGAAGCAGGCAATTCCGCAATCAAACAATTTAAATACCCCTCATCGCAATTAGCAGTGGAGAATTACACATCTCTCACAAGAAATAGTGGGTTTGGGTGAACCCTGCGTGTGTAGGCTACACATTCCAGAAGAAAATGAGTGGCACACAAAGACTGGTACTAGCCATGGTGATGACTGAATTTTACCAATATGGAAGTGGACATTTTGGTACAAGATGTGTTACAAGCTCGAAATACATCACCAGGACAAATTAATAAAATACGGAATGTGTGGTAGTTTCTTAAATAATAAATGTACCAGTTCAGAGTTTGTAGTTTAGGTAGCTTATACATTACAACGCATCATCCAGTTACTGTGCTTCACATATTAGTTCAACTTCTTATTTTGTATAGAATAATTTCAGGCATTTACACTTTTCAAACTTCAGAAACAATAAGTTTTATTTACTTACATCCATGTCAGTCAAACGGGTGGAAAATCCTTCCATTGTACAGCAATATGTTCAACAACAATAACTCCATACAGCTTCTTACGAAACAGTCTCAAGTTTAAGTACGACATATATCTTCTTACATTCTTATGCAGCTACAACTCTCTTATTTCTTATGTAAGTCTGTTTATGAACTCTATGTATGATTTTAAAGCATATCTGTATGGTCTACAATATAGCTACATTATTCAGATGTGCCTACAGCTAACTGTATTGTATTTGCTCTAGGTGCATACTAACTGCATCTTCTGTCCCTCTGTCCATTCTTATGATAATGCCTACACTCTAGAAGTAAAGGCTCTCGTTAGAACCTTGCCTTGCCACTGTGGGGAGACCTTTTTAGGTGCTTCTAAGAACCTTCGGGTGCATTGGGTTATGAGTTGAAAAGCCTGAACTGTCCCAAACTGTCCTGCTGAACACAAAGCCGTATGGTCACCATAATTATAAATGTCTACAAATAAATCTACATAGCTTCAAATGATGGATCAAATTACGTTATCTCATTAACAGATATTTGGTCTGCTCATTTGTTACATGCGTTTATGGCAATATTGTTTGTTGCTCTTGTTCTATAAGTTCTTGAACTGATACTGCTTTTGAGATTTTATTTATTTATTTATTTTTCCTGGAAATGAGAATGAAAAAGGGCCTAGCATGCAGGCCTTACATGATAAGTATTAAACCTCATAAAATTAATCTGATGGAAAAATAAAAGTTGTATTCCATTGAAATTAAACTCCTTTGTTTGGATTGGGTATGGTTAACATTTGACAGTAATATATTTAATAATTAAAAAATAAAGGCTTTGTCAGCTGAGAACATGTAGCAACATCATTTCTTTAATTTTCTCTAATAATTGATGTGTTGTAAGAGGCAATTTAGTTAAGTTCTAGATACTTGTCATTTCTGAGGTTTGTTCAATGTATGTGTCCCTGGTACTCTATTCAAACTACAATGTAGCATTCTAAAAGTATTGATTTGTTCAAAGACATGCCACTAAATGTAACTGAACTGCTGCGGGTGTCTAACAATCTCTGGTTAGATGTCTACCTTGTACTCTCCAGAGCCCCAAAGCATAATTAATGGTTCAGTGTTCAGAATGAAAACAGTGGTTCAGGGTTCAAAATGTTGTCTTGGGCTGCTTTAGTAAGATCAATTACTCACTATAGAGGCTTAAACAGGGTATATTGAGGTTTTGAGCAGACTTACCATCAGTTCACCTTCTGACATGTGTTGACTGATAATCAGGTGGCAATAGGTTATGAGTCTAAACACTGCCAGATTGTAACTCTAGTCACAACTGTATACAATAAAAACATGAAACGAGCTGTGCTTGGTAGTTTGGAAGATGATGTTATTTACTTTTTCTGTTCATAAGATAGATCCCTATGTTGGGTAAACAGTTTCTGTAGAAAAAAATGAAGGTTAAAAAGTAGCAGGTTTCCCAGAAAGTGACAAATCTATGGATTTGTCTTTTGAGGTTGATTACCATAATTATTAGAATATAACATGGAACCTGCATTTAATTCACTCTAATGAGCTATCTTGGGTTACTGTACGACTTGTATAACTTGCACCTCTCTTCTACAAGCCAAAACACAATCTTACTGTTTCTGTAGCACAAGTATACTGCGTAACAACACACACAAACACATTTTGTTATATTTGCGGATATTTTGTTTTACTGTGTTTGTTTTGTAATTGCAAATGTGGTACTGCTGTCCGCAAATGTCTTTGTACAAAACATGTTTAGTAGTCCTTACAAAGCCACATATCTTATGCAGTCTTTTTCACAAATAAATAAATCAGTACAAGACAGTATTAAGAACTAACCTAGACCGTGTTATTTACTGGTGAAAAGGATGTAATTTAAACTTTAACTCAAAAAGCTTTGCAAATTCCCCTAATTTATCCAGTGATGATACATCTACTTTTCAAAGAAGACATTGCATAATTTGTGTGAAAAAATCAGGGGTCTGCACACATGACTGAGGTGGTTTAAAGTTTTTTTGTTTTATACCTCTATCTGATGAAAAAGTAGTACTGTGAGTACAGTACTCTCCACATATAGGCTCCTCCTAAGGAGAACACTCTTGTGGTGAAATGGATTTTTCCGATGCTCTGCCTAAAGGAACAGGAACTTCGCTTAAAAGAACACCTTTTTGGCACCGCTAGCAATTGTTCTGATACAGTACTGTTTTGTAATCTGGTAACTCATCATCATCAAACTTAAATTCAAATGGCTTATTCAGTCTTTTCAAATGTGACTTGTCATCACGAGAGTGTCTTGAGGCACACTGATTTGGTTTATTCAATCTTTTCAGAACCGGCGTCATATCATTACCTTGTTTGTTATTCTGGATTCCACACATGGACCTCATTGCTACAAAATGGCATGCAAACAAATGGCAAAAAGCACTGCTGTTTCTCTTGCTATAAAAAGTTTGAAATTGTTCGAGCTGATTCAGACACAAGCCGGCGAGCAATTTGGTGTTTTCTGTCTGTTGAGTTGCTTCACCATTCTGTTAAATCATTTTGTGCATGTTTTAAATATTGCTCCTGTACAGGTATTTATTTATTGATTTATATTGTCTCTGGTGGTCAACTCAATCTTAAAGAACACTTTGCTTGCTTCCCGAGGAGTGTTTTCTTAGCCGGAGACCACTGTAAGAGCAAAGTAGGCCTAATGAGTGATGCTATTGGTATGGTAATGAATCTCATATATGCAATTATAGCACTACACACACACACAGTCCTCACATTGTTTATAACAATAATAATCTTTATTTTTTATAGCGCAATTCATACAGCACATCTCAAAGCGCTTTACAGTTTAAAACAATACACAGTGATATTAAAAATGGACACAAAGCAGGTTACACATTAAAACAAGGACACACAACAAGTTTAGCCCAGAAACAGAGAACACACAGCACCAGTACTGTACAACACATAAACAGCCAGCCCTATACTTGTTGAAGTGTTCAAACTTGTATAATGCGGGTGGTTTTAAGTTTGCGAAACAGACATAGTTCCTACATATCTGTAGCTCTTTCTGAGCTTTGAATGGGTGTAAATTGAAAATAAAATTGAAATGTGAACTCATTAGTACTGTAAATGTATTTGTACCACTACAAGGTACATGCTATTACCCTGAAAGTCTGAGTAACATGCAGTGTGTTATAAAATGAAATTAGGACAGTTTGCCTCTTATACATTTTAATAGGAGCCAGGTGCTGTGTTATAAAAAGTGCCATAATTATGGAAAGTAGTTACTAAATTGCAAAGCTAATTTATATAAAATGTATATTCATGACAGGAAATGTGGAAAACTCAAATGTGTTTTAATTTAACATAATCTGTGTTTAATTACGAAACTGCAGAAGCACTGTTCAAACCACTAGACGAATAATGCATTCAAGCCTCAGTCTTGCTATGATAAATTTCCTTGCTGTTGAAACTTTAGAATGAGGAATTTAATTGGCAGTCTCTGTTATCTGGAGTAGTCATTCCAGATAACAGACAAAAAGATTGGGCACCTGGTTAACTAACTATAATTCATTGACACCACCTGGTGACTCCCTAGTTACCTTTGAGATTTTTCCCAGCCAGATGCTGATCACACACACCCAGTCAATCAGGGGTCAGTTCTATCTGTAATCTGTACTATTTTTGGAGCCATCCATGTGCTTCATTCTTAAACCTGTTGCTCCTGTTCAAGAAGATGATGTACCGGCTGCCTGGTACACTAGGTGTCGCACACCTGTTTCTAAGACAGAAGAACACAATGTCCTGCTTTGGCAAGGATCTAGTTTGATCTATGTTTTCAATATCTCTGTTGAGTAGTTAGGAGCACATAGTGGGATGCAATCTCTGGAATAACGCCAACAGTATTCCTGCAGGATGCTTTCTAGTGAAAGTTATCTGAAACAAACAATTATACATTTAAGGCAAAGCTATACTTTGGAGTTACTTAATAAATGCTATCTTAGCCTAAAGTGATATGCCAGTTTTTGCCACCATCAACCATTCACATGAAATTAAGAAAAAGCAAAGTCCATTTGCTTAAAAACCAAAATATATGCTTCCAAAATTATACTGATCACAATGCATTAAATCCGAGATGATCAAATTGATGACAACTATATTCTGTGAATGTGTTGTATTATATTAGGTATAGTTTAAAGAAAATCAAAAGTCCCTTCTCAAACTGGCTACCAGATAGTACTGTATGGCTTTCTAATGGTCTCCAGATAGGTTTGTTTTACAACATAACTTGTTTGTTAATGTTTTCGGCAAATTTACAGAATCACTACCTTAGGATAACTAATTAAATACAGTAGTAGGGCTTGAAACTAACTACAGCCATGTGGCAATTGCCTTCTAAATTGTCGCAGTGCCCAACAAAATTTATTTCTGTTCATGGCAATTATGGCCGCAGTACTGTACTAGACGTCTGTACTTACCAAATTGGGAGGAGTTTAGATCCAAACAGTAACATGATTATGTGAGTTGCATGGTTAAGTCGTATCACTGGAAACAAAACCCTTTCAAGCACATGGATTTCTGCATGGATGTAATAATGCCTTCTCAGAAAAGTGTCCTGAAAAAAAAAGTAGGAGGCCTTGCACACTCTGCCAAAAAAAAATTCAGGTCAGAAATGTTTAATATAATCACTCTCAGCTCCTATTGGTCTCACTCAGCCATTGAAAGGTTTTCTCTGTTTTTTCCAGAGAAAAAACTACTAGAGACCTGTACTTGACGTCTTTTTGATGATGTCGGAAGGGGTCCAACATCTGACTGGAAAGGGAAAATTATAATGTCGGACCTGGTCCAACATAGGACCGCAAAGGGTTAACCACTAGACCACACAGCCTCCTAAAAACATGCTTTATTTTGATTTCCGGAAAGGTCATTCAAAATGATCCAGGCAGACACATGGCAAATTACATTTAATATAGAAAAGTGTAAGGTACTGCACGCAGGCAATAAAAATGTTCATTATAAATACCGTAAGGGAGATACTGAAATCCAAGAAGGAATCTTTGAAAAAGATCTAGGAGTTTATGTTGACTCATAAATGTCTTCAGCTAGACCAGAATTATCCTGGGTTTAAAAGGTATGTCATATGCAGACAGGCTAAAAGAATTTAATCTATTTAGTCTTGAACTACGCAGCGATCTGATTCAAGCATTCAAAATTATAAAAAGTACTGACAGTGTCGACCCAGGGGAATTTATTGACCTGAAAAAAGAAACAAGGACCAGGGGTCACAAATGAAGATTAGATGAAGGGGCATTCAGAACAGAAAATTGGAGGCACTTTTTTGGAACTAAATCCCCAGAAATGTTGTTGAAGCTGACACCCTGGGATCCCTCAAGAAGCTACTTGATGAGATTCTGGGATCAATAAGCTACTAACAACCAAACGAGCAAGACCGGCTGAATGGCCTCCTCTCGTTTGTAACCTTTCTTATGTTCTTATGTATGCATTTTTTAAATTTTATTTTAGGTAGCTATATAATACTTTGTTGGTAATGGTGTCTTGATGTAATATTACATGATATTTAGCATATACTACAAAAGAGAATCGTAAGTTGTTTAACAATAATAATAATAATATCTTTAAATCTCTCCCTCGATTCAATATTGGAAAATAAAATGTTTAAGTAGTCTAATGGTCTACATGCTTTCAAGCTGGTTTAATGTAGGCAATAAATGTCAGTGGTCTGTAGTACTATATGTCTATGAATGAACAAGTAAATATAATAACCTTATAACATTTACTATGCTTCAGTATTGATTTGAAATGCTTTTGAGTTTGCCCATAGACAATGAAGATGTTTTACACCACTGCTCAATGTGAAAGACAAATGTTAGGTATTAAAATTCAGGTCAAATTTGAACTTTCAGTCCTGCTTGCAAGTCTCTCTGGTAGTAGATATTTCATTAGCTAGCGTGACTTGGACCACTTAGTTCTTTAATAGCACCCCATGCCTCAAACTTGTCCAATAAAGAAGTACAATACTTGGGTGAAACTACCAAGAATTTGTATTCCGAACTCCATTCTGAAATTTCAAACATGCCTGTCCTTTAACCAGTAACAGCTCCTTTAGCTGTTTTAATGATTGCTGCTCTGGGGGGCAGCTGCTCCAGGAAGCTCTGTCTTCTCCTTCCACCTCTGGAATTGCAGCTGAATTAGACAGTGTAAGATCAATAGTATGCATACTGGATAACCGAAGGCAGAGAAGGAGGGGATGCTTTCAAGTTGTTTTCGTGTGTGTGTG
This sequence comes from Polyodon spathula, assembly GCF_017654505.1. Lineage (NCBI taxonomy): Eukaryota > Metazoa > Chordata > Actinopteri > Acipenseriformes > Polyodontidae > Polyodon > Polyodon spathula. The sequence continues at coordinate 45,231,265 of NC_054539.1, forward strand.
TGTGTGTGTGTGTGTGTGTGTCTATATATATATATAAAAGCTCTGTTAAATCTGTTATCCTGATGAAACAATGTCAGGCGATTCTATGGCACATGAAATTATAAAGAAAAGTAACTCTCGTCTAAAATTTTTGTATAGGCAAGCTGGGTTTTTTAATGGATTTTCTTTTTTTTTGAAATGGTCTATCATGCTTTAATTCAATGCCATTTAATTCAATGCCATTTTGCCTATTCTTATTCATCTCTGTATTCAGGCCTTACCCAAAAACTGAAGAATATTTTACAAGTGGCACAGTGTAAAGTAATTTGCTTTATAAAAAGCAGGGTCTCTAGATCACATATTGGACAGAAAGAATAAATTATTTTTGGACTACTTAATGTTAACGACAGAGTCAATCAGTTAAAACTAAATCATGTTCAAAATTCATAATAATTTATCAAGTAATTATTTACATAACAATTTCAAGAGAGTAATAGAACAACATAGTTATTTTTCTATGAATAGTATTTTTAACTTTATTGTGTCAATGGTAAATAGCTGAGCTATGGATAGTTTTTATTTTACTGGCATACTCTTATGGAATTCACTTCCAAACCATATTAAGAATTTGAACAGCATGAATGTTTTTAAGAAGGAGGTAAAGACATTTTTTATCTAATAGGAGACTTCAGATGGAAGAAACAATGTCTTTGTGTCAGGTGCAAAGCGAAAGTCTGTTGTATTTGTTGTTAATTAAATTAATCCCTGAGGGTTAAAGGCACTTGAACCAATTTTGTGGGGAAAAAAAAAAAAACCATCACTGAATGTGTTTATCAATAGTGTATGAAATAGCATAACATTGTCTGATAGAAGCATTCCTGTCACTAAAATGTACCTGAATACAAATAAGGTTTAACTTCATTTAGTTGTTTTTTTATTTTTTAAATACATTTTGCCAATATTTATAGTAGGTTGAATCTAGCTAAAGTTGAAGGAAATAACAATTATTAACACACAAATAAATCTCTTGCAACTTAATTTGGCAAATAGGTTATCCAGGGTACATTTTGATAATACCCCGGTCGTCAAAGACCCAATCTGCCCTATTGTATTTAAACATTGTTTAGTTAACATTGTCTTCTCACAATGACTTCCACTACTGTGTTTTGAATCTGATATCCTCACTAAGTTTGGCTACGACTATGCAATGGGTTACTGTATGTGGACAATGGACCATTGTGTCACTGATCTTGCTGATGGCTAAAGTGGTTACGTGATTGAACGTGTTAAATCTCACCCAGGGCCTTGCAAGGATTTGCTCAGACAGGTTGCTCAGGCAGTGGTTTTCAGTTGACAATTTACAATGAAATGCCTTTTCTTTTACTCCTTCATTGTAATGCATTCCTATTTTAACCAAGGTCACAGAAGGATCACAATGTGATGATTTGTTTCATGACTTTACTGTGGTTATAAAATCATAATACCCAATTAGGCCTGAATTGTGTGTTGGGATGTCATTTTATGTATTATTTTATAACAGCGGCTACGAACTATTAATATGATTAGATTAATAGGTTCATGTTATAACTTCCCACCCTTGGGCATGTGTGGATATATGTACAGTAGGGAGGTGGATTTTGGCTCATGTCTATACTACGATGAGTCAGGGCTGTTAGGAAAAAGAATGCTGTTCAAGCATATGAGTTTCTTATCATTTTACGTTACAAAACCTCATCACCTGTGACTTGAGGTACATTGTACAGACAACTAGCGGTCTAGATATATGGACATCAGGAAGCAACCAACAGTGGTTTATTGATATACCAAGGGTAGTCAAGCCCAAAGCCCTTCAGAGCTTTTTGAGGAGCTGTGAAAAAAATGTGAAAAATACATGGTTAAATATTTTTTTACTGTATGTTTAAACCTCATGTTTTGTCTTGTCAATGCACAAGTGAAAGTATTAATACTATCACACATGCAAGAAGTCTTTTCATCAGTCGTTGATTATTCTAGGTTTGTTCTAATGAAGGTTTGCCTTTTACTAGGGACACCCATATACTGAGCCTAATGAATCATTTTTAATCAAAATGTTAATGAAATGCAGAGAGATTCCAGCTGATGCAATTCAGATGTAGGTTTCTTGCTTTCCACTTTTTCAGTAGCACATGAGTCCCTGTTGAAAGGCACATAGTCATTATCTTTCTTTTGGCGTTTAAATTATGCATGTCAATTAAGAAAGATCTAAAAATGAGTTCCTAGTGTCACATTGGTTTGTTAATGAAAAGCGTTGTACTCAATTTGCAATCTAAAACATTCCATAATATTTAAATAATGAATAAAGGTCAGACTTGTAATGCTGAGACTGGACACTGACCATGTATTTGGGCAGGTGACGTGTAAGGTTTTTTTTAAAAAACAAACAAACAAAAAAAAACCCCATTAATATCTTAAATGAATGCATTTGGTATTTTTGGTTTCTTAAGAATGTAAACCATCCATATGTATATATCTCAGACCTTAATAATCCCATTTTCCCTTTTTGTTGCTTGATTTATAAGTGTAATCTCATCGGTGTAACCACACCTTTTTAAAATTATTTAACTTATGTACAGTTTCTATACACATGACCTTCATATATTCGTATTTAGTTAGATAGCACTAAACAAGCGTAGAATCACATTTCCATATTTGTGTTGTTTTGTTTGTTTATTTTCTTAGCGATGACCCCACTTTAATATGAGCTCACAATCGAAACCTGTGAATTAAAAAAAAAAAAAAAAAAAAAAGTACTGGAACAGACTAAACTGTTTTTTACCATATTTAATTGAATTTGATTGTACAGATACAACACGTTTAACACGGATATATGCACTTTAATATAACTGAAACGTTGGTTACACTGCATGACCAAAGCAAGTTACCCCCATTGACTTCTAATTGTCATACTCACACCATGGCCTATTTAATTAAAATGTAGACTTACTGTCATGTATTTATAATCTTAAAGTAGTGAATAATTGTTATGAAAATGTTATTAGTTGGTTTGTTTTTGTTTTTTGAAAAATCACTGAGTTAACGTTTTGATATGGTCAAAGAAATTCACAATTTTATTTTAGGTTCATTGTTCAATACGTAAATGAAACTTTCTGGGAAAAAAAAAACAAAACTACAATATGAAAGGAATGTAGTCAACATTGGTGAAAGTGGAACACAGAAAGAACAGAAATTTAACACAACATGAAAAAATAATATTTTGCATTAGGCACTTTTGACAGCACATCATCTAGCTGCTGATAATGGAAAGTCAATATTTACCAGGCTTTTGTGAATTTTATCCAGTCAGAGCTACACAGTTTGGAATATCTGGAAATGGAAGGCTCTGTTCTCAGTAATTACTGCAACAATGTCTGACTTGTAATAAAAAATGACGTCAGAAACTCTGAGAATGGCGTTTACTTCAGCTTATTTTTCCATCTCCTTAAGGACTTGCCCTAGGTGTGGTAGTTCATCATACATCACAATAACAAATCGAAAACCCTTCAACTGGTAAATTGCTTGCTCACTCGCGTCAGCCACCAGGTGGGGTACAGGTCGCTAGGGGTGCTGCTCAGTTGCCACTATATCAGAAAATGTACAGATCATAAAGTTGTATAAGTATGCCAAGTTTCACATTTGTATGAAAAAGTGCACAATCTTGCCTATTTGTTGTGCTTATTGGCTTGACTATGATGTGTTGTCAGATTATGTATCATATAGAGAAAGAACATGAAAAAGCACCTTGATTGCCTTTTGGTAAGGTACGCTGCTCTTGCTGCAGGATTTTGATTAATATGGGCTCTGTATCGAGCTACCTTTTCCCTGCTTGACAAGGGCATCTGAAAATTTGAAGGAAAATTAGAAAAATGTTTAGAAATCTATAATGTAAAACTTGACTATTCATAAAATAAAAATAATGTCTATTGGCTCTTCAAAATAATAACAAATAAATCTGTTAAATTCAGAGATCATGCTTGACGTCTTGCAGTGTAACCACCTGGACACTTTGGTTTAAGCTATAAGTCTGGTTACACCAAATGACATTTTGCGGTTACACTAAAGGACATTTTCCATCAAATGCTAATGTAACAGGCCATTATTAGGCCACCTATGCAAAACAATGACCTTGAACATATTCTATAACAATCACATTTCTGATGAGACATTGAAAAATATTTCTTTGTCATCACCTTATTCTAGGAGTTACACTGAATATATATTATAGCAGCTGCAGAGTCACTTACAACAACATCTCACCCGAAAGAAAGGAGGTTAAGTGACGTGCTCAGGGTTGCACAGTAAGTCGGTGGTTGAGCTGGGATTTGAACCAGGGACCTCCTTGTTATAAGCTGGCTTCTTTAACCACTGGACCACACAGCCTCCTATGTGGTGATTTACCTGTCCTGAAAGGAGTTAGAAATGTGCATGTTTTAAATATTTATGAGAAATACTGACCTTGCTCCAAGGCATTGAAGGACAAAAGTGTTTCTAGGAAAAACCTCATTGTAAATTAGAGTAATCATACAATATTTATCCATGTATCAAAAGACCCTCACAGAATCATGCCTATGTACTGTATTTGTTTTATTCCAGGTTTTTTTTCATATGCATAAGCTTTCAGACGGTTACACTGAATTACACTTTTACACTTTTAAAGCCCAAAAACCACAGGTATGATAATAATTCAAGATAAATACAATAGTTGCTTATCAAGTAAAATATTGTAGATTTATTTGATCTATATTACATTGTTATATTCATTTTTTAAGTAGATATGATTATCTTCAGACAGCAAAATTGTCATGTAATCTGGCCATTTATTTCAGCATGTAGCTCATTAGGATTTCTAGGGAGTATACTGTATATGTTTAAATATTGTAATTATAGGTCACAGATAGAGAAAAACTTACCAGTTTACTGGAAGGAATAAGATGTTATTTGTGTCTAATGACAATCATTGATTTTATTTTTACTTGGGCCTTAGCACTTATTGCAACTCAAAAATGTAATGATAAAACATGTCCTGCATGGTTGTTTTACCCGTGAGACAGGGAGAAGGAGGTATGCATGTTCATCATATTTAATAAAGCTTTTTTTATAAATAATAAACATTTGATTTGGATTTTCCCTATAAACTTTAATGTATATCTCATATTACAGTTGTGCATAATTAGTCTTAGTACAGTAAAAAAAGATTAAGAACTTTGTGCCCTTTCATTCTGGAATTTTCCAGGACTATCATCCTTCTGTTCATGAAAACTGCTGTTGTGTTTGATTTATGGGGGAAAATGGAAGTAATGTCACTTTAAAAAGGGTTCTTCATTATTATTTAACATTTAGGCTAGATTAACGTCTAGGGAATATTCAATTAATTTACTGCAGATCATAAAGTATGTCATCATTAATGGGTGTGAAGTTTTGGTGGGCTGTGAATCAGAAAATCAACCTAAGCTGGTTAACACATCTAGCTCTTCGCTTGGGGTGGATTGGTTTTAACTGTTTGTCCAGTGAAATGGTTTGTGTTGTGCTCATGCATTGCTATGTTAATTTTTTTAATTTCTATATAACCGTTACATACAATCTACTGGTAATTTATCAACAGAGATCTATTTTTCAGTGCATGAGATGAGAGTTCAGTCATTTTAAAGTCTTCCTAGTGTGCCATTAAATATCATACTGTAAATATATTATTGTGGTCTCTTCTGGTCACGTGTGAACCTGTTTTGCTTTGTGAAATGTCATAGCTAACCCAGGTTTAATGGAAGCATGTTTAAAATACATATGTGCAAGGTACTGTAACTGCAATCTTTCATCTAAGGACTGATTTTCATCATACAAAAAATGATTAGTAATCTGCTCTAATTCTGAAGATTTTTTTGTCCAATTTAAATGTGTGATACATGCAATGCTTACATGCTTCTTTGCGTTTGCTGTTTAAATTATATCAGCTTGTTGCTCTAAATCTATATTTACAATAGAATGCCAAGTAAAAGCATGCTATAGAATCTGAAGAAGGGGCAGATTGCATTTTTGGAGCTTTGGAAAAGTGATCCTAAAAAAAAAGAGAGAGATTTATTTACATTTTGTAGATTATTGCTACACTGTTTTAACATCAATGCTAGAGACCACCTGCTATAAGGTGGTAGGCTTTTTTAATGCTCTGAACGGTGGTATCTCTAAGTATTGCCACTTTTTAACTGTATTTTGATCCTAATTTAATAACATTACCACATTCAAGAAAAATACATTGGAATGAGACCTGCAAGCATCTTCACATTTGGTAGAGTGCTGTACTCCAGTTTAATAATGGTCAGCAGAGAGTGCCTTTTTTCGATTTATAGTGTTATACCTCAGTAAATACAATACCATACAATATTTAATGAGATCATTATCAGCATGTCAGAATAAGGATCTTAAAGAGTAAGTAGGGTTTTTTGTGCGCAAAATTTAGTCTCATGGCCACGAGATACTAAGTTGTGCGCAGCAGATGTTATGTCGTGGCCACATGATAATAAGGCGCACACACAAGATATATATTTTTATCTCTCATGTCCCCTACCGGGCTCTGTAGATATTAGACAGAAGACATTAACTATAAAATTTTACTTATTCCCCATTATGCCATGTTGTTTCCTTGTATGAAGTACAGAAATTGTGTTATTATTATTATTTTAATAAGTTTAATATTATATCAACATATGTCGTTTGAGCATACAGGGTTTTCAAGTTTTAGAATGTTTTAATGATACACATTTTACCTGTACACTCCACAAAGATATGCTGGTAGTTAGTTTATCTCACAACACAGCTTATGCCAACATTGGCCAGGCTTTTGGTGACACTGAACTGCCTCCCAGGCATAATAAGATGTAGCGGTGTTACTCAGCCATTGTTCTGACTTTTATTTAAATCATAGCGCAACTTTCAAAATAAGAAAACAAACAAAACCTGTATTAAAAAGGGTTGCTACCTGAGGTACAAAAAAAGGACATCTGAACAGAAGGGCAGTTGTTAAAAGTTCAAACTTTCTAGAAATACTACAGTCATCCAGTAGGTAACACTTATAATATGACTGTTATAGTGTTGACTACCTATTAATATTGTGCAGATATTGCAGTAATGTTATCTTAATGTATTTACCTTGTGTGCAATTTACGGGATATGACATTGCAGTGCTGCTGTAGTAATCTACGTGGATGTGGAAGCATAAGATTAAAAACAGGGCAAGATTAAAAACAGGATCTTTTTTTTTGTGACCTGGGAAGGCATATTGAAATCCGATGACACCCTCCTGAAAACCGAGACAATCCTGGGAAAACAGGGACAGAGGGCAACCACAGTATTAAAGATAACTGATGGTTTGGGCTGTTTCATGCAGTGCTAGCATTAAATAATTGTACACAGTTATCATAGTTTTTAGTATTTTGTTATTTTTAAAAACCACTATAAAGACAGTGGCACCATAATTAAAATGTAATCCTAGGGTTGGTAATGCAATTTGACAAACATTTTGACAATAAATCTTTGTCAATATCTTTTGTATTATTGCTTGAATCTTGATATTTGAGTTACTATTTCATTAACATTAACAACACCTCATATGTTATTCAGCAGAAAACAGACAGCTGGTAAAAACAAATGGAATGGCCATTTGATATAGTTACTGTGTATATTACAAACTCCAGCAGAAGGGAATCCATATACATTCTGGTGTGCTTGATTATAAGAGCCTCAAGAGCATAGTAATTGGTATTATAAATCATGTCTTTACAGTAAGAAAATCAGAGTGCTGCATTTCATGCATGAGGCAGTGTTGTATAAGTGTATATTGTGCAGACACAGTACACAGTCCATGAACACAGAACCAGTTAAAATTGTGCATTCTCAAGAAATTATTCTAAACCCTTACTGTTTATGGAGCCTTTTTCCACATTTCAGTTTAATGACTCCCTTTTTTATTCACTTATTTGAAGACCTAATTCTCAGTTCCAACAATTCAAGTGTAAACAACCGTGCCATGAATCTGAAAAAAAAAGCATGCATTCCACAACATGCAAACTAATTTTTTTCAAATAAATTAGCAATACAGTAGTCTCCTTCGGGAAGCAAGCAAAGTGTTCTCTTAGCCAAAGCGTTCTTTAAGACTGAGTTGAGCACCAGACATAAATGAATGAATATGAATCAATACATTAATAACAATAAATAAATATGTGTGCATTACTTGTCATGATGCCCGTGCATCAACATATTAAATTAATAGAATAAGAGAAAAGCAATAGGCAATTGTATGTTAATAAATAAATCATAATAAAGTAACAGACAAGCCAGTGTTAATAAAGTAACAAAACTAAATTAACACAGCACACCTACACACGTTAAAAAATGCAGCAGCAGCTCTAGATTAATTATGAATACCTGTACAGGGGCAATATTGAAAACATGCACAAGATTATTTAACAGAATGGTGAAGCAACTCACCAGAATGGAAAACGCCAAATTGATTGGTGACTTGTGTCAGAGTCAGGTTTTTTTTCAGGAGCTTGAACAATTTCCAACTTTTTGTAGCAAGAGAAATGGTGGTGCTTTTTGCCGTTTTGTTTACATGCCATTTTGTAGTCAATCAGTGTGCCTCAAGACACTCTCGTGATAAGAAGTCACATTTGAAAAGCTTGAATAAACCATTTGAATTTTAAGTTTGATGATGAGTTATCAGGTTACAGAACAGTACTGCATCAGTTGTGAACGAATTGCTAGCGGTGCCAAAAAGGTGTTCTTTTAAGTGAAGTTCATGTTCTTTTAGGTGGAGCATTTAGTATGGGAACAATCAGTTTCACCACAAGAGTGTTCTCTTAGAAGGTGTTCCTATACACAGAGACTACTGTATAATTTCCCATTTGAGAATTACTAAGTTTCCTTCATCAGTGTTTTGTTATTGCTCTGCAGGAGTTAATTTAATAATCTGTTCACTTGTGTTGACCTACATAGTCAACAACTATTGTTCCTTGGACACAATTGTTCAGTTCGGATACTTAACTTTTTTCCTGCTGTAGTACGACTCAAAACAACAGTGGCATGCAGGATCACAAGCTAGCAACTTGGACTGTTTTTCCACAGTGCGCTACAGCAGTCCGACTGGCCAGACGATTACATTGCTCTTCTAGTGACAGTGCACTTAGGCAAGAGAGTTATCTGTTATGTTATATAACTTTGTAACTATGACAGGACAGTACATAGGTTCTGTCAGACTGAGGATATGACAGAAAGCTGAACAGGTACTAGTTTAAGCTTCTGGCAGCTGTCAGCTGCAGTAGGAGAACAAACTCAGAGTGGTTGAAAAGCCTTACTGTTAATAACTTCTTAATATTTTCTTAGGGAAAAAAGGGAATACATTCAGCAGTTAACAATAATATACCACTTCAGAAATGAATGTACAAGTTAAAATGTGACTGATTAAAGGAGATATGTGGTAACCTAATTAGATCACTGTAGACCAGCGGTTCCAAACCTTTTTCATTGTAGGGACCACCTTGGTGTTTGGATTTTTCCCACGGACCAATTGCCACACAATTTTTCACAGCAGCATTTTGAAACTAATTTGCATGTGTGCATGTATAAGCACGTGTAGAAAGTAAAGTATTTGTATAACGTACCTAACTTAATGAGATTCCTGGGCTTGAATCTTCACTTCCAGGCCAGCAAGGAATGTTGTCATTTTGCACATTGAAAGTTGCTGATGGCAAAGTTCCTGTTTCTTTTGTAAATCGTTCTTTTTTTTCACATTCTGAATGCTTTGTATATAAATGCCATTGTATATAAATGCCATCTCAGTTTTGCAGGTTTAAGAGCTGTGTTTGACAAAACCTCTTGACAAATAATGCACTGGGACTTGGGGCATCCTTAGATCCAATAAATGCTGGTCCCTGCAACTGGTACCTTGTGTAGCAAATGAATCTATTAATTTATAATGCAATTTGTTGTACTCACTGATCAGCAACTTCACTCGATGTACATATAACAAACACATCAGAATACAAAGGTGAAGTGGGCGGGAAGCAATTTGAAAAAATTTAAAAAATCATTGGAGAGTGTACAGGATGTTTGTTACATACCATTTCTGGTGGGCTGTGATGTGAATATTGTGATTTCCTTATTTTTGTAGACATGCAGTAGAAATATATGAAGCATTAGAAAACCTAACATGCATTTTTAAATATCTGTTTTCTAAAATAATAATAATAATAATAATGTATACACACCAACTTGGGATTAAAGTTGTGATAACTGAGCTCACATATTGAAACAGTGGAACATAATAACATGTTAACAATGTCTTCACTGCCTAATGTATTTAATTGTAATGCATGTTAAACATTCTCATTACACATTTTAATCCTAGAGATTCACAGCGAACACAGAAACTATTTTGTTATACTCCAGGGTGTGTTTTGCTAACCACATTTCTGCTTATAACAAAAGCATGTTATTTCAAGCTAGCTGTATCTTGATCCATATTTTCTTCATCTTTATCAGCCTAAAAAGTAATTTGAATGTAAATATGTATGTATCAAAGATTAAAGAAAGGAGTCAAATTGTATGCCAGTGTATTGCTTTCTGTAAGATTAGCCAATAAGAGTCCTATTTAAATGTTGTGTATTATATAGGCAGTTGCTATGCATATGACTGCTGTACATATTAGAAGAATTATATTTTTCCATCTGTGTGTTACATTACTCAAAATTACGTCATTATTCTCCTGGAAGGATAGGGGACATTTTATTAATACGGCAACAGCAGCTGGAACAATAACATGTGTACGGCTGCTGTACATATTAGAAGAATGCTGATGTACCTCACTATGGCTACAGATTTTACATTGAAGCGTAACCTGATGATGATACCAATGTATACACATGGAGTGTAAATGCTGCTTATTATTTATCACTCAAAGGCATATGGTAATAACACATTTTTATAAAGACCCAAGTTATTCATACAAACATGTTCTGTAACTAGTCCTTATTTTAATAACCCAATGCCAATCAGTTGTGGATTCTTTGGCATCCCAGGCGTATGCAGTGGTCATGTTGGTCCTATCAATAATTTATCAATAAATATGTTTCCAATTTTAATTATGACGCCCAAAAGTCGGCAGAGACTTAAATCCAACATTGTTAAAGTGAGGTTTGGTGTGTACAAAAATATTTCTTCCACGCTTAAAATATGTTTTTTTGTGGTTTTTTTTTTAAATTTCAGATATGTTTAAGTTAGATGAAAACTGTTTAAAACAGTCTATTCGATTTTTTGATAGTTTTTGTAAACCATATTACAGAATATGCGTGAGCCTTGTCCAAGTTAGACCTCGTTGCTCACAGAATCTGTTTGAATTGATGCTCAAACTTCCTGAACTGCGACTCCCTTCTAGCAATAAAAATGACTATGCAACCCCACTGCCCTGTGTTATTGCAGAATAGTTAGTATTGATAAGTAAAACATGCATTGCAAGACAATATCAACAAAGCTAATATATAACCATTAGTTATGTTTAATTTATAATACAATCAAGATTTTTTAAAGCCAGCAATATTTTAAAAATATAAAATGCTTCCAGGTTACAAGATTGTACCACAAGGACAGTTTCTTGGTCCAGCTTTTGATTTAACTAGTGAGACAAAGGGCAGATGCATCTCGAGATCAAAAATATCTGCCAGGTAAGCTAGCAAAGCAAGCCATTTAGCATCTACAAGCTTTTTTTTTTTTTTTTTTTACTGCTTGTCGGCACTTCTTTTGCTGCATTGCCACTCGATTAATCTTCATTACTCCCGTTTCCAACACTTTTCTTCAGAAAACTGTCAATTTTTAGATATGTATGCAAAACAACTTTTTGAACTCACTTCACAACACTACAGAAGTGTATTCTGCTGATTGACAGGCAAGCTGGTTGCTAGGTTAAAAAAAAACAGAGGGGGACTCATTGGCAGTAAATGTTGGAGCCAAGTGCAAATAGTAACTAGAGTTGCCTAATACAGTAATTGACTTTTGAAGGAATTAAATTAAAGTCTATATTAGCTCTGTTACACATACATAAGTTACTATACGTGTTCCATAGTAACCATGACCCTATGTGCACTCTATTATGAGTTATTAGCCAGTTTTACATTTGACCTTTAGGAGAGGTCAAAGGTCACAGGCGATGACATTTTTTTAAAGAGCATACATGAATTACTATATGTGTCCCATAGTAACCATGGCCCTATCTGTACTCTATAAGGAGTTATTAGCCAGTTTTTTGTGTTTATGATGTCATCCAACGTGGCCACCATGTTTTTTTTTGTAGCAACTTCCTTTAACACCCTTTAAAGACAATCACACTACGATCATATGTGCCATTGGGTTTGTTTCCATCGGACTAGCGGTTTGGGAGAAGATCTTTGTAGTTTGTGATTATGACATCTGTACTGTGTGATTGTGATGTCATGCAGCATGGACGCCATACCATATAGCTTCTTACGAACACCAGTTAATCTTGGTCTATCCCTCAACAACTATACCAACTTTCCCCTATGCCGTGAAAGACAAAGTGGATCAGAAACTTGACCGGTTTATAGCAGAAGTGGTAATTGAACCTGTACAGCCCCCATACTGCCAATCCTAAAGCCAGATGGCAGGTTATGTATATGTGGGGAACTACAAGGTCACAGTGAACCAGGCTGCAAAGACAGATACATACCCCATACCCAGGAATGAAGACCTTTATGTTTTGTTACAACCGCTTGCCATTAGGAGCATCAGCAGCACCTGGCACATTTCAAAGAGTAATGGATTCGCTGTTACAGGCCATACCCTACGTTTGTGTGTACTTTGATGACATTCTCATCAAAGACAGAATGGAACAGGAACATCTTAAAAATTTAGATTTCAAAGTCAGGAATGCGGCTAAAAAAAAGACAAGTGTGTTTTCCAAGCTCCTGAAGTCATCTATTTAGAGCATAAAATAGATGCAGCTGGCCTACACCCAGTGGAAGAGAAGGTCAGGGCAATATCAGAAGCACCAGCTCCAAAGACTGTTACAGAGCTAAAATCATTTCTTGTACTGCTCAACTATTATGGACGGTTCCTGACAAACCTGTCCATGGTTTTAGCACCACTGCATAAACTATTGCAGAAACAGGTTAGGTAGCATTGGGCTCAGGACCAGGCAAAGGCGTTTACTAAGGCTAAGGCTCTTTACAATCTTCAGATGTACTGGTGCATGATTGCAAGAAACCCCTGTGTTATCATTTGACGCTTCTCCTTATGGATTGGGAGCTGTGCTTGCACATAAGATGTGTGATGGCTCGGAGCTACCAGTCAGCTGTGCATTGCGCTCCTTGGTACCAGCAGAGAAAAAGTATTCACAACTGGAGAAGGAAAGGTTGGCTGTCGTTTTTGGGGTAAAGAGGTTTCATTCCTATCTGCTAGGTAGACACAATAAATTACAATAATTTACAATAAATTCAGATCACAAGCCCCTCCAAAGCTTGTTCAACGACAATCTGCTAGAATTCAGGTGTATGTACATGTGGCATGATACAAAATAAAGTGCTTAACTGTTAAATCACAACCTGGTGTGGATATCATACACCTAGGACTGACAACTCCAAATACATTAGAGTCAGATTGATGAGATTTAGTTTAACATCTACACCATTGGATGCTCTTATTACTAGATATCCCATTAATAAGCTCTTTTTCATTTAGCTCAGTTGCTTACACCTTCTAAGGGAGAGATGAGAATATTTTATCAATTAAAATTGTATATTAGTAAGGAGAAGCAATTTAGCTAATGCAATTACATTAGTTTTTCATGCGGTATTTGTAAATATTCACCTTTAAGAATCACAGTTATACTACTTACGATATCATATTCTTATTATTAAATAAAATCAGTACCACATATTTTTTCTGTTTGCCAGAAGGTTACTAAAGGTTAGCCACTAAGCGGCAAACCGCTGGTAACTTCTGGCAAACATTTCTGGTGAAGTATTTAGTTTGTTGCAAGCTTGCTGCAGATTTACAGCAAACGTTTCATTTTTGTAAGGTTGGAGTAGCTTAAAAGGCACATGCATTACCTATTACCTATTTAATGTAACCACAACTTCAAGTATCAATAAAATATAAATTTGTTTGAGAAAAATCTGTATTTTAATTGGTGTTCAGGTACTTTAAGATTTAGGACTACACCACTCGTTACCAGCTGTTTCACTTGATTGTTGGAGCTAATGAGATATCTTTATCTTACCGAAGGTTGTGTTTTATGTACTGTTCTGCCGAAATATTGATTGAGGAATACAATTCTGTATGGTGTGAGAATACAGTAGATAATGCTGCCCTATTGTTTAAGGTCCTGTCAACTATGCAAAGAAAACTTATACTGTAACTAGGGCTTCTGATTTCCAGTTTTAACAGATTAAAACCTATAAAGCACCCCCGCTACAACTAAAATTAAATTGGTGTATAGCCAACTGTGAAGGGGAAGCCTCTCGGGAATATTTAAATGCCTGTTATTTTGTTTATTGTTGTTCTACTGGCGATAGAGCCGCGGTTTATTACGTATCGTGCATGGTGTTAAGCAAATGTATTTGATGTATTTAGATTAGGGCTCTTCCCTTAATGAAGTTGTTGTAGCTTCACATGTGGGACAAGTGTTTTGTTATAGCCATATGCTCAGTAATCTTCCAAACGAAGGGGTAATGCTAATGTTCAGTTTTTACTGGTAATAGGGACCAGATAATAATAATGACAATGAGAATAATAACAAGTAAACGATATAATAGTTTAACGATTGTGTTTGTAAGCAAAGATGGTATTCATGCAGCTTGAACAAATACGTACAAAGGAGAAGAACTTGTAAAAAGTATGAATGGAATTAATGTTAAGTAGGAGTTTATTTTAGTATGGAATCATTCCAGAGCTGTGAATAATTAATCATGTTAGGAGTAGGTGGGGCTGGGGCTTATCTAATGCCATGTCTTTCTTTAGGAGGTGGCATTAGTTGATCACTCGTGGTCTTGTCTTTATGAACATCATTTTGTGTACAACCTGTTAGTCTGTGAGCATCAGTTCTCATTTGTATGAAGTAGCTGCCACAATAAGTATTTACACCTGTGAACACCGCCAAGTTTTAAAACAAAATTGCAAATTGTGGAGAAATCTAAAAAAAAATGCCTGAGCATGAATGTGTCCATGACCATAAGGATTTCATTGAGGAAGACAGCAAAGGAAAGGACGTGCAACTTAAGTACTGTCCAGTTACTGTACATATTGTGACAGAAAAAATAAATGGCCAAGCGTTTTGGAAAATAACCGAAAACAATAATTTCATACAGTATATAAACTGTGAAAGCCCTGAAAGTAAAAGATTTCGGGTTATCTCAAAAATAGCTAAAAATAAACAATGACAATTTTAATTAATGAAAACAGATAAACAAAATCCCTAACTATAATATACCTCGTATTGAAAAAAAAAGTAAGATTATTGGTAATTGTGCCATTCAGTGCAAAAGACAAAAGCTGCAATTTATCATTGAGTGATTATCCATCCTAATCAATACTGAACTGGTGGCGGTGGAACTGCAAAGTGGATGGCTGGTATCATGGGAACCCTTGGTGTGCTGCCTGTTGATAGTTTAATTATTATAGTCATTTATTTGTACTATTCCAGTCTTCATGAATTACATTTAAAGGTCCAGTTTTCTTAAACTTCATGGGGAGTGTTATATGCTACTCCTTCATTTGTCAGAAATGAAATAACTGTTCTGATATCCTGATGTTTTCTGAAAATGGAAAGTCATTAGCAGACTACACATATTGATTCAAAATAAGATGTTAGAATACCAGCCACACAGTACTGTATTGCTTAATATTTTAATGATTTATGGATTATCTGACAAAAAAACTAAACCAGCTGTAATGAAATGAGTGTGGAGAGCTATTTGGTTAGTGTTTCAGAAAGGTGTTTTCAATAGACTTATGTCACGCTCAAGATTATGAATCACTCTGGGGGAAGATGGGTATGTAGAGGCCGCCCATGCATATGTCACACTTACCAATTGTCTTTACATTTGCCTTTTCATGATATTGACACTTGTTAGGATATTGTCATGACGCAGGTAGTGTATTCTATATACTTGTAAGATATACGTTCATTTAGCACACCTTGGGGGTGATTTGCCAGAGTAAAGGTTACTAACCTACATGAAATTAATATATTTTCTTTACCTTGCAGTGTTCAGTAGTGGAACTAACATTAGCATAAGGACCTCCTACTTGAATGTGAAGTCTTTGACCACACCCACAAATTCTTATGCATTTGTCCTTGGACAAAGCACTTTCTTGAGGATAGGGTTGCATTACCAGTCAGATCAGATTGAGTCCTGTTTATCTTCAGATCAATAAAAAGCCTAATAAAACTTGGTATTGAATTGTTGATTTTTTAATTTATTTTTTGTATTTTGTGACGTGCATTCGTTTTAATTGAAGACATTCAGAAAGACTTCTAGTCAAAACTAGAACTTGTAGTACTGTCGAGTGTTTAATAGTTATGGATGAATCATTCATCAATTAAAGTTGAATATCTGTTAGTTCAGTAATTTCTTAGTAGTACATCCTTCTGTGTACTCCATTTTTTAAAGACCTTTCTGAAAAACACAAACCTTGAAGAGAAAAAATGTAGTAATGGTAGTATATGTTATAATGTAGTAATGCTCAAATAAATGTATAAAATGCATACAATTCTACAGAAGACATTGAAAAAGACTTCTAGTTGAAGCATTTGCCATAGTTTTATAAATATTACTACCAAATGGAATAAGAATTATACATAATGGCAAATGCAACATCAGAAACTACAAGGCAATATTGTTTCCATCAATACCAATACCACGCAAACAAAAGTGAGATTCTATTCATTTATACTTTAAAATAAATGAGAGGATACTGGATTTCAACAGGTTAGTAATAGCACTTAAGGATCTCAACATAGTCCTTTACACTCCGGGATTACAAAATTTGGAAGATGTGACATTACCCATTGAAATGGTGCACATTCATGAAGTTCATAAGCCATCTGCTTAATGGGTTTTGGTACAAAAACTGTGAACTCAGTAGTATTTTCAAGTATTAGGATGGAACAAAATTGGCCAAATGCTAGCTTATGCTAGCTCTTAATTCTGACAGCAAATGAAATGTCCATGTCCATAATAGAACTTTACTTTATTTATAACTGTCCATACTTTCTGTCTGTCTGCTTTATGTAATTATTTGCAGGAGCATAACACCATTTTTTTCCCTTGCTCGACTTCAGAATCTAGGTTTGCGTGTACATTTCAAAAGCTCCTGGGGCTGCATCTTTCCACATAGAAAATCTGTGATTGGACTGTATTCATTTACCTTTGGTGTTATAGACAAGGCAGGCTTTTGGTGCCAAGTCTTTATCCTAATTTTTATCCAGGAGTCACATTTCTGTTTTGGAAGTGGCTGGCTTGGGGGACCTGTGCAGACATTTGTTGTTTGGGGTTATGATATCACAATGTAACTATATCTGACCCCCTACAGAGAGGCCTCAGTGATATGTATGATGTGAGTGTAAACTGCAGTGACATCCCTGTCAATAATAATTTGGCAGTTCATCATCACTCTCCATTGTGGATGTCTTACATGTCACCTTGAGGTACTGTACTGTACCATACAAGTCACAGTTTCTGCTTTCCTTTGCCAGAAGGTACATGTCTCTTGTGAGTTAAGAATAGTGAGCACTTTAATTTGTTTAGTCTGAAGTGAACCATTTGAGCAGTCTTTTTTTTTTGGAAGATATACGGTACATTAATCTGCCAGTCAACTAATCTTGTAAAAAAAAAAAGAGGCAAGTTAAATTGAAGATTACCATCAGTATTTGTAAATGTACTAAAACATGTGTTTATCACATTATACAACAGTGGAATTCACTGCTCCACTTACTTTTATAGTGATTCCAAGTTGGTATATCCTACAGTGTGGTATATCGGTACAGAATCAGTATATCCTGCGATAAACCCATCATAAAGGATTTACTTTTAAACCTCAGCACAGCTCAGACTCCAGCCTCCTCTAAATTAAATTGACGTGACCTGTGCATTCAAAGGGCCTCTATCGTTTCGATGAAACTAACACATTAATAATAATAATAATAATAATAATAATAATAATAATAATAATAATAATACAAGACCTGATTGTGAGCAGACATTGTACTGGTACTTTGATGTGATATCAATATTTGATTCAATATATTAAAAATAGCTAGACTATAATGTGTTGACATACTTTGTTTTAATTTTTTATTTGCTGTAAGTGGTCCCTGATCCACTTTTTTAAAACTCAAAACTCACTGGGGCTAATTGCAGCGTACCAAATGTAGTCCACTTGATGTGTCTGGATTGGATTAAGCAGTGGATTAAGCAGGTTTAGTCCACTTGATTGGACTAAAGTTAGTAGACCTGCTAATCTCGATTGCAACGTACCAGAAATTAATCATCACAGTAGATCATCTTCTAAATCAGACTACACAAGATCCTGATTGCTGCATACCAAATCAGATTCGTGATGATCCTGTTCAAGTGGATTAATTTAGTGCTGTGAAGGATAAGACTAACTTAGTATGCAGCAGTGTCAGAAACTTAAAAACAAGTAGGTCTGCCAGTTTGAAATGTGCACAAAAAGACATGGCATTTATTTTTACTTTAATATGTTTGATGTAATAAAAAATTGGTCTTTTTTTGCACAGGGATCTCTTTATACATGTATCTGGCACATTCCACATATAGTATTAAAAGAAGGTTTTACACAGCTGAGGACAAAAATTCACCTAGAATTTTAGGATTGAGACATAATTTAAAACATTTTATACTGAATACGGAGTATACGGAAACCAATAAAGCTTCAAAACTTTTAGCCATAGCTGTGTATGCCTAATGTGCGATTTATATTTTTACATAATGTAATGTGTATGGAGAAATCGTTAATGATATCCAACAATGTGTTTTTCGCAACCAGTTAGTCCTGCCTTAATAATATACATAATAATAGTAGCCAGGGGAATTGCTACTCTCGATGTAGTTAGCTGATACGCTCACTGTGTCTTTTCCCACTAGTACTAGGCTGTTACAGTTTTTATACAGTACTTATTGACCATTGAGACACCAAGAACCAGCGAAGTACAAGAAGCTTGATAACATGTGAACTCAAGCTGTACAGCAACATTACTATGTATATTATTTACGCATTCAATTTAAATGAATGTGTACAAGTATGCAGCTCATCTGGAGCGCTGACTACCGATACTGCACTAATGCAAATAAAGAAATGATAATACTGTATTCCTTATTGATCGTCTTGCTGTAGCAATGTAAAGCGTCCTGACTCTCTCCAAACACAGAATATTGTATTTATCATTTAGATTTACCTTGCAAAAATGTGGTTGACAGATAGGTAAATTGGTAGGTTACAGACTATGGATCAACAATCCAGCGGCTTATTCACCAGTCACATACACACATTGCAAGTGTGTGGGTTCAACCGTACGCATTTTTTTTATTTATAGAAAAACTAATTTATTGGTTATGTGTTTTTGGCAATTCTCAGGCAGGATACAAATATCTGTTCCAGTCTCGGCATATCTATGATCCATTCTGTAGCTACCGCATGCAGTACTTTTAGAACTGACCATTGAGATGCTGGGAATCTAGTGAAATACTGGAAGCTTGATAACATGTCAACTCAGCAAAATTGCTGTGCGTATTGCTTACGCATTAAATTGAAACATCATACGGAATTAATATGTTTTAAACAGATAAAACACCAAGTACGCAGCTTATCTGGAGCGATGTGTGCATATATAGCATACAGACCAGATTCGTTTGCATGTGAGAAAAAGTTCAGTCCTTTTCCATTGTTTTCACAACAAAATGAATTTGTGTTCACAACCCGGTTGCAAGTGCACTCTGTTAATTTAGTTAGGGTTTGTGACTTGCTAATTTCTTAATAGGTCTCTGGTTATGAGACAATTTTGAGAATGTTTCTTCACCTTAAACCTACATTGTTTACAGTTTCTATTAAAACCCTTATCATTTAGCCTTAGAGAAAAGACTGAATAAGTTTTACTATGTTTGTGAGTTTTGTCCAGTTCGCTTGGATTTTGATTTCTGACCAAATTTCAGAGCTTCAGCTTGCTATACTATACTTGTTTTCTCAGAATATGAACTAAACTAAACAAAACTATGCACTAAATATTTACTTCCCACTCAGGCTAACTTCAATAGTTCGTTATCTATGTGCAAAAGGATCGAGTCCAGTAGTTGTATAAGTTGAGGTTTGGCAAGTGAACCAAGTCGTTAGTTTGCCAACTTGACTTTGTTTTCACACTTCAAATGAAACGTTCCAAACTGTACTGTGTGCAGAACAAACCCTCAAAACAGACCCGGAGTATATATGTATGTATATATATATATATATATATATATATATATATATATATATATATATATATATATATATATATATATATATATATATATATATGTACACACACACACACACACACACACACACACACACAGTATTACTTTGAATTACCACCACCCTTTAATAAGTGTCTTTAATAAGATATCAGATTTGTAATAGACGCCACCCTTGAATAAATGCCCTCTCAATAATTAAACATGTACATTTTTTCACTACCCTGGCTCAAATAAATGCAGCACTTAATAAAAAGAATAATAATAATTTTAAAAAAATGCATAAAAACACAGTATGGCATAACATTACAAATAGAAACTAAATTAATTGAATAAACTTGCATAAAATGCATTTAAAATAATACAATTGCACACTGGAGCATACCGGTATTTTATAGTAAAGCTTAAAGAACCCCAAAAAAATAAAAAGAATACCATAGGTACACGGCACTAGGTACTGATACTGGTGTAGGAGTAAATACAGCAGCTTAAGGGAAGAATAAGGGAACAATGCCTTACATTACATTAAACATTATAGGCATAAAACAAAAAGGACAACCAAGCGGCAAGCATGCTAACCTATTATATAACATGTACTCTATGAGGTATAGACAGCGCTGTTTCATAGGCACTCATTAAAACAGTATCAATATAATCCAATATAGAAGAACCTGTGAAAGCAATATGAACCAGATACATGTTACTGTCCTACCTGTATAAAGTTCTCATATAATCAACTTTATAGATAGCTGTAAATACTGCACATGTATTATTTGAAAATTCAGAATACACAGAACCACTAAGATGCTTATAAATCAAAAGAATGCGAGATTGAGAAGGCATAGAGCTTTTGATCTGTCCACAACCACAGTTTAAAAAACCCTTTTACACCAATGTTACATTCCATATGAGTATTTGTAAATTCAATAAAGTAGAAAAAAGGAGAAACTAATGGCAATCAGCACTCAAAAAATAAGGAAAGTCTTGCTCAGTTGCCACACGAAAAGAGGAATTCAACCCTACCCAGACTATTGAAATCCAATAACAGTGTATGGGTAAAGGTAATTTGGCTTGCCATTACCTCTGCTTTTAAAGTAATTGCCCCCATCTGTAGTTACTGTAAACCACAGAAATGAGCATCACTATTATTGCTTTGTGTTATTATTCCTTTGAGCTTCAGTAGATTCCACTTTAAGCTTAATAAACTAGTCTATTGCACCCTGCCTCTGAGAGCTGGGAAGTTGATATTTTAACACAGCCAGCCTGGGTTGGATTATTCAGAGTGGCAGTCCTGACAGCAGTGCTCATTTATATTCTGCTTGGCATTCACGATTAGTAAGAGCGTGTGTGAAAAAAAAACTTCAGGTATTTGTTCTTCGAAAAAGGAGGGCCTCTTGGGTACCTGTTGTTAAAAAGAACCAAGCTGTACTACTAAAATAGCCTGTAGAATGGCAAAAAAGAATTGAAAAGGCATGGTGAAAAAAAAAAAAAACATTGGTTGTAATCTTAAATTCAGTTGGAAGTTGTTTTTCCAACCCACTAGGTTATTTGATACTGCTTTACATTGAGGATTCGGTGATGCTATTCGATTTCTGCTTTAATTGTTTTTAAAAAATTAAATTAAATAACAATTTAAAAAGTATTGGCTTTAAGAGATCTTGGCTTCATCTCTGACTGTTTGCTTTACTGCAGCCAAGGTGACGAATGTTAAGGTACACAACAGTAGTTTAGATACAATAAAACTCACTGTGTGTGTCTAGTTGGAAATTAGGCCTGCAGTGCTTTGTTGTACTGTAGCCCCTAATGTGCAAAGATAAAGCCTAAATGTCAACAAAAATTCTCCACCTCAACACAGTCTCTACTTGATATATGCCTAAGATTGAAAATGTCACAGAAAAACACTGTACTGTTTCTTTTTTGGGGGGGGGGGGGGGTTGTATTTCGTTATTGCACATTAATTTCATGTAACTAAAGGAATTTCTTCTTTTCTTGGATTGTGACTTGTATATTATATATAACCATTCCCCATTTCAGAAAATAATGTGTGTGTGTGCTTACAGCTTTAATTAACATTGACTTGTTTACTTTATTTTTCAGGCTTTTCCTTGCATTTCTACTGGCATCTATGGTAAGTAAAGGCTTTAAAAAAATAATTCTGATTAAGATTCTAAATCACTGTATTCATTTGCAATGCTGTGAAATTGTATTTTTTTTTAAAGTGAATATCGAACTGAAACTGTGCCTTGAAACTGTGACTTTTACTATATCATTTTAAGTCTCAATACTAAAATTCTAGGTGATTCAAAATGTTTGGCCATAGTTGCTTAATTTAGCAGTATTAGTTCAAGAAGTTGTATTTTAGTAACTAAAAATAAATTGCAAGAAATATGTAACATTTGCTAAACCAGTTTCGCTATGAAACTGAGCAGTATTTTGTGACAGGCAGGATTTTTCAGTCTAGCTGTATTTATTTATTTTAGTAGGGTGGGTTAACAGAGTGTGATCGTGTTTATCCCGTGGGAAGGACAGTGTGGGCTGCAGCAGTTTTGAAATCGATGGATTATGATCTCAGTAATCATCAATCGAAAAACATATACATATATTAATAGAACTTTTTGTCCACTACACGTCTGTCTTAAAATATTTAAGTGTGTTTGAATAGTTTTGCGTTTACAAAGCTCTAAAGTCACTAAAAGTCGCTAGAAACAATGAAACCTATCGTATTGTAATAATTTCTGAAAATATTATATAAAGCTCACGAAATATAATTCTTAGGATTGTACAATTTACCTGGATTACATTCAGCACAAAAACAGACTTTTCAAAATTGATTTTATTGTATAACAGTTTGTTTAAACAATGTTCCACAGAAACCAACCGACTTCATTATACGACACACACAAACATTAAAAAAAGAAAAATAGTTAATATTTTGGGGCCGGTTAAAATTCGAAAGCTAACAAATCCAAACGTTTTCAAAACTGTATAATTGTCTTAGTGCAAAACTTAGCTCAAACAAATTTTGTCCGGTCGCAGCGTTGAATTTCTAGACTTAGCTGCGGCGCCATGTCTGTGGCGCACTCAGTTTCGTTGCAGGTTACATATTTTCCAAAGAAACCACACCGACTTCATTATACTACACACACAAACATTAAAAAAGAAAAATAGTTTAAATATTTTGGGCCGGTATTTCGAAAAGCTAAGCCAAATTCCAAACTTTCAAAAACTGTATAATTGCTTAGTGCAATGTATCCAGAAGACACCTCTTTTGAATTATTACCGTATCAGGTGTGGTTTTGTAAGCTATTTGGTTTGGATTAAGAGACACGCTTCAGGTTTTCACAGGAGTCCAGTCGAAGTTCCCTCCCTCTGACTAGACAATGACGACAACAAGTTCTGCTGCTGTGAGTGTTAGAAGGCGCCAAACAGTGATAAGGGGAAACAGCAATCGTTTTTGTGCAAATTTTGATTTATTATCATTATTAACAAATGGGGTGATGCATAAGATCTATACATTTACAAAAGCATTAACGGGACAGAATAATTTGTAACTGTTGCAGTTTATAACATCTATTTTGTATTCTTTATTTTGCTCTTTCTTGAATTTGATCTCATTGTACTTTCATAACTGCTGTTGTCTGTACTATCATATTCTGTAATGTGATCGTTTATAATGTGATTGTTTGTTGTTATTATTATTATTATTATTAATAATAATAATAATAATAATAATAATAATAATAATAATAATAATAATAATAATAATAATAATATTATTATTATTATAAATGATATTGTGAAATGTGCAGCATGAACAGTACTTCAAACGTGTGATATGCACATATATAAATAACATGATTAGTGTTTGTAGAAACTCCACTAAGAATACACGAGATACATTTAAAAGGTACGTTTCTACTTGCAAGCAGGCAAGTGCTTGACAGCAGTGACATAGATGGCATGATTGCTGAAACGTCACAGGGCAGCTCAGATAGTGCAGACAGTCACAGGGCTAGCAGCGTCGAATATAAATACATGAATTTGTAATATAGAAAATAAGTTAAAACCCGTGGAAGACTTTGCAATGCATAGTTTTAGTTTAAATTGGATTACATTTGTAACATAAAAAAAAAAAAAAAATGCTTATATTAAGTATGTATATTCACATTACCTGTTTTTCAGTGGCAAATGCATTATCCAGTGTTGTATAATAACATTCTTCACATATTATTAATGTGTAAAATGTTGTTATTATGACTTTTTGACCCCTAAGAAATACTACAAAAAATATTGCATAATGGGTATACTTTTAATTTTGTAACTGGTAAATAAATGCCCTTTAAAACATGCTATAATACGTTGTTTCTGTACATTATAAACAAAACCCATGGATTTAAAAATTACGCCTATGTATTTTTTTGCAGTACAGCGACTGTCTTGGTGCCACGCCCTCCTGACAGTCTTGGCAGAGTGATAGATGTGTTTTAGGGGTACGCTCTACATAATAATAATAATAAAAAAAAGATCTTTCAATTTAAAATCACAATCTGGCTTGGAATTAATTCTTCCAATGAGAAGTTTTGATATTTTAGTGACAAATCTTTTATTTTTTTTTAATTCTAAAAGTTAGTCAGTAGAATGCAATTTAAATCCAAGATGGCCACCAGATAGGCACTGTAGTTCAATTTGGTGCGTACAAAAAACGTTTTTAAATTTTAATTTCAGATATGTTTAAGTAAAAACTATTAATAATAACCTATTTGGGGTTTTGTTTGTTGAAATTGCCCACCCAAATTTTAGTTTAAATGAAGCTTTTTTTGTGTACTGTATCACTATAAAACCACATTTTTGAGAACTAAACATGAAGTGAAACACAAGAAACAGATAATAAACCATGATTGGTGTTTATTTTGGAAACACAATTAAACTATACACCGATTATAATTTAAACACGTAAATCATTTTTCTCCCAGTATGCATACTTATGAATGGGTTATGATTAGGGCTTCTGTTTTTCTGGTTTTATTAATTGTATTTTTTGGTGCTTATTGAGCTATTTTCAAGTTAAATCCTTTTTTTTGGAGGTTTTGTTTTTGATATACTCTATGAAATTCATGTTTTCGGTTACTTTCCAAAATGCTTGAGCGTTTTGTTTTTTTTTTGTGTCAAAATATGTATAGTAACTTGACAGTGCTTGCACACTTTACCTTCTTTCCTTTGCTGTCTTCCACAATTACATCCCTATGGTCATGGACACATTCTTCAGGGTTTTTTGTGTGTAGGCATTTGTGTACATTTTGCCACAATTCTGTTTTAAATCCTCCATATCCTAACTGTAATATAGCTTTAAATCCAGCTAACAAGCCTCCATCCTGATTGTAATCTCATTTAAAATCTTGCAAGCATAGTCTCCAATAGAAATGTAGGAACGTGGTGTCAGTCAGGAAGGCGGGACATTGCCCAGCAACACTGGGAAATGTATTTATTATTATTTTTGTAGTAGGTTTTTTTTTTTTTTTTTTTATGGGAAAGGGTAAAGTCAATGTGAATTGATTAACCATTTCCACTGTTTTTCCAGTGTTTTTCCAGTGTTTACTGGCTATCCACCGATTTTATTTGTTTGTATTGGCGGTGTTTTATTGGGTTTTATCGGTTAAAAACGAAAATCAGAAACCCTACTTATTCTTCACCGTGGTCAAAAATGCATTAAAATAATTTTGAACAGAGATAGACTTTGCTGTGTTATAGGTAGGTGTGGCAAAGTGGTTTGTAGTGCTCCAGTGTATAGGTGATTTGAGGTGCTCCAACAAAGGACAAACACAAAGTTTACCGGTCAGGTTTCTTTTAATGCCCTTTAAACCGGGTTTCAAATAATAAAGCTGGCTCTACCCAACAATGGGTATTGCCAGCAAAAACTGGACTCAAAATAATAAAGCTGGTTCTACCCAGCAATGGGTATTACCATCTACAAAACAAAGGGGTTGCAGTCCCGAAATAATAACCACAGAAAACACGTCTCCAAACTGAGTGCTCTGGTGCAGGTGCGGTGCTCTGAATGCTGGTGCTCGTGCGCGTTCAGGTCCGGGCTTCTCGCTGCAGCTCCAGCTTCGTATCAGCCGTCTGGCAAAACAAACACAACACTTCTCAATGAACCCACACTTCATTCAAGGTTCCGTCCTTGTCTCCTCCCATTAACCACAACAAAGGAGACGATTACGGCGTCACGTCCCCCTAAAGTACCCTAAGCCCTGCCCCCTCCGATAGCTAGTTCAATTACGTCTCCTCCAATTCATGACTGAAACTTCGCTCACCGTACTAGGGCGATGACTCCAGGTACCGTATCGCCACCCTCTTCCCGAATGGCCAGCTCCCGACTGTCCCTGGGATGAACTGCCCAACCATTCAGTAGGAAGCCCGCAGCTCCTGTTGTACAGTGCCCTCACTGGTCGAGAGGGAGATTTGGATTCATTCGCTCTCCGTCACAGTAGGTAATTATGAACACACAAAAAACAACACAATAGCAGTGAAAGAAAGAAAGAAAGAAAGAAAGAAAGAAAGAAAGAAAGAAAGAAAAAGAAGCATTTACATTGTACTTTGTACAACATTGTATCTCAGGAACTGAAAGACCAAGGCACGCGTCTGGTTCTGTATGTAAACCCTACCTTTGGAGGCTGCATTATTCAGTTCATTAGTTTTTTTGTTTTATTTTTATGAAAAACATGTTTGAAAGTAGATGCAGTACCACATACAGGGAGTGATAAGTGTTGGTACATTGTTTCTGTTAAACACTGTCAGAATGAACCCTTTAAACAATTAACTCTGTTTCAGTACTTGAAGCTAAATATAAACGCTTGCTGGTGAAAAAAATATAGCGTATTGTGACAGTTTATTGCATTGACAACACAGTATGTGCGACTGGCAGGCTTTAGGTTTTCTCACAGTTCTTGATGTATGACACATAGGCCTGTTGCTTGTGGCACCTTGGGCTTCAATCAATCAAACAATGCTGAACTTCTTTATGGCTCTCATTATTTCTCTATTGTACTGTATGGAGACTTTCATTGAAATGTTCCAAAGGAGCCCATTATATTTATATTATATACAGTGCTGAAAGTTAACACTAACGTTGCGTGTATTTTCGTTGTTGGAGTGCTTGAGGGTGGGCTTAATATGGGGCATTTTATTTAAAAAAAAAAAAAAAAAAATGCACCTTTTAATAGACTTTGAAGGTAACCTTGCTTTGTTTTTTGCTTAACAAAACAAATTCAGTATACCACTCCCGTTAATAGAGCACAATTAGCATTATTCTAGCAGTGCTGCTTTCGGCATAGCAATAGGCAGGTTTTAGTTTGTCAGATGAGAAACAGAAATTGGCAATCCTATCCTTCAATGACAAATTAATCACAATCAGGGCCCGGCGGTTGTAGGAGTAACCTATGCTGCAGAAAAGAAAAATGAGGCCTCAAGCTCGCATGACAGTCTAATCTTTCAGTCCACCACATTAGACACACCAAGGGACCGGCGTGGTTGGTGTGTCAGGGGCACCACCCATAAACAAACTAGCATCTTCAAAGGCATGAAGGGTCAGGTGATATGATAAAGGTTATTGAGTGCTGGCTGGGTAGATCATCAATCACTGCGGTGGGGCTGAGGTTCAAATAAATTAGTCCTCCCCAGGAAGAGACACCTCTCATTGTCTTACAACATCAGAGACGATAACACTGCCTGAATAAAAATTTCCCCAGGACTGACTCTGTGGCTCTTGTCGCACTGATCACAAATATGATATTAATCGCAAACATTACCATTATAGCCAGCCCTCCTCATTCACACTCACGTCAACACATTCAGTACAGGATGTAATAAATGGAGCTAGAGGGATCTTAAAACGCGCAGGTACTGTACATGTTACAGTGTCTACATGTGCAATGTTTCCCCCAGATACATACCTCAGAATATACAACATGAAGCAAGGGGAACATGCTGCTTCACCAACAACTATAGCACTCTTGCTAACCTACAAATTATATCTTAGTTTTACATTTTTAGTTAATTGTTGGTTGATCTGTACTTGTATTAATTATTTTGAAAAGCCTGACAAAATATGCTACATTTATATGAATATTTTATTTTTGCTGAGTTTGTATTGAATTTAAGAACATAAGAAAGTTTACGAACAATAGGAGTCTATTCGGCCCATCTTGCTTGTTTGGTTATTAGTAGCTTATCGATCCCAGAATCTCATAAAGCAGCTTGAAGGATCCCAGGGTGTCACCTTCAACAACATTACTGGGGAGTTGGTTCCAGACTCCCACAATTCTTTGTGTAAAAAACTGCCTCCTACTTTCTGTTCTGAATGTCCCTTGTCTAATCTCCATTTGTGACCCCTGGTCCTTGTTTCTTTTTTCAGGTCGAAAAAGTCCCTTGGGTCAACATTTGTCAGTGTCTTTTAGAATTTTGAATGCTAGAATCAGATTGCCATGTAGTCTTCTTTGTTCAAGACTGAATAGATTCAATTCTTTTAGCCTGTCTGCATATGACATGCCTTTTAAACCTGAAATAAATCTGGTCGCTCTTCTTTGCACTCTTTCTAGAGTAGCAATATCCTTTTTGTAGCGAGGTGACCAGAACTGAACACAATATTCTAGATGAGGTCTTATTAATATTAATTTTAACATTACTTCCCTTGATTTAAATTCAACACTTATTGCTTAGCACATAAACTCCTAGTTCTTTTTCATAGATTCCTTCTTCAATTTCCGTATCTCCCATATGGTATTTAAAGTGGACATTGCCTGCATGCAGTACCTTACACTTTTCTGTATTAAATAATTTGCCATGTGCCTGCCCAGTTCTGAATGCTGTCTAGATCATTTTGAATGACCTTTGCTGCTGCAGCGGTGTTTGCCACTTCTCCTATTTTTGTGTCATCTGCAAATTTAACAATGTTGCTTACTATACCAGAATCTAAGTCATTAATGTAGATTAGGAATAGCAGAGTAAATACTGATCCCTGTGGTACTCCACTGGTTACCTCGTCCATTTTGAAGTTTCTCCTCTAATCAGTACTTTCTGTTTTCTACATGTTAACCACTCCCTAATCCATGTGCATGCATTTCCTTGTATTCCTACTGCGTTCACTTTGAGAAGTAGTCTTTTATGCAGGACTTTGTTAAAAGCATTCTGGAAATCTAAATGATTGATGCCTAAACTGGCCTACAGCATTTCCCTGTGTTGTTCAGTCTGGAATCCAGCAAGTCAAATAAACAAACAACCTGACGGCTACAACATTTAGCAGACCCACAGGCGATATTTTTGTCAAATTTTATTTTATTTTAAAGTTATTTTCAAAATTAATCATTCGTTGTTGATTGCTGCATACTGTCCTACGCTATGCTGCACCATCCGCAGTAATAATAATTTTATAAAATATGTCAGTGCCCTAAAAGTTGCGAGTGAGTAATTGCTTACAAAATGTTGTCTTTCGAAATTATATTTTGAATTTAGTTTTTAGTTTACATATTGACCCGATGATGTTCTATTTTAAATGTTTATTATTATTTTTATTATTATTATTATTATTATTATTATTACAAATTTTGACGCAGCCATGATAGAAACATGCTAACTGCTAATTTTTCTTTATAGATTGTTAACATATTAGCAATGCAAGAAATGCAATTTGTCTAATTACCATGTTAGGAAATTGTGTTTGTTTTTTTTCCCATTTAATCTGTAATATCTGAATCGATTGAGTAGATATGCCCAAGTATATCATTGAAAAGTTCAGATTGTGCTGAAAAAAAACAATATATAGGTTTCCTATGTTTCCTTTAAAGACCTTTAAAAATTTGCCTTTTAAACAATTCAGTCCCAAATTAAAGAAAAACCTCTAGCACTGGGATTGGAAACACCCTTAGCAGCAAAGGGGTTAATATATTTGCTATTTTTTTTCTCATCATCTATGATTTTTGCCATTTCTATCTCTTAGATATTGTACTTCCTCATTGAATGTTCTTTTGCTGTTATAATATTGAACAAATAAATTGAATTGGTTTTAGCCCTCTTGGCATTGTTCATTTCTATCTCTCTCTTGGCCTTTGTAAGTTTTTGACTTGCAAATTTGATTCAGCCTATTTATTCAATAGTTTAAAGGCTTCAAATCCCTACAGTAAATTATATTATTGTTGTTGTGTCAGTATGAATATTTGCCAAACTTTAACTTATTAGTATATAAAGGAAGATGGGTATACAGGTGCACTCCACATAATGGACTCCAAGGGACAATAGAAATCAGTACTTTATAAACAAAGTACGTAGTAAACACAATTCGAAATGCTGTATGTGACTGCGAACAGAGGTACCTTAAACATAAACAATACAAGAAAGCTTCCAAAGAACGGGAGTTTATTATTTGTACAAAACACCCCCCTGTGGGCAGTACAATGTAATAATTAGTACCATTTTACAAATTAATATTTTCACTAAAATGTATTAAAAATGGTATATGTTATATGTTTAAAATGTACAATGGCTGTGCCAACAAAAACATAGAAGATTATAAGTAAACAACAACTGTTTTTCCTGTATGATGTCACAAATGCCATCATGACTGTCATTTGTTGTCCTGTATGTACCTTATTTGCGCAAAATACCAAGTGGAACAGGAAAACTGAATGTAATAAAGCAGTACTGTATGTATTAAACTGTATGTATTAAATGCAAAACATGTGCCTGTGGAACAGGAAAACTACATATTAAACAGTATATATGTTGTAAACGAGTGTGAAAGGACGGCGTAAGTGGTGCGTGTGGGTGGTGCCGTCAGACCAGGAAATGAAACCAAATATAGTAGAATATATGGGGCTAAACTGAATGCAGTAGCACTCAGCTTTTTGTTAAACAAAAAAATAAACAAACAGTTTAAACAAAAACACAATAATAAACAAAAGGGCACACGGACCAAAGTAAAATAACACAAACTATAATTTTGTTTTTATATATTATATATATATTTTTAATTTAGTTATTCAAACCGATATTGGTGCGCTACTTTGTTTGTTTTACTATATTATTATGATTTATGTGTATGTAATGGCGAGACGAGCAAGGTGCTGTCTGCCATGTGAGTGTGTTGTATTGTTTTATTTTAGAATTACCTCATGGGATTTTGTGACTGATCAGCTACTGAGTATTTAATTAGCTGACAGTCACTCATCCTTATTTAACCCGTGCAAAATATGCCTGAGGGAAAATAAGATAATTGTTAGCCAGTTAGTCCCCAGTTAGTCATGGCTATAAAGATCTGCAGTTGAGCTGCGCATGAGGAGGATGTTTGAGAGTGGATGACAAGTGTGGAGTTAGGAGGTAAAAAGATTATAAAAAGAAATAGCAATTGTTACGCGTGCTGGCTTATAAACCAGGCCAGTACTTGTTATTATTTATTGTTTATTTATTTGGCCAACACGCCATTTTGGTGTTATGTTCAACCTTTTACTTTTTGTTATTAAATAAAGTACTGGCCGCCGTAGCGTTTCAGTTTAGCCCCACCATTACTTGTTGTGATCTGTGTTTCGGGACTGTCGTCACCCCTGCAGCCAGCCTGATCACAGACAGCCAGTTTACTTTTTCTTTATTCCTGAAGTTCCGTGAACACAAGGAGTAGAATGAGCACATATTAAAAAGCAGTGCATTTACATGAATGCTAGATACAGGTTTGTTTTATAATGCTGACTGAAAAAAAAAGAAGTCTAATAATTTTGACAAATGTGCCTTAAAATTCTGTGAGTTGTTTGCGGGCCATCTGGAGTTTACTCATGGACCACAGGTTGACAACTTTTGGCCTAGACTTTTTTTCATTAACTCTTGAAGCTTAGTGAATAGAGCCTACTGGCCCAGTGCCACAATAAAGACAACCATAACCTCCACCACATAAAAAGTGGCGACTGCATAGAAAGGTGGTCTATATTTTAGCTATATTGTAAAAAGTGTGGAATACAAGTCTAGAGCGGTTATGCTAAGATTATACAATGACCTAGTTATACCCCACCAAAATACTGTGTGCAGTTTCCATCACCTCACTACAAAAAAAATATCGATAAGGTACAGAGAAGGGCAAATAAGCTGATCCCAGGACTTAATGACATGATCTAGAAGAACAGATTCAAAGAATTAAATCTCTTCAGCCTAAAAAGAAGGGAAAGAGGGGACTTGATTGAAGTCTTTAAAACCATAAATTCTATAGATAGTTAACCCAAGACAGAACTTCAAATTTAGCACAGCGAGAAGAAAAGGGCTTGTGGAAGCTGAGTAAAAGAGTTTAGAACAGAAGGCAGGAAGCACTTTTCTACACAGATAGTTATAAATGTGTGGAATAGCCTACCAGATACAGTAGTAGTAGGATTTAAAACATGGAATATTTTTAAAAAGTCTAGATTCTGTGCTTTTAAATTAGTTCCCCCCAGTAGGGGAAAATGGTGTGCTAACAAGGGACAAGCCTTGACGGGCCAACTGCCCTTTACTCGTTCTCAAACTTTTCTTAAGTTCTTATGTCCAGGAAATCAGGATTCACAGACGAATAAGCATTTTGGCTGGACAGTCAGATCAATAGAAGATTTAAAGAGAGGGACATTTTTCTATCATGTTAAAAATTCACCTTTTTTTTCATCCTTTAGCTTTGCTGTTCCTTTGGGTGCATTACCCAGCACTATGGCATCAACAAGATTAACAAAATATGTGGCATTTGCCAGCACCAGTGTTTATCTTTATTCGACCCCTGTTAAAATGGAGAACCACACTCACATACAGGTGCAGGTGAGATATTGTGAATAATGCAAGGAAGAAAAAATATTGTGAAACTGAGAAAAAGAACTAAAGTATCACCAAAAGATCATTCTAAATCTTTTATAGGGAGAATTGGTGTGATTCTCCATTTTAAAATGTGTTGACACACACACACACACACACACACACACACACACACACACACACACACACATATATATATATATATATATATATATATATATATATATATATATATATATATATATATATATATATATATATATATATATAGACAACATCTTTCTGAGTTCAGTCAATCCAAACAGTGGGCAGGACTAGTTGCAAGAAGCTTGTAAATATCAGTGGCTGAGTACATAAATTTAATCTTTATAATACTGTCAATGAAAGCTGCATCTCAGCAGAGAAATAATTTACTAGTAGCCAGTAGCATCATTTAATAAAAAAATAATTAGACCTAAAGCTCTCTTTTTAATCAAGTCTGTCAGCTGAGGTGAAGATAATGAGTGTGCATATTGCAGCTGCATCTCTGTCTTCTGTAATAATGCCTGCATCTGTGGCAGCTGCACTAGTTAAAGTGTCACATGTTGTGAGAGCAGTTTATCAGCAGCTAATGAATGTAGATCTTAGCCATAGGTCAGGACTTGACCCTGTCATGAAGTCCCATCTATGGTATTGTAGATACCAATAACTAAGAGTTTCTAAAAAATAGAGAAAGCCAAGATCCACATCATTGTATTCACATGTTAGCCAATGTTTCATATTTTAATTTCTAATGCACTGTTTAGATGGTCAAGTAGAAAATGTAGTCTGTAGTACTGTGCATGACTCTCTGCGTTTTCAGTAGATGCTACTGTATATTGCCTGTGGAACTAGTATGTTGGAAGCAACCAGTTATTATTATTTTACAGTACTGTAGTTAGATATATTTATAGTTTAAAGTTATTATGTGTAGTACATAAATTAAACATGGTACACTATAGGTAGGTCTTGAAGTTTTCGGGTTTAACGGATAATAACCGAAAAAAAAGCCCAAAGGACCTGTTTAGAAGATTTGGTTTTAATTGTTTTAAACCGATAAACATGGGTTTGGCAACATATTTTAAATAGTGTCATTCATGCACTACCTTGTTTCTACATAAAGAAAGTGTCTTTCAGAAGGCAGGCAGTGTGCAAAAACATTGCAACTGACCAATCGTCAGTTTTGTGCACTATGTAATGCATGTAATTTGCGTCAGTGCGTCATTTGCTTAGCAACGGGCTTAGCGACCACAAACCCACCCAAACAAACCAGCAACATGACATCACCAGTTTGTTTTTTTGCCATTACAGTTTTATTCAGTAATGAACTGGAAAAGTTATTGTAAATATGAAACTGCTGTATAGTTATACTTCTACGAATGCATATTAAAGATTTTCTTGTGTACGGCTGCCTATTTAGTATTATTACTGTTACAATTAACATTATTATAATAGCATAAATATCAAATCTTAATCACCGTACCATGAAGAATGTTTAGTCGTAGGGAAAAAAATGTTAATAATTTCTTGTATGCTGAGCTTAATTACTACAGTAAGCTATATTCATTCAATGGGGTGGGCATAAAAAAAAAAAAAAAACTGTGCCTGTAGTTTGATAGATATGCAAGTGGAAATGAGTGTGTAATGAAATCTGTTACTTCTCAGAATTCTGCATTGCCGGAATTCTAATTCACTTCAACAAAGTAAGTTAATGTTTGTCAATGTTTTAGTGAAACGTACATTCAGTGTACTACAGAAACTCAAAATGGATGTGTTTGAATGGTGTTTATTTTTAATAACCGAAAATAACCGATTTTGCCAAATAATAATAATAAAAACAATTAAAACCCCCCGAACTGAACAAAAAATAAAAACCGAAAAATTCAAGCCCTAATTATAGGTAATCCTATAAAAAGCTGTCTGGCTGTAAAAGTAGCTGTTAAATCCATTGAAGGTAGCGGAAGTAATTTCATTATGCACTTAGTGAAAGTGCATTTCTCAATAATCTATACTTTGAATAGTCAAATTACCTTCTACAATTGATAATAAATAACCACTGTTATGAAATTATGTGAGTGTTTAAGCAGCCCTTTGGGGGAGCTTACATGTAATTGTCAGTCTGACACTGCCATTACTTGAACTGGTAATATCTCATAAATCTAAAATGTAATGGCAATGTTCACTTTGACCTGGGACTAATAGCCTTTTCACACTTGCACACCCAGGCCGAGCCCAGCCAAGCCCTTACGGTCCGGCTAGTTTCACAATCGTCATTTTGTCGAGATGAGCCGAGCCAGAACCGTGAAACTCTGACCTCGCAAGATATTTGGTGCTGGCTCTGTGCTGAGGAAGGCTGGGGGTGGGGTTAACTCATATTGTCCGAAACGATAAAGTCTAGCAAAAGATTTCACAGGAATTGAGAAATACGGGACTAAACTGTAGCGTGGAACAAATAAAATAAAACAGGATTATAAAAAAAAAAAAAACATCACAACAATAAAAGTGGGTCAGACCGCAAAAAAATAAATATTATGGTTTAATGGACGCAGTTCTTGGTCACAGGCCTTCAACGACCGCGCCGATATGTTGAATTTGCTGACTTGTCGTCTGAAATCAATGTGCAGTCCCACATGGAATGAAGCTGAGTTTACATATAACAACGTTCTTTAAGCTTTGCGACTTTATTTATTTATTTTTTAATAAGTATTTCTCCTTTAAATTTTTTAACAGTGACAAGTGTCATTTAAAGCAGACAAAAAAAAATCATGTGTCTTAACTGTAAGATCTACTGCTGTTTGTATTCCATATATGTTTTCTAATGAATAAAGTGATCAGTAGTTGTGCATGTTATTTCGTGGTTCCGTTATAAACCAGACCTTAACAGAAAAAAAAAAAAAAGATATATATTGGAAATGTGCAAAGTATCTGAAAATCACATTCAACATGGTCATTAAAAAAAAATAAAAAAAACCCTAAACAAACATATATTAACATTATATGTATAAAAAGAAGTTGTAAAGAAAATATATATTTAAATATGTTATGTTTAGATTTTGTTTTTAATAGTCCTACTTTAAATCTATTTTTCTGAAGTGTTTACTGACATATTTCAAGTACTATCTGCAATGTTTTAAAGTTATTATTATTAGTAGTCGTAGTTAATCGAACTTTAATAATATGAAATTAAATTATTCGGTTGTATGTGCATTCTGCAACATGTGAAAAACAAATACAAACAAGAAGTTTATTTTTTATTTTTTCACAACACTATTTTGCGCTGCGCAGTGCTTAATTTGTGTTGGGGCTAGCTGGGGCACAGCCCTGGAACCTCAGGGCGTGCAGAGTCATATTCCCAGTACCTCTGATTAAAAATCTCATAAAATGCTTTCTTTTTAAATTCTCAACACAGTTGTACGAAGTCTGCAAGTTCTTGCGTGCGCTAAAGAGAGATAGTCCGCTGCCACTTTTGTAGCCTACTTTAAATTATGAATGATACAAACAACTTCTTACACTACTTGGTTTGATTAAATGACTAGTACACAACAAAATATTAAAGCTGAACATTGGAATAAAGAACAACAACAACGTTTTAATGAAAATAAATATGTATTGCAGCCTAGTTCAACAGGATTATTAGCCTTCTATATTATATTAAACCAAAACAATAAAAAAAGAATAGTGATCTGGTTCTCTCTTGCCTTTTTCAATTAATATAATTTAATTAATAGAGAATAAAAACATACTAAGATAACAACTACCAAGTTTAATTAATCGCTTTTGTAATATACCAGCGGCTTCTGTTGCATACGCATAACAGTGCAGACTGCGGGTCAAACCAATGTTCGTTTTGGGATGCGTATTTATTTTTTTTAATCAATGTCGTCCTTGCAAAATCATAACAAAACACATATGAAGGCTTTTTAGTTAATTTATTATTTGTCCTGTTGTTGCCTTTAATTATTTTTTTCTGCACATATTACTACTTTGTATGTGAATGTAAACATTTAACACTAGGACGTACGATACTCTATCAAATAATCTTATTTACATTGTTATGATGATGTTATGATTTTTAATGTATGGTTCTTAGGGCAGTATTATTGTCATTGCTTGTGCCCCAACACCACTTTCTTTACAAATGGCGCTGTAGTTTAGTCCCATATTTCTCAATTCCTGTGAAATCTTTTGGTAGACTTTATCGTTTCGGACAGTATGTCCTCTTGATCCATTCTCAAAACAAATCCACACCACTCCTCTGTACGCCTGTGTCAACTGAGTTTGACATCACGTTCCACAGTGCAGCTTCTACTTTGACCAGTAGTGTGAAGACACCCAAGCCGCGCTGGGTGGGCTCGGCTTGGTTCGGCTCGGCTTGGGGGTGCAATGTGAAAGGGCTATAAGATTTAAGTAATGTGACTCTTCGGTTTCTAGATGACAAATACCTTATGCTTCAATATATTGGCTTCATACTCAGTATACAACTGTTTTCTATAGTATTCTAAAGATCTAATCAAATTTTTGAAATGCAGGTTTTCTTTCATCTTAGCACTGTCAGTATCATCATCTGATTCTTCAATTTAGTGAATTTAGTAAATCCAGCCCTTGGTGTAAATTCTTAGATATATACGGTCATGTTACAGGCCTAACATCTTTGTATGCATCTATGACCGTGGGATTAGACTTTAGATATACAGTGCCTTTAGATATTCTACACCCCCTTTCAAAATTGTCACCTTTTGTTACCTTATAGCCTGGAATTAAAATGCATCATTTTTTTTTCCATTTATCTACACATCCTACCCCACAACTTCTAAAAAGGAAAAAAGAAAATGAATTAAAAATAAAAACTGAAATAGCATAAGTGTCCATCCCCCTTGTAATGGCAATCCTAAATAGCTCAGGTGTAACCAATCGCCTTCAAAATCACACACCAAGTTAAGTGGCCTATTTAAGTGATTCACATGATTACAGGATAAATTTAGCAGTTCCTGTAGGTTCCCTCTGCTGGGTAGTGCATTTCAAAGCAAAGACTCAACCGTGAGCACCAAGGCGCTTTCAAAAGAACTCAGGGACACAGTTGTTGAAAGGCACAGATCAGGGGATGGGTATAAAAAAATATCAAAGGCCTTGAATATCCCTTGGAGCACGGTCAAGATGATTATTAAGAAGTGGAAGGTGTATGGCACCACTAAGACCCTGCCCAGATCAGGCCGTTCCTCCAAACTAGATGACCGAGCAAGAAGGAGACTGATCAGAGAGGCTACCAAGAAGCCAGTGGCAACTTTGCAAGAGCTACAGGCTTTTATGACCAAGACTGGTCAAAGCGTGCATGTGACAACAATATCCCTCCACAAATCTGGCTAGTATGGTAGGATGGCAAGAAGGAAGGAAGCCGTTACTCAAGAAAGCCCACCTTGAATCCTGTTTGAAGTATGCAAAAAAACACTCAGAAGATTCTGTAACCATGTGGCTAAAATGGAACTTTTTGGCCTAAATGCAAAGTGTTATTTGGTGCAAACCCAACACAGTGCATCACCCAAAGAACTCCATCCCTACTGTGAAGCATGGTGGTGGCAGCATCATGTTATGGGGATGTTTCTCATCGGCAGGGACTGGGGCACTTGTCAGGATAGAAGGGAAAATGAATGGAGCAAAGTACAGAGAAGTTATTGAGGAAAACCTGCTGCCCTCTGCAAGAAAACTGAAACTGGGATGGAAGTTCACCTTTCAGCATGACAATGACCCAAAGCACAAGGCCAAAGCTAAACTGGAGTGGCTAAGGAACAAAAAGGTAAATGTCCTTGAGTGGCCCAGTCAGCCCCGACCTAAATCCAATCGAAAATGTGTGACATGACTTGAAGATTGCTGTCCATCAACGCTCCTCAAGGAACTTGACAGAGTTTGAACAGTTTTGTAAAAAATAATGGAGAAATATTGCCAAATCTAGGTGTGCAAAGTTGGTAGAGACCTATCTCAACAGACTCACAGCTGTAATTGCTGTCATAGGTGCTTCGAAGAAGTATTAACTCAGGGGGGTGGAGACTTATCCAATTATGATTATGATCTTTCAGTTTTGTATTTTATATATTTTCTTTCTTTCTTTGAGGCACTGACACAAAATGTGAAAAAAGTTGAAAGGGGTGTAGACTTTTATAGGCACTGTGTGTGTGTGTATATATTATATATATATATATATATATATATATATATATATATATTATATATATATATATGATATATATATACTATATATATATTTGTTAGGCCTGACATTTTTTGTTATTAGACGGCTGAAAAATCCGGAGCCGTCACCAAAGGCCAGCACTTACCCGGACATCACTGCACATTGGACTTGTGTTTGTGTTTTGTGTTACGTGTGGGTGTGTAGGAACAGGATTATTATTTTTACAGGACCAACCCAGGGATTATATCACTGTATTGCCTGTTCTCATTGTTATTATTTACTGCTGTTTGTCATCAGACTTTGGATTGTACAAATAAAACATCATTGCATTATCGTTGTTTGTCTGTTTATTGATCACCGCTGCATTCCTGCACCTGCACACTGTTAATCACATTGCTACAGACCCTCTTATCGTTTTTTAGAGAAAACTGATGGTGTGCCTTGCTGGATATCCAGTTTTATTGAGTTATTTAAATATGGCAGTTTTGTTTGGAGTATCAATGAACTCTTACTGTTTGGCCTCTACAAATTTTAGGATATGATGCATGAAAGTCCACATTTAAAGGCATACCTAGAACAACCTTGACTGGTGAATTTGACCAGCATATTAAAAACAACAAAATAAATAGTATAATGAAATGACAAACAATTGAATAGAAGTCCTAGTTTTATTCAGAAACATTACATAAAGCATCCACACAACCGAAACATTGTAAATAAACTGACTTTATATACAGACATATTACATAACATGCATCCTCAAAAAACGGTAAAAAATTAAATGAACTAATATTTGAAATAAGTTTGTGTATATACAGGTATGTCATTTCATGGGCGGATACAAGTCCATCCTCCCCAACGGTATGTTTCGTATCAGATATCCTCCTTCATGAAAGTCTGGATCCACCCCTGTATATACATACAAAAGTGTGCAACTAAAACAATGTACATTATGTACAATGTCCTTTATGGTTATTAAATTAGAAGTACCGTTAATCAGATCAAGATCACTGCATTCAAAGTGAATAAGCGTTTGTATGGTTAAAGTTTCTAGAAAAGTAATGGGGATTTCAACTTTATGATTGTCATAAAGTGCAGTCAAAACATGATTTACCCAATTTCTGACAGTTAAACTGAAAAATGGGTTTGCAGTAA
The DNA here is from genome assembly GCF_017654505.1 of Polyodon spathula. Lineage (NCBI taxonomy): Eukaryota > Metazoa > Chordata > Actinopteri > Acipenseriformes > Polyodontidae > Polyodon > Polyodon spathula. The sequence goes on from NC_054539.1 coordinate 45,271,972, forward strand.
GGAGGACAATCCAATCCAAACTGTGGTCTTACATTTTTTAATAAAAGAGAGTATTTCGATTTTTAGTGTATTTTGATGCACTATTTTTAGCATGTAGGATAGCCAAACTAGACAAAACTGTTTTTCCAAGGTCATATTTAGTGTAGCAAGGAACAATTAGGGCAAATTCCTTTCCAGTCCCACCACTACAGACCTGTTGTAACCGCTGGAAAAAAAACTGATGTGACTTGACTTTGCACTCCGTATCCTTTCGGCCTTTGAAAAAGGGACATCCGAATTAGGTATCAAGCAGTGCCAACAGTGCTTTACTGATGCTGTCCTCGTTAAATGAGCGCTTGCTGTCTAGAGACTGCACAGAGATCAACAGAATATAGTCCCCTCTAACCCCCAGCAACTGTCAAATACAGTAACATTTTATATCAGTCCCCTTCCTAGTTTTAAAAGGGCTGAAGTTCCTTCAAAAAGCCTTTGCAATATCAAAGGATTTCACTTCATTTTGGACTTAATAACACTTTGTGAACTGCTGAAGTTAGCAGAAGTAACCGCTGTCTTGAAACTTTTAAACAGACTACTATAATATTCTTGCTAAGATTTGAAAGTTCACATAAACTGTATACCTGGCCAAACTTTTACTCTAGTTACCAGTGAATCACAAGCTTTGGGTCCGGTAGTTTCAGGTTGCTGTCAATCTATCAATCAATCTTTATTTTATATAAAGCCTTTCATAGCAGACCACCATCTCAAAGTACTTTACAAGATGCAGTAACCATGAGAAAATCCATAATACTTCAAATAGAGAGTAGGGCATTTTCTTTCTTGAGGTTCATTTTATGGTGTTTTTGAACAGGCAGAGTGGAGTTGAAATGAACTGTGAGGGAAAATAAGAAACATCAGATCAAAAATAAGATGGAAATATCCAGCAAAGCATTAAGATATGTTACAACCCATTCGTTCATAAATGCAGCCATGCTACTATGAGATAAATATATAAGGCATGGGTGAAAGCTTTCTATCTGTAGAAGGATCCAGTAAATGTAAATACCAGTTGGTCCCTGCAACAGTTACCTCGTTAGCAAATTAATCAATCCATTCCTAACACAATGTATTATTTGCCAACTTTGCTCGATGTACATATAAAAAACACCGGAATACGAAGACGAGGTGGGTGGGAAGCAATTTGAAAAATTAAAAAATGATTGGAGGGTGTACAGGATGTTACTTATCACTTCTTGTGGGCTGTGATGTATAAATTAAACAGGACTGGTGGCACTCAGTCAATAGAATTCGTAGCATTTTGGTTAAATGTGACAGCTTCAAGAACAGACTGTAGACATTATTTAAGTTGTGTTTAATTTTGGCATATATATATATATATATATATATATATATATATATATATATATATATATATATATATATATATATATATATATAAAAACCTGGCTGAATAAACCCATATAATACCATGGAGCTGAAATCGATCATTCACACTACGGGGCAGTTCACAAGTCAAGTATAGCCTCTTTTTGTTTCACGTTAACTTCGGAAACTATATGCAGTTGGTCTCTCCAAAAACGTATTGAAATAATGGCATATTCCAACACTGTAGCACATATTTTGTATAAAAGTATTAAAACTGTGGTTTTAATGATGCATGTATTTATTTTTTATTTAGTCATTCCAACCAAGTTAGGAATATTCAGTGCAGTGCGCTACTTTATTGTGGTGTGAAATGGCTGGGACAGACATATTATGGTTTTTCTTAATTTAAATTCAGTGAAGACAAACAGTAGAATGAGCACAGATTAGAAATATGTGCAGTTACGTTAAAAATATTGCTGGCTTAAAAAAAAAAAGTAGTCTGTAATTTTGTCAAGACAATTATAATGTCTAAGTTATTTAGTTAGTTGGCTGTTAGCTGTTTCAGTTAATGGCGACTTTGAAGGCGATCCTTGGTATTGCATCAAAGGGAGATGTAATATTAATTTATAAACACACCTGTAATAAAAGAAAACAGATATTTAAAAGGGACACATGCAGACTACATACATGGCATCATATAAATATACATCACATGATTAAAGCTGTTTGCTGTGTTGTTTAGTAATAGTAGTAGCACAACGTGTGATTGTGTAGAAATGGGTTTTTGCAAGAACTGCATAACCTAATTTTGGGTGTTGTTTGCAGACCACCTGGAGTTTACTCATGTACCACAGGTTGGGAACCACTGTTCTAAAGAAATTGATGCTGAAATTGTAATAGAATAGCCTTTCACTATTTGTTACTTTTACACTTTCCTGCAGCATATTTTGTAATTTGTGTGTCTGGGAACATGTCTAATATAGATTTGCTGAACCAGTCACAACATGTAAAGGTCTCTGCATGTGTAACTTTCTTGATCTCTGTTTTTCCTTTGGCAAAGAAAGATGTTATTGACGCTCTGGTTTTCTGAGCATCACTGGCTTTTTTTGGTGTGATCTCTCGTGCTTACCACACACATAATTCTTGCTCCCATTTCCCACCGTTAACATCAGTCCTCCTGAAAGACTGGCATCATTTACAGAAAGTATGCCTTTTTACAACGTTGCTTATGATTGTGTGAGAATATGTTGCTGTCCAAGAAGCTTGAAATTAGCATTCTCATTTATTTATTTTTTACTGGGAGGCCTTATCGTGTGCAAAGCTATTGTAGACAGTAATGCATGTGAGCTTGCCTTGTGCACTGAATGCATGCCTGCACCAGTGCTCCCCTGGTCCTAAACCTAGGAGAAATGTCCAAAAAATATGAGAGTCCTGACAAATAAGGGAGAGTTGACAGGTCTGAATAATCTCTGAATTTCTTTTTCGACAAAGTCAAGTTCAAATTTGCTTCTGAAAGTGGTCCAAAATGGGTGGGGGTGGGGGAGCCGGCCAAAAGATTGCTTTTGCCTTAGGAATTTCAGTCAAAATGATCACTGGCCACTTTCATCCATGATAATGTACCACTACATATGTAATAATTAACGTTGTGTTTAATTTATGTGTGGATCTTGAAACAATAAGAAATGTCTGGATGAATTTATTATTAAAGATGCTTTTAGTTTGCTGTGCGATTGTAAAATTCTGCGTGGGAGGTACAGTATTTTTTTTTTATATTTAAAAGGACAGATGGGGACAAGCAAGCCCCATTGGCCCAGTTTAGTTTCTATCAGCCACAAGCTAAAGGCATTTTTGCCCTTGACTCAGGCTGAGTGCTTCCTGAGGCGCTGTGCAAAGCAGCCGCCACCGCCGCCGCAACAGCAAAGGTGTGCCGGTGACATCCATAGCTGTGCTCTCTCTGGTGGAACCACCTATGATGAAGTATGGCACCGGTAGCAGAAATAACAGAGCGTCACCTGGGTACTCATCAGTGGCAGGCACCGCAGAGATCATATCACAAGATCTGAAAAGACAAATTTTCTTGGGCTTGCAGTATTCCCAGCATAGGGTAAAACAGGAAGGAGCCTAGAAAACCATCAAATAGCATCTGACTGTTCTAGGGCTGATGCGAAAATTCGGCTCTTTGTCAGATACACTAGGTTGCTGTGAACTAGAATACTTTAACTGCTTATAAAAAAGGGAAAGGCAAGAAAAAAAAAACTGTTAGTTCTACATTGGCTTAACCGTGGTTTGTTTAATCTGTTGTGTTCATTTTACGGTAGAGGTGAGTTTTAAACCACTTTTTTTTTTTTTCCAAAACAATTAAAATTGGCTTTTCCATTGTAAGATGAAAGCTGATGGAAATAAACTAAATGACTAACCACAATGGTAATTGTGCTGTACATGTGTGTCTTAAAGATCGCCCACAGCAGGTCAATGTCAGCTGGTGAGCTATGGAGCAGAAAATCATCCAAGGACTTTGAAAGTCTCCTGTCCCAGGCATGTAAAAGTCCAGAACTGGCAGACAATGAGCAATTGGAGGGAATAAATAGATTTGACAGCATCGCAAAAATGGAATATGTGGAAAAAGTGTTAACAAACAGAAAACAGAATGTGTTTCAATTGACAATGTTGACCTTGCTAGTACATGGTCTTGTCTTTGCTTTCAGTATCACTGTTTTCTCTTCCAGCTGCTGTGGGGCCTTGTGACCCTTAGCTGTGGCTTGTCACACGTTTGGAAACTGTCCCAGTGTGATTAATGCATATAAAACAAAAATCAATATTGCATTTGTAGAAATGGTATGTTAAATAGATTAAACATACTCGCCGCAATACATGGCTGCTTTTGACTTGGCTTGTCCTGTCCCTTATGATAAGACCTACTTAACATAAACAAAGTAATGCTTTTACCACCAATAGAATCTTCACTGTGTTTGGGGAGGTTTTTTTTAAGATTAATAAGCTGAAAGTTCATGTCATTGCATCTTTGCATCTGAACCATCATTGGATTATTGTATTAAACTCAGTTTTCTAGTGTTCACTTAATATCCAGAATATAGAAAAGAAAAGCATAGTTGGATATCTTCTGTGTATTGCCCAAAGCAAATTTCTGCCACATTTATTTAGGTGTGTATTCAGTAGTCTCAGCTCTCAAGTCTTCAGTATTCATGGCACTCGCTCCCTACAGCAAGGGCCAGTGCCGATCGTATTACTTTACCTGTTTTCTGTCTTTTGTGGAATTGAGCCTTTGTCAAAATTGTCTGAGCTGCTGCTCAAGAAATCACTTAACTGGGAGGCTCCGTGAGCTGTACCTCTCAAGTGATTCGATTCCCACGTGTGCTTGGAGATTGCTTTCTGTTAAAATTCAAGGACAAGACTGCAAGTTGCCGGGAGCTGACAAATGCAGCGTTAAAAACAGTTCTATCACTGATCTACTTTCCCTTTTCCACCTCTGAACCCTGTGATCTCAAATGTGTTATTGTGTGGATATTATAGAAACAGGCTCAATACAGTTCAGACTGAAAGCAGAATTGCTGGGCCATATGCAGAGAACACTATGGGCCTTATTAAAAATTAATTTGCTTTATATCCATTTTGTTTTCAATCAATAAAGGGTGTTAACACAGAGGTTGCATTATCATCCACTGCTTTATATAAGCTTTCTGATTAATACAGCATGTAACAGTACAATTGCAGTAGCACTGTGGTCAATACATCATTACTTTTTCATTATAGAAGTAAAATGGGACAGTGATGGAATGCATCATAATAGATCACGTATTCATACATCTCTAGATCAGTAAATCTTTGTTGGAAGAGTATGCCTCAATAGGTTTGGTTTTGCTTGCCCCACAAGTTTAAAGGTTATGAGAAATTATCCATTGAATAACATAAGAGCATGTTTCCTTACATGCTGAATTGAAGGTCATCAGAGTGAGTGCTTGCCTATAATTACCTTTCAGTCAGTCTGGAAGTTTACTTTTTAATCACCATATTGGATATTTCTTGGGCTGTAAATGGACCATCTGTAGTAGTTATCTCAAATTTGACGTGCAGGAAACATTGATATCCTATAATGCAGGTTGCCATTAAAGCCTTTCCATTTTTTAAAGCACAATTTTACACTGTAAGATTTTGTGTGATTTCTGTAATAAGATTATTATGCTGCAGATAAATGTAATAACAGTGCCAATGACAAGTATCAGACATTGGTGGTTCTGTATGATCCATGCGGCTGGTTTCTGTCTGAAACCATCTCTTTCTGTCTGTTTCAATTTTTAATAGTGTAGCTTCGTTCTCGACAGCCTTTGCTAAAAGTAGGTTAAATCCATCATTGTGGCCTTTGTGCCATTTATAGTTGGGTAACTTTTGATCTTTGTGTACATTTTTAAGGCAACAACAACAAAAAATGATATGGACAGTGCAGCCCTTTATAATGCCATTACAGTTGCACTAGTATTAGCACTTAAATCTAGGGCTCCGATCTACAGTGGTATAAAGGGAGAGCTGTATATATGATGCACAATCGTTTTAGAACTCTGTCAAGGCTGTACATTCCATCAACCTTTTTAATAAAGTTTTGCCATTTACTAACTCACAGTTGCAAAGAGGGTACAAATTACAGTTGCACAATAGTGATAATTTCTAAAATTCAACCTTTTAAAAGCAGTCCGTGTGGTTGAAAAACAATAGAGAAGTATACAAGACACACACTGAATTTTCCAATAAATATATTGATATATATATATATATATATATAGATATATATATATATATATATATATATATATATAATATTTAACTCTTATGAATGGTAAGTGGTAGCATAACCTTTTTCATCTTCTTTTAGGTTTCCCAAATGAGCCTGCTGCTGAAATTGCCCTTGAAACTGTCAGAAACTGGATTAAGAGAAACACTAATGAGGTATGTCCGATTTTCATTACTTTAAATTGTGCTATGTTATTTTCTGATTTTAAAATTTCACATTTACAAGAAAAATGACATTTAAAAAAAGCTAGAATGTTTCCTTTGTAGATAAATTATAAAAGGAAACTTGTGTATTGTGACAGGAAGTTGAGACCTTTTCAAACTCTAGGTGCTTTAATGATCCAAGAGTAGACTGTTACTTTTATTTTTTTGGATGTAAAAGCATGGATAGTCGTGGTTGAGGTTGTAGCTTTTTAACAATAGCCGTTATTGAACTGGTTTGAAATGTCATTGTATATCTCAGATTCACTTCATATTGAAGTAAAATATTTTATGCTGCACCTCAGCTTTCAGTTGTTTTATTGATTTGTAGATTTATCAAGTTTCTTATGGATTTATGGCCTGTAGTATTACACATCTTTATATCCCAGGCTAATAGGAATAAACTTGACATGCAGAAGGGAAGCAAGCAATGATCTTTGAAAAATACAGTATTGTGCAAAAGTTTTAGGCAGGTGTGAAAAAATGCTGTAAAGTAATAATGCTTTCAAAAATAGACATGTTAATAGATTATATTTATCAGTTAACTAAATGCAAAGTGAGTGAACAGAAGAAAAATCTAAATCAAATCCATATTTGGTGTGACCACCCTTTGCCTTCAAAACAGCATCAATTCTTCTAGGTACACTTGCACAAAGTCAGGGATTTTGTAGGCATATAGTCAGGTGTATGATTAAACAATTATACCAAACAGGTGCTAATGATCATCAATTCAATATGTAGGTTGAAACACAATCATTAACTGAAACAGAAACAGCTGTGTAGGAGGAATAAAACTGGGTGAGGAACAGCCAATCTCAGCTAACAAGGTGAGGTTGCTGAAGACAGTTTACTGTCAAAAGTCATACACCATGTCAAGACTGAGCAGAGCAACAAGACACAAGGTAGTTATACTGCATCAGCAAGGTCTCTCCCAGGCAGAAATTTCAAGACAGACAGGAGTTTCCAGATGTGCCGTCCAAGCTCTTTTGAAGAAGCACAAAGAAACGGGCAACGTTGAGGACCGTAGACGCAGTGGTCGGCCAAGGAAACGTACTGCAGCAGATGAAAGACACATCATGCTTACTTCCCTTCGCAATCGGAAGATGTCCAGCAATGCCATCAGCTCAGAATTGGCAGAAAACAGTGGGACCCTGGTACACTACTGTCCGGAGAAGTCTGGTCAGAAGTGGCCTTCATAGAAGACTTGCGGCCAAAAAGCCATACCTCCGATGTGGAAACAAGGCCAAGCGACTCAACTATGCACGAAAATACAGGAACTGGGGTGCAGAAAAATGGCAGCATGTGCTCTGGACTGAGTCAAATTTGAAATATTTGGCTGTAGCAGAAGGCAGTTTGTTCGCCGAAGGGCTGGAGAGCGGTACGCGAATGAGCGTCTGCAGGCAACAGTGAAGCATGGTGGAGGTTCCTTGCAAGTTTGGGGCTGCATTTCAATGGAGTTGGGGATTTGGTCAGAATTAATGGTCTCCTCAATGCTGAGAAGTACAGGCAGATACTTATCCATCATGCAATACCATCAGGGAGACATCTGATTGGCCCCAAATATATTCTGCAGCATGACAACGACCCCAAACATACAGCAAAAGTCATTAAGAACTATCTTCAATGTAAAGAAGAACAAGGAGTCCTGGAAGTGATGGTATGGCCATCACAGAACCCTGATCTCAACATCATCGAGTCTGTCTGGGATTACATGAAGAGAGAGAAGCAACTGAGGCTCCCTAAATCCACAGAAGAACTGTGGTTAGTTCTCCAAGATGTTTGAGCCAACCTACCTGCCGAGTTCCTTCAAAAACTGTGTGCAAGTGTACCTAGAGGAATTGATGCTGTTTTGAAGGCAAAGGGTGGTCACACCAAATATTGATTTGATGTAGATTTTTCTTCTGTTCACTCACTTTGCATTTTGTTAATTGATAAATATAAACTATTATATAACATGTCTATTTTTGAAAGCATTCTTACTTTACAGCATTTTTTCACACCTGCCTAAAACTTTTGCACAGTACTGTATATCTATATTTTTGTTGGTTAGTTATTTAAAGGAATTTGACCTTTGTGTATTGCAATATCTTAGATTTGATTAATAAAATAATAAATAATCAAGTAATATCAAGATTAAATCCGCTGAAACATATGGGCAAGGTGCTTTTCAGCTTTGGGTGCATTGAGGTTTATTTTGTTAATGTTCTGGATTGTCCACTTGTATTGTATTTTAATTAGATTTTAGGTTTAGCCAGCTAAAGTTCTCACTGTAGAGGCTGAACCTATTTCTGATGATTCAGCTCTGATAATTGAGTAATAGGGTTCCTATTATCCACAATACTGTAAGTAAAGTACATAGCTATTGAAAACATGAAATGTGTTTCTTTTTTTATGCTGAAACAAAATAAAATAGTCTATCTAATGCATTGTTTCATAGTCCATGCTGTTTCTCGTACAGTATAATAAAAACACAGTACATTTCAGAAAAGATTTGATAGCGCCCCGAATGGAAACCCAAGATGGTATTTATCTCAGAAATGTCTTGAAACAATGTAGAATAACACAATGTAATCTTGGTTGTCCACTGAAGATTCTTTCAAATAGTAGCTATGTTTTTTTTTTTTTTTGGACGGGGGGGGGGGTGTGTGTGTGTGTGTGTGTCAGAAGAAGGTTTTTTTCCTTCTTCTGTAGACCAATGATAAAGCCTTATTGAAAAGTTTAAAATAGAGACAAACGTCTTGACAAACTGCAAATAATGTATTGTCTCTGAGAGGCACACTTTACAGTTAATTTTTAATTGCTACCAATATTTAGACAGTTCCAGAACTTTAAGCTTTCATGTCAACCTAAATCATGGGCCAAAATCTACTTGAGGTAACTATTCTTTGTTGACAGCTAGTTAGCTTTATTCCTGTATGAATGAAGAGCTTTAAGACATTAGGATATCTGCTGCAGCACAGAAATCACGTATTGAGAATGTGTTTGTTATATATCAGAGAAAGTGAAGATAGAACAAACTAATACTCAATCTGGAATTAATGGCCTGGAGTTAATTGCTCTGTTTAGGGACCACAAGATTTTCCACCCCCAGGTCAGGATTAAGGCAGCCTAGCAGAGCACTGTTTAATACCAGGACATGACTGTGGCCTACAGTATGTATGTGCACATACATACTGCTGTGCAGCTGTTTACTGTTTTTTTTTTAATGGTTTGGAAATTCAATATGCATAGCTGATGTCACTGATTGGCTTTATTAACAGAGATTGTAAAACTCTGGAAATACTCAACTCTGCTCTAAGAAAAAAACAAAACAGGTAGTGCCACGTTATGTACTGCAGGGCCCTTTCTCGGACCACTTAATACATTCTGTTTACATTCATTTTGTCTCTCCATAACTGTTAAAATACAAAATTAAATTAATCATAGTAGCACCCCATATTTCCTATATTACCTAGTTTAGCATGGTGATAACTATAAATGGAAAAACCCATCTTCAAAGCAAGTCAGAGAACAGCAGCAAGTCCTCCTTTTTCCATTGTGCTGACTGATGAGGAATTTCAGTAGTTACACAGCTTACAAAAACAGGCAGAGAATCGAACATAAAGCGTAGAAGTGAACATATATTAGAAGAAAACGGCTACTGAAAAGACCACCAGGGGAATCATTCAAACTGTAACCGATGGTTGCTGCAAAGCGGTTAAGTGATACATTTCATCGATAATGTTTTGAGTATTTTCTTTATATAAATTAAGGAATGCATTTTACACCACTCAACTACTTCAAAAACTTGCAGAGTACTATTAGAGGTAGAGTTATAGCAACTTAACCTAAGGGTATACAACACAATACTCCACTGTTTATTTATTTATTTTTAAGAAACTGTTATCAGATCTGAGTAATTAAGTTGCTTTAGAATTATTTCTTGGGTGTCTCAATTTTAATCCATTTCACGGGGAACAATGAGACAAAGTAAATGCTTGGAAAAATGACAATGATACAGACAGTTATTTCCATAAGGCACTGGTCATCCTACGCTCAAAAGTCCATGTTCTTGATTCAACTAGGAAGAAATATTGGTTTCAAAGCCAGTGTTACAGGCTTTCCACTTTATACAGCGTAAAGCTACAGTTCCTGTTCATCACCATCACAGCACTACAAATTAAAGAAATCAGAAAGGTTGTCTTGAGAATCAGTATTGAAAACCACTGCCATAACATTGTTTTACAGAACCTTATTTTAATGATACAGAACAGTGAAAGATGTGGAAGTGGTACCCAATGTTTTGTGTATCACTCTCATTGGCTACTTTGTCTGTTATAGTTTTCTGTTGGTAGGAGACTGGCTGCTAATAATTTAAAACAGAATGTGAACAATGGATCTGACATGTTCTCGTGCATTACTGCCTGCATATTTCTTGTTTTTATTTTTTAATTTATTTTTTATGATAAAACATATTCAGACGTTGACTTTACATATGGAGTTCTGGTGTGGTGTATTGTAAAACAGAAGCAGCTTTGTATAGGATGGTTTACTGTGTAATGACATCTTTTAATGATAGAACACCTTAAAGCAAATAGAAAATGCATGCTCTAACATAGTGTATTTGAAATTTTTAAGTGGAAAGCCCAACTGAGCTGAATGATTGTGTTTACAGCAAGAAGTGGCAGGTGTGACAACAAATATATAACTGCAATTAAATTGCTGGGTGGAAAAAAGGCATACATGGAAAAAGGAAAACTTCAATTTGCTATCAAATGATGAATATGTGTTGCGGGTTTTGACTATTGGTATCTCTGAAGTTTGTGGGAATAGTGTTATTTCTCTGGAGTAAACTTTTTATAGTTTATTGTTCTCAACATCTAAGATTATAATAATATGTCACAAAATATAATCTATTCGTCAGCTATTGAGGACACTCAACATTTTATTTGCAAACCCAGTTCACAGAGCACATTGATCTATAGGTTTTAATATGAATAGCAGGACAACCCTATAGTGTGAAAGAAATCAAATGATGTAGGGTTTATCCATTTAAATAATTGTATATACCCTGTAAGTGTACTGTTCCAAAAGTTAAGACAGTGAGTCTTTGGATATCCAGTCAGCCAGAAAACACTTTCTGACTTAATCAAAATGGCTGTTGTCATGGAGAGACTTTATTGAATGTTAATCAGCTTAGTTGTCGCCTTGTTTTCAATAAAATGCCTCTCATTAAGGAAACTGCTGCATTTCACTGCAGTGTGTTAGCATTTGGTGGCAATTATCAAGTAAAGACTTTAAGGAGATATTCTACGAAGCCTGGAGAGACAGCTGACAGGAGGAAATAGACCCCATTGGGGCTGGCAGGGGTTAGCCACCTAGACCGGCAGCATCCAGCTCTGTGTTTTTAAATGGAACAGGATGCTGGAGACACCCGCCCAACAAGGTTAACGACATAGGAAAGGAAACGGATATGAGAACGGAGAGTACTTTGCAAAGGACTAGCTCAAGATCTGTAGTCAGCAAAGACATGGAGCACCAGGTTTGTGTCTGTGGCTGGAGCAAATTGACAATGGTTAGGGGTTTGAGGATTCATCAAGGGAAAATGAAATGCTTGAGTGAGAAGGGACAAGGGCCTTGCATTGATCAGTATTTGTTACGAAGTCAGTCAGGTCAGTCGAATGAAATCCATCAACAGGAAGTAAACCACAGTTCGTGGGATATCAGCACCCCTATCATAGATGTGAGGAGGACTTGCATAAACACAATTAGTGATGAACATAATGATCCTTGTGAAACCGGTCAGATGAACCAGCGTAAGAGAGAAAAGAATCTCAGCGGGCACAACCTGGAGTTAAATAGCTTGTGAGAAGATAGCGTGGGACACAGTAAACACAGATCTGTTTTGCATTGGAAATGTTAGGTGGAACAGTCCAAAAGAAGCTGGATAAATTTGGGAATACCATCTACGCATATGGAAGCGAGAGGTTTGGAGTTGAAAAAAGAAAGGAGAAAGTACAAACTATTCCTGTAAAGTCTAGACGGCAGCAGGATATTGAGCACTTGGTTAGAGAAAGGAGGCAGCTAGGGAAGCAATGGAGAAGAGCAGAACAAAGTCAGGAGGCGGCAGTCGATCTGTTACAAAGGGTCATAAAAGATAAGCTTGCAACATTGCGCAGAGCTGAGCACCTACGGAAACAATGCAAAAAGAAGGAGCTTGCAAGAACTAATTTTTATAAAGACCCATTCAAATTTGCAAAAAAGTTATTCACCAGGGAGAATCAATCAATCAATAACATTGAATGGGCACGAATGCAATTCAAGCCCACTAAGTCAAGGAGCACCTCTATAATTAAAGGCAAAGTAGTGGATAAGAACTTCTACATTAATGGTGAGGCAATACCAATAGTGTCTGAGAAGTCTGTGAAAAGTTTTATGTAGCACCTTTCATAGTGGACCACCATCACAAAACGCTTTACAAGATGCAGTAACAACAATATACAAAAAACTACTGAAGAGAAATGGTTTTGTCTAATATTATAGTGGTGTCTCTTTGTTTAAAACCGCTCCCAAGGTCTGGTTACAATACAATGATTTCTCCTTTTTTTTTTGTAATTTCGACATTCCAATTAGGTTTTAAGTATATGCACCTCTAATATTATCTGGAAGTTAGCAGTCAATTTGCACTTTATCTTGTTTTGAACCGTGACACATATATATATATATATATATATATATATATATATATATATATATATATATATATATAGCCTTTCATGCAACTCAGAATGAATAGATTGCTTAGCTGTGCAGAGCTCTCTGCCTGTCCTCAAGGAGATGTGACAGTGTCCCTAAAGCCCCAGCCAAGGGATCATCCCCAGCAGACAAGTCATTTTGCAGGCCTGATAAGAGAACCACTATGGAGATGAGGCTGTCCCACACCATCTCTGCTCTGCTATTCAGGTGCAAGCATGATAAAGCACAGCAGACAATGGCTAGGCGAATGACAGGAGACTTGCGCTCAGAGGGCCAAAACACTCTGCCCTTTCTTTGCTGTAGTGACAGTTACTATAACAAATGTGTTTCTACAGCGGGTGTTGGCAGAGACATTTTAATAAATAAATAGATTAAAACAAAAAATAGAGTATTGCATTTCAGGGGTGTGCATAACATTTTAGCCCATAGTCTTTGAAAGACATTTGAGAAGTGTGGCCTTTTCCACCGATAACTCCAAGAAAGCCCAGCCATCCTCCTTTGTTTTAACCCCGGTTTTGTTGTGTGTCTATTTTTAACTGCTTCTTACTTTGACAAACCCTTGTTTGAACATAGCACATAGAACATAACATTCTAATGCAATTGTGTCGTTGCTGTATGAAAATGTCTCCCTAATTTGTCATAGCCTGTTTTGTGAGGTATGGTGAAGACAAATATAAAGTAAAGGATACAATAATTTAGATATTATGGGCTCGATTCTGATGAAACAAGTGCAATCGCAGACACAGTGGTTAAAGACAACCCTTCTACCCCGCAGGGTGTGGCTTTTCCAAAAGTGCGATTCTGATTAAATTAAAAACCCAGCACAAGCGCGTTTAGTGATGCAGTCACACACAGCGTCCAGCCAATCAAGGCTGAGTAGTTTGGGGAATCTGCTATCCAATCAGGGCGAGGCAACAATCCCTTTAAGAGACAGTATGCACTTGTGTCACCGCAAGACTCTGTTTTGAATGTAGACGTGGTGATCATGTCGAGCGGCAGTAACACAGACCAAGAAAAAACAGCGCCAGTCAGAACAGCAAGTAGTAGGTCACTCGCCGAAAGAATACGTAAACCACACTTTACAACACAGGAGATTGCTGTATTAATAGCAGAGGCATGTAGGACAATCATTTATTATTTATAATAATTATACAAGGTACATTATTTCATGACATTGACATTACTACATGTAAAGTGTAAAATACTTATTACCCTCCCTGATCTGTCTACCAGTAGCAGCAGCTGATTCATTTTCTAGCTGGATATGAAGTGCTGCATCATGTTCCCTCTGAGCTTTTAATGTACTAGCGTTTCAATATAACCTGGGCTTATGGAATTCTCATGGAATATTTCCCAGAGTCCAACCATCTCCATGAAAAGATCATGTAAAAAATAAAAGTACAGCAAACTTTTTTTTCTTTGCCTTTTGAGTGTATGTTTATGCATTTGTGTACCTTTCAGTATCTAAGATACCGTCAGGTCCTAACATTTATTAGCAACATAAAATTGAGTAATTAAAATAAACTAGTTATCTGCAGTATGTGTTAGTCCTGATCTTGCTGTTTGTTCAGTTACTTTTTCACAGTGTGTGTTCATAAAGTCAAAGCCTCTTCTCCTGGCTTTAGAAGAGATGTGACAGGCCTGTGTTGTTACTGTGATGTGCTTAAGTAAAGTTGCTGAAACTAAATCAGACTGCATGCAGTTGTTTGATTTCAATTTGGCATTCAAAACAGAGACTAGTTGCTAAGGTATTGTGGCTACTGTATTGCCACTGACAGCAAACATTTTCTTGATTTATTTTGTTATCTTTATTTGCTATACTAAATTTAAATAAATAGATAGGACAGCGAGGAACAAGCTTTCAACAAGCAGGCAAAAGGTAAAATACGTGAATACTGTATTTACATATTTTCGGGTGGCTTGAATTGGAACAGTGATTAAACATAGTTTGAAAGAAAACATTCAAGATCCTTTATCAGAGATTTAAGCCCTCGTATTGACCAATCAGGTTAAAGGAAATCTCTGATCCATTTTCTAATTCGTTATAATGTTTCAAACTAGTTAAGCTCATACATTAAGGCAGCGAAACTGATCTCTTGTCTCAGGTCTGCCGATAGTAGTGACTTATTTCAATCACAGAAACAAAGCAAATGCATTGTATTAAGTGTACACAGCACTTAATTCGTTTAAAGTTGCACGTGATACACACACACACACACACATCACTAGCAACAACCAAGGAAAGAAAGGACAGACATACACACGCAGATACACAAGTGGTGCTCCTGTTATGCTGATCTCCATATTGTGGACGTAAAAATTTTCACCTGTAATAATTGCCATGAAAATACATCGCTACAGTCCTCGTGAAAGTGAATGTTGTACTCCATTGTATCTGCAAAATAGTTTCTTTTTTTAATTCATATTTGTTTGTTATTAAATTATGAATAATAATATTAGTTTCTCACGTTTTGTTATTTTTTCTTTTCTTTTACTTTTCTTTCTTTGATTTCCTCTTTCTGTGTCAGTCCAAGCTCACGCAGTTGTTACTTAGCACTACTTTGCTATTTATAGTGTGTTCAATTGTTAAAGTTCCTGATTGCACCACTAAATAAACCTGGTTTCAGCAGGTCTTAACACAGTGCTCAATTGTCTATTTGGAACCCCATTGCGCTGTCATCAGAATTGCTTCTGCGAATATGTTAATGATACCACACTCCAAAATTTAACTCCAAATGGTGGGGCAGGCGCTATATAACGGCGCAGGACGTGTCTTCAGAATACCACTTCAGCGCCCTGGTGGGTTTTTTTTATATCTCCGCTCCATTTTTGCACTTGTAGTCGTATTTGCGCTGTGATTAGAATACAGCCCTAAAAGAAACTCATATTCAACGACAAACTTTTTGACAAGAATTATTTTTCAAAAGTACAAAGACTGTTATCAAAGTTCAGGCTTTATGCTTTATATAAGAATGCCCAGATTAATATCACAATTAAAACTATACTTTCTGTTACTTCCCACTATACATTGTTTTTTGTAAAAGATTGTTAAATTTACAACTGTTGTACCACATAAGATAATAATGGGTCTATTACTCCACATAGAGGTCTGTGTACAGCGCATTATACAATTATGTAAAAAGTTTTGGGTTTCATAGATTATTTCAAGTATACTTAACGTGGGATACTGTACATTAGTATTTCTAAAAAAGTGCTTTGTAATGTGAGTGGAGAAGAAATTAAAGCTACAGGATACTATTTTCTGCATTGACACAGGTGGAGCTAAGAACATTATGGGGGTCTTTTTAAGTCATATTTCACCTGCTGGTGTTTCCCACAATGGTATTTTATTGTCCTCCCCCAGGGTCCTCCCCAGACCTTTTTCAGCCGGACGGTCCGCCCGGCAAAGTGGCTGAAAAAACCTGATCCACCCGTCTTACAGATGCTGCTGCCCCTTTAACGCTTCTAGCAATCCACCCTGTATTTGCGCCGGCTACTTTATTAAAAAAAATATTAAGATTATTTTCGGGTATTATCATTCAGTCTATGTTTTGTGGTATTATTGTACTGTAAGGTGATATAGTACATAATAGCTACACATATGCACCAAGAAAAAAAAAAGCACATTCCTTTTGTTGTGGTATCGTAACAATATGTACCCAGATGATTGTGAGAGGTATTGGTGGTTCATTTATAGAGGCTGTATGCCTTTAAGAAGAAAGGCGTGATGGGATATCAGCTGGTGTCAATTGGCATACAAATGCTTAAGTGCAAAGGTGCTCGATTATTACACTGCAGTTTCATGCACCAGTTATGATGGTGACCAAACGTGTGTGAGTACTGTTGTGTTTTTTAAAAAAAAATGATAAAATGAACAGTTGCATTACAAAAAATGTAGATAGCGAAAAACAAAAAGACGTGCATTAACAAAATGCCCTGAAAACATAAAGAAAAAAATTAAAATGAAGCAAATAGCCCAATAATTAAGCTAAAAAGAAAGTGAAAAGTTTCCCTGCGTATAACCCTGCGTTATCTTTCCCCAGTCAAATCGCAGTGTCTAAATAAGCACGGTAATTTACCATAATAAAAAACAGTAATGAAAAAGAAAATGTAGAACATAAAGAGCAATCAGATACAGTCAACGAAAGACAGCACATTATTTGAATTATTTGTCGTATTATATATTTAAGGTAAGGTAAGTTTATTTTTTCGTTAAAAGTGCTCCCGGCTATAATGTTCTGCCGCCCGGCTGTACAGAATTCCTGGGGAGAACCATGCTCCCCCCTTATTGAATGGATACATTATATCACCCAAGTTTGCCTAATATTTGTGTGCAGTATTAACAAAATAATAAAGTGTTATAAAAAGTAATTGATAAAATAAAAAATAAACGTAATTTTTTTCAACAACAAATGTTTACCATGCTTTCTACCTATTTCAGCAAAAATGCCACAGTCTAAAAAATATTGATTCAAAGCTGATTGCAATGAAGTGAGGTACAGAATCATTGTGCTGTGCACTAAATCCCGCATTTGAAGCGTGCCCTGAAATCCGTTCAAAACTATATTAAGAAATATCTGAGACCACCTCACTTAAAAAATGCAGCATTTAGAAGACAAAAAGGGAAATTTTGCTTGAAGAGTAATTCATGATCTAAGCAGAAATAACAATAGGGAATCATAAAGAACACACACACACACACACACACACACACATATATATAAAACAGTCCACACATTGAACATTAGAAACATTTGGAGATGTAGCCTAAACTATGTCTTTAACATCACCAAATGCACTGTAGAAAAGGGTAAATGCTTCAGAGGTTTATGAAAAATAACTGAAAGTTTAAGGAAAGCAATATTTAGAACAGCCACTGTTTGGTCATTAAAGTAGACCGCTTTCAGTTATGAGTACTACTTCTATGAGATTATTTGCTTTGAAATGCTTTAACTAGAAGTCTTGTAGCAGCCTTGTGAATATGCCAATTATCACTAAATGTTCTCCAGGTACGTCAGCAGAAGGGTGGGAAAGATACAATGTTTCAACAATAGCATTCTAGGTCCTTTAACAGACATTAGGGACCTCATATTGACCAATTCGGTTAAAAGAAATCTCAGATACAGTTTTTTAATAACCATTTAACTAGATGAGTCCTGCTCTTATGTTGCCACTACTGTGTAATTGTATGGAAAATAGCCTTGTGAACAACATCTTGATACAAGGTGCAATTAGATTTTTGCAGTATGGTACAGGTCATCTTCATGTTATTACATACTTATTCCACCAATTACATATAAGAACATGAACCAGTGGTATTTACAAGGTTATTACCATGTTATTACATGGTTATGTATGGCCAATAATCCATAAAGCAGAAAAAAACGTTACATGTGGGAATTTCAATTTGTTTCAAATAATTATGCAGTACACACCAGAGCACACACATAGGTTAGTCTTGCATATTTAAAATGAGGGGTCATTTCAAAGTTCCCTTCCGTAACCAATTGTAATTATTTTTGTTTTTCTTTTGACGAGAAACATACATTGTTTTGCCTACTAAAGATAACAAATTCAAATATATAATTTCCTTCCTAGAGAATTCAAGTGAGATAAATACAAATAACTGATGCAATCATGTATGTTTGCATTTGTTAACACAACCAAGGGATTGGATTTAAATGGGATCCTAATAAGCTTTGCAGTGTGTGCTTTAGTTTATCAAGTAAATATGTTTTCTATGGATATGGTAATGGATTTGTGGCCTTGTTAGGTTGAAGTTTTTGTAGGTCATCCCAACGTGCCTCATGTTAGAATGATCTGGTATTTTCTAACCTTGCAGTGGTGGGGAATAGTGTTAGGGTGGTTTGTGGTCAAAAAGAATTTTGTACAACAAATAGTATACAGTTGGTGATATGTTTCAATTTAAAAAAAAGCTTGGCAGCAATACTCATTTGAAAAAAGACAATGTCTACCGACCTTTGTGTCTCAACTGATACAGTTTCCTGCCATGTTACTTCAAGTTAAACCGACTGCTTTAAAAAACAATACCTCCAGGACAAACCTTTTAACCTTCAGATGACTAGAACGTGTGTCTTTTACTTAGTGTTCCTTCAGACTGGCAGGCACAACAAACTCAAATATAAATTCTTTTCAGTCTCAGCAGGCTGCAGGTGGTGTAGGATGGCAGGTTTATCTACACAAGTGGATGATATGGATGAGGATTACATTTGGATGGGCTTGGATAAGGTTCCGTGGTTCTGCCCAGGTAGTGGCTCTTGTAAGCACACCTCCCAAGGATGTCTTCTATTTGGTTGGTTCAACCAGCTTCATTTGAATCCACCTAAACCAAAAATAACAAATTGTTCTAGTTTAGTTGAATTCAAAATAACCTAGAATAGTATGGTAGTCAGTATGATCAGCACCCATGTTTCATTTGTGCACATTATGTTTTTTGTCTTTGTTTGAGCGCATTGCCCTCAGTTTATCAGCATATTACTTTGTTATATATTTTTTTGTATCAGAAAGGCCTAGTAATGTATCATATCATATACTGCGGGTGTTCTCAACTGGGAGTCTGCTGCCCACTAGGAGGCCTTGAGGAGGTTTCAAGGGGTCCTCCAAAAATAAACCTGAGGTGTTATTTTCCCTGCATGCTTATGGCACGCTGAAACCTATTAGCTTCAGCATATCATAAGCATGTGCAGAAATTAACGTGTTCTCAGGTTACGGAACACTTTCTCAGGTTACGGATCACGTTTTCAGGTTACATATGATGTAATAGAGCTATTTCAGCGTGAGCACGACAGATTACAAAGCAGAGGAAAAATGGTTGGAAATACAAACAACCCATACATTCCAGATAAGGATACATTTAATTGCCAACCATGAAATATATAAATACAAGCAGCATTAATCTTTTGAGCGAAAGGCTTTCATGTGGATTCCGGTGTAGTTGTGGATTTCATTATGGCTTTAATGTGGAATTCATTAAGGCATTAAAGCCATAATGAAATCCACAACTACAGCGGATAAAAAGCAAAAGAAAATACCAATGTCAAATGACACTGTCAAACGACGGTCAGAAGACATAGTTTCGCAGTGCATTGATCAGCTGCGTGACAACGATTTTGCTATACAACTCTGAAATGTCCCATTTACTCGCCTATGTTCGGTATGTGTGGAATAAGGGAATAAAGGAAGACTTTTTGTTGTGCAAGGTGCTCAAGATAACAACAAAGTCAGATGATATTTTCAAACTGTTAGATGATTTTATGACTTCAGAAAAAATTAGCTGGTCTAATTGCATTGGCGTCAGCACTGACGGAGCTGCAGCAATGACAGGAAAGCATTCTGGTGTTGTGCAAAAAATAAAAGCTGTTGCACCTCGTGCTATTTGGACACATTGCCTTTTACACCGAGAGCCGCTTGCTGCGAAAGATATTGAACCAGGTCTTCACAGTGTTCCAAACACAGCCATAATATTCATTCATTTTTATTAAATCCAAATCAACAAACTCCAGGTATTTTGCTGCACTTTGTGATGAAGTGGGTGCACAGCACCATTCCTTGCTCATACATACAGGTGAGATGGCTATATCAAGGCAGAACGCTTACCTGAATATTTAATCTCAAGGAAGAGTTACATACTTTCGTAGCTGATAAGAAACCCGAACTTTCTGAAGTGCTGAAAGATAACGTGTGGCTGGCAAAACTGGATTACCTCGCAGACATATTCAGTGAAATAAATAAGATGAATAAAACTATGCAAGGTGGGAGCACTCATTTTATTGCCCAGCGTGAAAGAACTGATGCATTCAAAAGGTTTAAATTTGACAAAAACTACAAGCCCCAGTACAGCTCATCCACACATCAGTATCAACAAATTTGTACGGAAGCTCTGAAGGGACAAATCAGCATTCATACCAGGCCAGCAACCGAATTACAGCGCGATTCCTTTTTTGAAATACTAATGCTGGTACTGTATCACAAACGATATTGCAAACATGAAAACAGTTCGATCTTTTAAAGTTATACCATCAATCTAAACATATTATCAAGTCACGAGTCCTTAATATTTCCCACGGCTGCGTAAAACCGCGGACCTGGCAACACTGCTCTGCATCAACATGCTGTGAAGTGTTTCAGTCAGAGTGCTGCATTTCTGTTCGTTCCTGAGTTTCCCTTTTTAAAAATGAATAAACACAGTGCGCTGCCATTGAGACAGAACTGCAACTACAGTGACAGCCAAATAGTCCACAACAATAAAAGATACAAATACACCTATTTGAAATTCAGACTTAAAGGAAAAACTAGTTCACAAATATTTTATGCAGGTTCCATTTCTAATCATTTTACTCACACAATCACTACAACTAATCAACTCCCCCCCTGACCCCCCTGCTCTTCAGGGGAAACAGTAAAAAAAAAATATATATATATATATACACATATATATATATATATATATATATATATATATATATATATATATATATATATATATATATATATATATATATATATATATATATATATATATGTATGTGTGTGTGTGTGTGTGTGTGTGTGTGTGTGTGTGTAAATAGAAATGGCAGGTGTCCCGTTTTTTCATTTTGAAAAGGTAGTCACTCTAGTTGTAACCCCCACTGCAGTGCCAAACGACAGGTTGACGCCATGCCAATTGAGTGTCCCAAGGCAGGCTGGCACAATATTAACTGGTTAAAGGTCACAGCAGTCCCACAATGCTGCCTGGACCATTACAATATTGAGGTTACCGTTCGTGAGTTGCCATTTTAAACTTATAAAAAAAACCACTACACTGGTCTTATAATTGTACGTTCGACACTGTATCAATTTTAAGATCTTTATAAAAATAAGAATGTTTAAACAGCACTTATAAAAGCAGAAACATTTTCCTTATTCTTTTAACTCATAACTGAATTTTTTGTGAATTATGGATGAATGTTTAAATAAATAAATTAACTGTGATCAATCTTCAGATATTTTAGTCAATATTGACATTGAGCTATAAGTATAGTTTTCAGATGCAAAAATTACAGAGGCGTTTTAAAATTGATGGATATAATCCACTCATTTACAATTTTGTTACGCAAACTTCACTAGCTTCTTTGTACAAAAAAAGATAAATCGTCTTTGAAGTGACCAAACTGATTGATTTAATATACTGAAATGAAAAGAGTGTCAGCAGGAAAATGAAGCCTCATGTTAGGACTGTGAAGAGCACCACAATCAAAGACTTAACCCTGGGAGAAGGCTTAATGATATCTGAGCTTTTTTTTTTTTTTTTTTTTTGTGGTGGTTGTAGTTTTTCACTGTTAGAAATTTGTTTCAATTGGCAGACCTTGTTTAAGATTTGTGTGTGTGTCTATCTATATATATATATATATATATATATATATATATATATATATATATATATAGTACCAGTCAAAAGTTTGAGTACACTTGCTGGAAATGTTTTTCATGATTATCTGTGCTTTTAACTGTATAAACTTGTCTGTAAACTCATAATATTTATATTATGCAAGTCTGAGAAATTTAGTCATGATAACCCATAGTTCACTGCTGGTCATCATGAGGTAAATAAAATAATTTTTCCATATTGCCCAGCAGCTCTGCATATCATAGACCAATGCACATCTAGAGTTTATGAATGACAAAGGGTTAAAGGGTGCTGTTAATAGGCAATTAAAATGATCCTGTCTTTGAATTCAGAGTATCTTGTCTGGACTGTTTACTCGAACAGTAGTTCCCCTGTCTCGTGCCCATCAGCATATCAAGTTCTGAGGGGATTATATTCTGACAAACTATCTAAAAACGCATGCTAATTAATTTGCAGAAGCCTATCCAGTCAATGGCTGGTGCCTTGTGATAAAGCCACACTGCGCCGAGTTTTGAAATGAAAAAATACATTTAAGGCTCAGTCTACAGCTACTGTCACAATACCAAAACACGCTGTATGAGTTCCAGTTTGGGAAACAATTGAGCATGTTATGTCAAGTGTTTCTGAAGAATACTCTTATGCAGCAACATATTAAAAAGAGGATATCCTAATATAAAACAAGCCCAGGAGGTTCAATTTAGCTTTTTTTTTATTTAAAAAAAAAAATGAAGAAAAAAATAAATAACAGAGGATAAGCACTTCACCATTTGTCAAGGGCATTAATTATGCTCACTATCTGTGGCTTGCAGGAGTGTGAAGATTATGAAAAATGTAATGACCACTTTCCCCTTTTTGAAGATGTTCATATTAATATGGATTAAGCCATAAACCTTGAGCCACAAAGTAATCTTCATCAGCAATTCTTTCTCTAGTAAAACCGGACCGTCATTTTTCAAAGGGCACTGTATTTCACAATGACATGAATCTTATTAAAAAAAAAAAAAAAAAAAAAAGAAAAAAGATTTGATTTGATTTAAAGAAATTGTAAAAAATGCAGTAGTGCTTATATATTATAGATTTATTATAATATATTTATATGTAGACTATTATTATTATTATTATTATTATTATTATTACAATTATTATTATTATTATTATTATAGCCTTTGAATATAGTAACCTACAGTTGGCAGATGGGGGGATTGATGTTAATACACTTACCTGGTTGTATTCTTTCTTATAGAAAAAATGTCATAAAATACACACACATGGAAACTAAACATCTTTTCCTAAGAATGAGGGGAAGGAAATCCCTTACAGTAGTTTGGATGTTGTAACATAATTTGTGCTTATTCCCATGAATATAAGTACAACAAAACATTGAGAACTGCTTGAAATTGGCAGCCATCTGTGAAAAATGTATAGAAAATATGAAAAGGTTGTATAGGCCTCCTGGGTTGTTTCCAGGCCAAATGGTAATTATTTATTATGTGAATGTATTTGCAGTTTCAGTGATCAAGGCTTCTGAGACAGGCACAGAGACAGGTATTTTTATTCTGAAATCATGAGAACCACTAATATTGCACACAGACAGAGGCTATTCAACTAATTGTGTGGCTCCTTAAGGTAATTTTGTAAATCTGAATTAATTTAGGTTTGCTACAGCAAAGGGTTTGATACTTATGCAATCATGAGTTTTCCATTTTTATTTCATATAGTTTGTCTATTTACTAATTTCCTTTTGTTTTTGCTTTGAGTGTGTGCAGTAGGTTGTGTATATAATTCATATTAATTCCTACATCAAAGTGTCATAACTGCAAGCTTTAAGGCAACAAAATGTGAAAACTGAGAAGGTCTAAATACTTTTGCAAGGCACTGTGTGCTCAGATGTAAATAAGTTAAAACAAAGTTAGAGCCATAAATTCAATATGCTTAAGCATAGTTCTAAGGTAAAACTATAAGACACAATACACTGAAGAAGGCAATAATAGAACTGTTTGTCTACTTGATTTAGTTTCTTATAGTTCTACCTGATTTATTTTTCAAGTACCTCAAGCAGCTACCCCTGGGTATATTGTTAAGGTGAATCTGGAGATTAACATCATATCCTTGTGTCTTGTTCAAAGCAAAATGTCCTCTTATAACTGTTGTTTGCTGTTAGTTTTGCATCAAGACATCCTCAACATG
The DNA here is from genome assembly GCF_017654505.1 of Polyodon spathula. Taxonomy (NCBI): domain Eukaryota; kingdom Metazoa; phylum Chordata; class Actinopteri; order Acipenseriformes; family Polyodontidae; genus Polyodon; species Polyodon spathula. The sequence goes on from NC_054539.1 coordinate 45,296,666, forward strand.
GTTAAATGGGGGAGGTTATAAATTATAAGTCAAATGTTGATTTTTGGCTTGTTTTTCATGCCAATCTTAACATGTTTTAAAATGTTTATTTTTGGAATAGCTGCACTAAATTATGACCATTCTTAAAGACAGAACAGTTCTGAGATTTAATAATAAAGAATTTACATAAAATAATCTTCAGTTTTTGAACTTTCCTTGTTGATTTGTTCAAATAAGTCTCAAAACATTAAATAAATTGTACTCTTAGAGCAAAAGTGGAAAATTAAAAGTATTATTCTTTTTGTGTCCTGGATCCTGGTCAAGGATGTAATAGTACCTTGGATGTGAAAGGACCAGTCTTACATTTACTGCACATCCCTACTACCTAGTAAGCCATGACCTAAGGGGTTAAATAACATTTAACAGTGTATGCTATGGAGTCTTGCAAAATACAGTTTATTTACAAAATAACGTAAGACTAATGCACAGGTATGTGGCTATTACTGCCATCATTAGAATACTGGCTGCAACTTCCCTACAGGTATATATGTGTGTGTGTGCACGTGCATGCGTATGTGTGTGTGTATATATATACACGTATGTGTATATCTTTGTTTTTGTTTTTTTTCTAATTCTACATCGTATGCTAAATAGCTCTGAAAAACACTATGCTACACCTTAAAAAAAAAAAAAAAAAAACTAGTGGTGAACAAACGTCTCCAGGATTAAGTTAGATCTGTAAGGCTATCATCAGGGAAACAAACTTTAAATCCGCAAATTTCAACCTGAGAATCTTTGCAGTTTGGTTTGTACTCACAAACTTTCCTGAGTCAGGGGGTTCATTGTCAATGTATCACATGGCACACTCTGCACAGCTATTCCTTAAGGAAGCTATGGCTTTTGTGCATATTTTTAAATTGATGTCATTATCTAGCGGCATTGTGTTAGTTCTGTGTAAGCAGTGATTGACAGAAATTTCTTCCCAAAGGAAGCTGTTTGGCATGCACTGTGTTCAGAAGCTGTTCGCATAGTTTTTCTTTTAAAGATTGATGTGTGTAAGGTTGCAGGTGCCAAGGGAGGCCATTGTGTGGAACTAAAGTAAATGTGATTAAAAAAAAAAAAGTGGAGAGAGCAGGCAAAGCAAAGGTAATTTATTACTGCTTGTAACTGAGAAGGGCATCAATAAATAAGACAGACCTGGAGCTAAATGTGCCATGTGGAAATTTGGCAAATCTTTACTGAAAATGTGATTCTATTAGATTGTAATACTTCCAATATTTATGTAGTTTCCCAATACTTACCAATAACTTTACAATAACATGTAGTGTGTCATGAAACAGATGAATAAATGTGACTGGTGTCAGTCATTTGATTAAATGTCTTGGTGTCCCTGAATAGATAATGGTCACATCTTCAAATATATAAAAGATTTTGATAAGCCTTCTCACACGTGGAGTGAAACATCGTTAAATTAAGATGGGTGTACTGTTAAAATATTGGCATTATTTTGCATCATCATTATCTTTTTTGGTGGCATATCGATTGTGTACTTGCTATCTTTACTACACCCAGATAACCACTGTGCTTGTTCTAAGCCAGGCATAGTTCCAGGAATTTAGTCTGCGTAGTATTCTTTGTTATTTGTATTCAAACAGTGGATGCTCTCACTACATGTTTTTACAGGACTAAATAACTGGTTGAAACTGTTCGGCTGCATTCCCCAGCATCCAAAGTTATCCTTGCCTTTTTCGAAGCTGATCAGGAATGTGTAAATTAAAATATCTAAATAATTTGTGATAAAAGAAATTGCAGAAATATGTGCAACACGGTAGGCAGCAACAGTAAATCGTGTGTTTTGTAAAGCCTACATCATGTTTCAATGACAAACTAGAAACTGGCACTAGCTGAAGCCTGCCTCAAAGACTGCATCCAGCATTTTGAAATAATAGTATGTGCTGTGTATATTTAAACTAGCAATGTACTGTATCGTTTAAAACAAACATATTAGAATGTAGGCTTTTGGTCAGGATTTGGAAAGTATCTAAGACAGACTTGTTAAATAAATAAATACAACAAATCATTAGTGGCATGTAGAAGAAAGTTCTGCCTTTATAAGTTACTTCACACAGACTGGATGCTCAGTAGTGTGTGAACTTCATGATCACCATTCTGGACCACAGGACTGTATTACATGGACATAAATCAAAGCTCAATAAGTCACTCCTTATGTATTTGTGGGGTGCTTGTAATAAGTGAAAGAAATGAAGGAGAAATAAAACCTTGATCAAAACCAGATCACAAGAAGTCTGTGTAGGCATGTAAAAGGTTGACAGCATATTATCAATTTCCAGGTTTATGACCCGTTGCTTATCACCGTCATCACTCACTTCATCTACAGTAATAACATCTTAAATTAACTAGGATTAGAAGTCCGTGTCATTTATAACTGTTAAGAATCTAAGGATGAACCATGTTTCTGCTGCATCAAAGCAGAATTCATTGCAATGATAAGTGCGATGTGAAACTGTAAAAAGTCTCTTTTAGACCTGCAGTCTTTCTCGTGATGTTTTGTTCTGTTTTTTTTTTTCTTTTAATGGGATTTCTTTAAATTGTTGTGAAAGGTGATGGTGTCGGAATGTGAATTCTATTCACAGAACAGCTTCAGCAAAGGCAGTAACATTCCCCACAGAATGTACAACCCTGCCCGGAAGGGACCACTACCTTATGGGGTGAGAGGGTAGCTAACATCCAGTTGAGGCCTCTTTGAGATATTACTCTCCAGTGGTGTTTACAAAGCCTACCATTTTAAGTGCCATACTCTTTCAATCTCCACAAGACGCCCACTGAACCTTCGGGTCTCCTGAGTTGTGTGAGCTATTTTTGCGGTGAGGGGAAAGCGATTGGGCATTGCAAATTGTGAGAAAATAATGGGTAAAATAATAATCAAAAAACTAAATCACAGGCAGGATATAAACTACATTTACAGGTAGTACATAAGATGCATGACCACGGTACTCTGCCAGTTTGTTTATTTTACCTGAAAATGATTTATGAACTTCCTATACTTTCTTCTTTATTTGAAGAAGGTGGGTAAATATAACCTGATGTTGGTCTTCCTTAATCTCTTTGTGCAGATTGACATTGCGCTCATTGATTGTTGACAACTTGCACTTTATTTTCAAACAGACTTTGACTTGAAAGGAACAAGCTGTGACCAATTTTGAAAATTAAGCTTCAGTAACAGGTAACACTAACACTCAGAATACCCAGGATATAACAATAGTAATGGTGTATTATGTTAGTTTTTCAGTTATTTGGAATACTTTCCTAACTCAGTTACTGCCTCACTTCTTACTGTATGGGCTATACCATGTACTATATTGTTACTGGTATAATATTTTCAGTTTTACTAGTTGTAATCATTGCTTTGCAGGTAATGATTTAACAATGCAATATAGCCAAATACTAAAGTTAAAAATGTAATTCTAATATACAGTATATTTTAGGAAATAACATTTTGTTATTAGACTACGTTCTTTTAAAGTTGTTAGCTAGGGTGGCTAACTAGTCATAAGATAATGATCTCAAATTAAACAAACAGGTGTTCTTGTTTTGATGTAGGTTTGCAACACTATCTTGCAAGATATGACAAACACCAATAGATGAAGATAAATATCACTATAATATAATATCTTTGAGGAAGCTTATCAGAACCTACATGTTTACATGTTATAAAAGCCTTTGAGATGAAATAATACTTTTGGCAAAAACAATTTCGAGCTCTTTTAAAATATTGTATTTGCTATGTGCACTGGCGCCGTGAAGGAATTTGAAAAGATAGGTCTTATGTATGTTTTTGTATATGGAACTGAATAATCAAAGCAGTTCACTGATCCAGGCATTTTTATCCTATCACTGTATCCCAAGGTATAACGGAGATTATGGTTGGAATGAATCTTATTCTAAATAAATTGTAAATAATAGCATCTCTAGAAAATGGACAGAACTAAAGCTTCTTATCCTTTACTACTAATAATTTTACAAGAGAATAGTGTCTTTTAACAAGGAGAACAGTTATAAGCTCTCCATAGACATTTTAATAATGGAAGTATGGACAATTATTGTCTATATTCATAAACACCTACTACATAAAGAGACTGCATGTAAAATTGCAACATGCAAACTATTTTATTGTGCCACAGTTCTACCATCCATTATAAATGTGTGGTTCCACCATTTGTTTTGTATACAAAAGTAAACTCACTCATAGCTACAGTATGCAATCTTGAGGGATGGTTTCCATTCCGCAATTACTGAAGTTCCTAATGCAGAATTATATCTTTTATTTGTGAGGTCTGGGTTGTGCATATTTGTTTTACATTGAATGGTAGATGACATGATTAACAGTCAGAAGTTACACTCCAATTTCTGTAGATACTCTGTCTGACTCCGGCCAGCTTCACACTGTGAAACAATCATCCCCTCCCCACCGCTCAAGGTCACTAAGTTCTTCAGAATTGTTGTTTTCTGTGATTTTGTGCATAGATATACTGTACAGTCTGTACTCATTTTCATATGTAATGCTTTTCTGACCAGACTGTGTCTACTATTTAGCGTAGTATCTAGATATTTATGCATTATTTTTCTCTTTTTTCCTCTCCTGTCAATCAAACAGCAGGGATACTCATAAGATGGGCACTCCTGATATCTTCAGGTAACGCTTACTGTTGATAACTCAAACTGTGAATTCCCATTTATGTAATAATCTTTCACAGTACAGCTGGGTATGAAACTCCTGTCCTTCCAAAACCTTACCCCATGAGATGACCTGAGCCAAAGAACTAGGAAATCCTTCACTGCTTTTAACTGCTGCTCGTGAACTGGTGAAAGTCAGACTGAGCCACAAAATATGACACCCCATATACCTTGCTGTGAAAGGAAGTATTTCAATCAGAGACATCAGTGTCTTGAGCTAAGAATGTGTAAGATGACAGATGAGTCAGTTATGAGATTGGTGTTTCTTCATGAAAGCTAATGAGTGTGCCATTTTATGCTAATATTAGAAGCCAAATTTTGCTTCAAATTTAAAAAATAAATACTTAATATCTAACACAGGATATAAGATGGAAATTTTGCCAACAAGTGACAGGCAAAAGTGAAATATTTATTATGGAAGTTGTTTCACCTTTAATGAAACTACCATTGGGTATGTTAGCAGAAATTAACTTGTACTGTCTGATCTCAAAGGTAATTTGTCTTACCTTTTGTTTTTTGTAAGCACCATCTTCAAACAGCTTCAGTCTTAACCCTTTAGGGTCTGAACTATTTTAGCCTGTTCTTTATTGTTGTTAGATTTGTGGCTATAACTCTTTAACTATAAAGGTTACAGGTACATTAAATGAATGTGCACACACTAGGCTTCCATAAAAAAAGCAAAATAGTCTGAAACTCACCCTGTTCAATACAGATAACAAAAAACACAGAAAAAGAGACACATTTTTGGAAAAAAAAAAAAAAAAAAAAAGATTTATTGTTTGTAAAAAATATTTTAGCATGGCCAGCTCAAATCCGACAGTGTACAATGAAACTTCAACATGTAGGGAATGTGGAATTGTTTTTTGTACAAATTGGATGATAAATAAAGGAATTATGATACAAAAGAGACCAAAAACAACTAAAAAAACAGATGTAATTGAAAATATGCAAAATAAAACAAAAAGAAAACCAGGGCAACATAACCCTAAACAGCTCTTTTGCATCTGATTCACAAACAAGAAAAACAAATATATATTTATTGGAAAATAGGTCCTTGTCCCTACGATGTCGCCATTTCTCTTATTTTGTATTTTGCATTCAAGGCTCTATCCTAATGTGGTCATCTACCAGAAATACCCAAATAAAACCTTGTTTTAAAGCTCTTACTCGCCTCTTTCCAACAGCATATCTCAAGCAGGGCTGTCTCTCACAGTGCCTGAGTAAGGGTTAAAGGGCCAGGTCACCAGTGGGATATTTAACATTGGGCGGACCCTAAAAAGTCTTGTTTGGCATTATGAGAAGTGATAAAAATTATCTTAAAATGAGCAAAATTGCACAAATGGGCCTATGTAAATTCCATTGTAAATTCCACTTGTAAGCAAAATAACCATCTTATAGATCCTTATCCTTTCACCTACAAAAATAGAATTTTCAAACACATTGAAACCAATAACTGGAATAAATTCAGCTAGGTCATTTCATTAAATTCAGTGTCAGAAAAACTCACCACTTTGAGTTTCCATCAAAAAATGTCTTTATTACAGATTTACAACTCAATGTCCAATGCAAAAACAGCATCCAATGTAGTATATAGATGGTCAAGGTTATTTAGAAAAGTCTTCAGCATTTAAAATGATTTACAGTGGCTTTTCCAAAGATGAACTCACTTGCATGTTTCATGACTGACTACAGCTGTCATTTTTTTATATAGTTTTATATTCTGTTCAACAGCAAGGCCAAAGCACTTTGTAGCTTTTCTCATGTTAGTGTTAAGAACTAGGCTTCAAAAACAGCTACTTAAAGCCTTAGATTAGTTAAATTGAGGCAGATATCATAACATCTGCTTGATATGTAAGGAATGACTTGAATGCATTACCCTGTTAATTAAGAGAGTATTTAGGATAAAAGATGGTTTATCATGCCACAGTGGATACTACAGTAAGTCCAGGCCCGTTGTTAAAATCAAGGCGTTTACAAAATCTCATGGTAGATCTCGCAGTAGTAGGTCGTACATTGGCAGCCACGAATATTCCATTACCTACAATAGTGTTGGGCACCAATGTTGATATTTTGATATGATTTTGATACTGTTTGATAGCGAGAATAATTTCAATATTGTGAAATTGTGTGATTTTAAAAACAATTCTCGTATGCTCACTGATGCATACTTTGTATTGTTAATACTGATAAAAATACAAACACAGTATAATGAAGTTTATTTTAGATTAAGATACAATAAACCCTATTCCAATCATTGTCAGTATCGCAGGCAAAAAAAGTATTATTTAACCATTGTATTCCATTGATTGGCGTTCTGGTACCAAACAGTATTTGCATGCTGCATTAAACAGTATTGACCATTCGTAAAGCGCTGACGTTGTTGTTGTTGGCGAATTTTGCATTATTTTGAGTCAACCGCATTCCTCACCGCTTGATTGAATTTTGTCCATGTGATTACCTACGTTATTATTAATGTATTCATTGCAGTGGTTTAAATGTGAACTTTCCGTATTATAAACAAGATGTACTTTTTAGACATCAAAACAGTATAAAAACACACCTCAAAATAAAGAGTGAGCATTTATACGCGGAGCACCTTAAGATTCAGTTACTTCCGGAATGGCTAGAAAATTAACAGCCCCAAAGTCTGTGTGCAATGAAGTTTGGAAATATTTCAGTTTTAAGGTGGATGATGATGGAATCGTAAAAAATATATAACAAGACTTTGGTTTTCTCCATGGATACTGTGAAGCAAAGCACCACTAAGTTAAAGAGTGCATGCGTGCGTGCTTGCGTGTCTGTGCTTCGGTCCAGAATGCTTTATTGAAAACAGTGCTCACAGCACACACTGCAAGTTTCCCCACCCTGCCCAGAGGAACTCGCAGGCTACCCTTAAATGGCCCAAAGCCCGGCAACAAAAATACAACAATTTAGTATCATTTCCTGCCCTTAGCCCCCTGTTCCTTCTCTTAGTCCAGGTGCATCCCCTGAATCCCTTGAATCCCCTGCCAAGGGGTCACCGCTGGTGCAGCCTATGGGGCCTTTCTGTGGCAGCCCCTGCAGGCTCTGTGTATCATGCTCAGACAGCTGCTGTTGCTGTAGGCAAAGTGGACCACAACGGCGCAACCTCTATATCCCAACTGGACAGGCCATTACACTATGCACAGTATATATGATACTGCAATTGTGTGGTTATATTTTTCTGTGTTTTGGAAGACTTTGATATTATCGATATCGAAATATGTGCACGATATCGATATAAAATGTTCATATCATTGCCTGCAACTACAAAATTTTATTGCACAACATATTTTTTAATCTAACCATTTATTTCAACATGGTGCAAGTCTTTGCACCCAAGTGCAGTTTGCTCTATTATTTCTTAAAGTAAAATAAATAAAAAAACAAACAAACAAAAAAAAACATCTTACCAAACAGGTAACAAACAACTTATGATGTTAATTTAGCAACCCAGACATGTCCCTGCATTGTTTGCTATGAGTAACCTGTTCTGTGCCTAATAAATATAAAGAGATATCTAACATTATTTAAATATGTGCTTCCTTAGCACTGGCATCATTCCATGCCGAATTAGAATACCATAGAGATTTATTTTCTTACTAGGTTTCTTTTTACCAGTTGGACTATTGGGTGACAAACAAATAACACGTGAACTACCAGAACTGTACTAACTTATAAGATAAACATACATTATGTTTGCATTCGCCATCTTTCAAATGTTTAAAGCACTCCACAACATGGGTCCAGCTCATTAAATTCATTGAAACCAAAATATGTCATTCTGATAATTAGTGTTCTTGGCAGCAATAATTCCTCTTATTTGTCATTGTTTGTGAGACTTGACATGAAGCAATTATGTGGTTGCTTTTTTATAATATTGATGCACAGTGCCGTATCAGCTGATGCTGTGACCTTGCACAGCTTAATACTGTCATACTTAGCCCTTTTTGAATAAATTGATAACCTGGCTTTGCTTATTCTTTGGTATTCTTCAAATCATCAAGGCAGTGTTTATGGGCAGTGATAAGGATACATCCTGATAAGATTCAATTCTTACCATTTTTAGCAATTTGGAATGTTTGATTGGTTGCGTGCATACTTTTGACCAAAATCCATCCCATTTATCTTGCAATAAGATAAACACATGTGTACTTGGGGAGTAATTTAAAGCTGCAATGCCCCTCTGTCAGTTTTAAAGGAAAATAGGATTCCAGTGTAACTGCTAATACTTAATCAGAAAAAAAGTCCTTGTTACCTTTCCAGTTTGTTTCTTCCCAAAAATATTCACACAAGTTTTGTTATTCAGTGAACCAAGCACGCATCGCTTCTGCTGCTAGCTGTTGCAGCAGCAGGTTATAATTGTCATTTGTAAGCTCTGTAGTAGTTGAGATAAATGTTTCTAATCCAGAATGCTTCAGCTACAATAGAATAATCCTGTGTTAACCATATTGATAAGATTAAAGCCACCTTCTGATTTAAATTAAATAGCTCCCGCTAAACATACATTGAATTAGGAATAAAGGCAAAAAATGAATATCTTCTGTCAAATAAGAGATTTCACCAGCATATGGCCATCTACTTCTATATTATTCTCCTGTCTAAGGTGAAATCACATTTGTATATTGAAGCTGTGCTTACTACAATCTTTTTTTCCCATGCACAAGTACGCACAATTAAGGTTAGCACTTTCCCATGCACAAATATTAACTGTGAATAATTATTACACCCAAAGCAGCAAACCTGCAGTTACTTCACAGTACAAATAAGGATTAGGGTTGGAGGTTGATGATCCTTTACTGTAGAACTGAATAATGTCTAGTCACTGCTGTGAGATTATAGTGTATGTGTATGTACATCATGCATATTTCATATTGTGTGTGGGTGTACTGTATACAATATAATGCCTTGAGGTTTATGAAGCTATTGGTCTAATAATATATTTAGCTCCTGAAACAAATGACCAAGAGCTTATAGACTGAAGTTCAGACTGAACCCTTAACAGCCTGCTTCTTTTTCTTTCTCTTCGTTTGGAAGGCCACAGGTAATAATTTTCTGCAGCTGTTTTACGCTTTATCTTCTGTTGCTGGCCCTTTTACCTTAGTGGTTGAATCTTCCTGTGTTGGTATTTCATTTAAAGTATTTTCTGTTTACTTTATTAGAAAAAGGTTGTAAAAGTAAATGTAATTAATTGTTCTTTGTGAACTTTCGTCGGAGCACTCGGCAGTGAGATGGTGACATCTTTGAATGTCAAATAATAATCACTTCTTAACATTGTGCTGTATTTTTTCTGGAGATATTTGTGCTGGATGTTCGAGCTAAAATATGTAATTCATCCTGTATACAGGGTATATTTAAAATGACTACTCTTTTGAAAGCAGGTTCAATTATTTTAATATAGCAATATTAAATTCATAAAATCACTTAATTGTGTCACGTGATACCTCAATAAATGTGATATTTTTAATTATCAACACATTAAGCCATAGTGTGCAAAGTGCCTCAAAATATAACTAATTGACTAAATGAAACCATGCAACCCTGCAACTTAACAGCGTACCCTGCCGTGACAAAGTGCCCTGCCCCTGGGCTATTTATTTGTGTTGTATGTTACGTGTAGTGTGTTAATGTTCATGTGTAGTCATTGGTACATAGGATATAAATGGGCCTGTGTAACACGAGTGTTTAAAATGTATATTTGTATTTAGGCATGAGGATTGCACAGCACTTCACATGCAGGTAAAATGTAGCAATATGTGAGCACGGGGAATTGCACTTTTATTAATTCACGTGCAGTTATACCGAGACTCCAATTGAATGATTGATTAGCAATCGAGTCTCGGTACAGCTGCATAAAAGCAGCATGTTTTTACTCACTCGGGGGTGTTTTCGGTGAGTGGAGAACGGGATTGGAGAAGGAGGTAACAATAATAATAATAATAGTTAAAATATCAGCTCACTGTGTTTGTCTGTGTAGTCCGTTTTGTTTATCTCTTTATTTTGGCGAAAGAGGCATGCCATGTGTTTTTGTTTGTCTTTGCAACCTTTTATCTCCTGTTTGTTCATTATTAAATGCTGAGTGAAAGCAATCGCTCAGCTTCACCAGACTCCACCTCTGCTTATTTTGTGTTTGTTCCTGTTTCTGGTCTGACGTTACTCACTGTAGCCGTCTTTGTGACACCTGCATGTAAATATAAAAATTTTCATCCAGGGGAAACTAAGGGCCCAATTTTCAAGAGAGATGACGGCGCAGCGTGCACACTTTTTTTTGGGTGCAAGGATAGTCGCAGCTGAGTCCTATTTTCAATCTCAGAGTTGCACTGGAAAACTAGCCTTGGGTCGGTGCAAGGTTTTTTCAGAACTTTGTGGGTGTTTCAATGCGTCCCCTGCTTTTTTTGACCCACCTCCCAGTTTACCTGCAGTTTTCAATCTGTAGAATGATCGTATCTCGCCGTGCTGCATCTCTTTGACTCAGGTGTGCTTTGAGTTGTTCTAAATGAGTTGCAGTTGTTACAACAAGCGTAAGTTGTTTTTTTTTTATTAAGAATAACCGGGTTGGTGTGAAATGTGATGAGGGTAACACAATTGTGTTAAGTTTGTAATTAATGACAGCATTGCGATTTTGACAAAATCTATACTTAAACACACACTTAAGCACAGCTAGAGCTATATGGAATTGTGAAACAAACATTGCATTACGTCTTCTACAGTTGAGCTTGAGCAAAGAAGGGAAAGGAGAAGGAGATCCCCTGCACCTAGAGTATCTAGAGTGGCTTCTTTTGACCAGTCAGATGAACATGTCTTACAGACATATCAGCTTGATAAACAGGCTATAACAGATCTGTGTTCAGTTAAAGACTTACAGAGTGATACTGCCATGAGCTGTGTTGTACCAGTGCATATCAAGGTTACTACTTCTGCCTCAACCTTTTACGCAATTGGATCATTCCAAATACCAGCTGGGGATGTTTCTGGTATCTGCCAGTCTTCAATGTCTAAATGCGTCAGCCAGGTAATGGCTGCTTTGATTATGAGGGCAAATAAGTACATCAGTGTTAAATGACACATTGTGCTAAATAAACATACATAGTGTCAATTGAATAATCTGTCAGTCTGCAGAGTGCTAGTAATGGCCAATACAATACTATGGTGTACTTAAGTAACAAGGCAAGAAATAGTAATACAAAGGACCCCACATATTAACCAGTACACAGTGGGTATTGTGGTAAGGGGACTCAGAAACTAGAAAGCAGAGGAATGAGATTCAGAGAGTTGTTGTTAAAACATAGATTATTTTTTTATAAATAAGAGTTGTGAGTGAATTGTCTACTATGTGCATTCTTGAAGGGATCAAGCAGCCAAACCTGCACTACAGTAACACTAGACTACAATTGTACAGAAGTGAACCAAACTGATGTTCTGTATAGAACTATCAATATTAAGATTGTCTAAATAAGGTCTGGTTTTACTGCAGTACTGTACATACAAATATATATGACTTGCCAATAAGTAATCTATTGGGGCAATTGGGAGGTAATGCACATTTATTTACTGCAACATTTAACTTTATATAATTCAAGCCAATTTACAGCTATTTATTAATAAAACAAAATCTTCAAACCTATTTTGTGTTGAAAAGTAAAATATGCCTAAATACATTCTACAGAACACATAGCTAGATACAATTCACACAGCGCAGATATGGTGTTATTATGTTTCTCATGGGTATTTAGAGTTGCTGCTGTTCAGCTGAGTGTCGTAAGACTGTAACACCAGCTTTCAGCTTCTTTGTCCCCAAGCATGAAACAAGTTGTAAGGGAATATGAACATTGTGATATCTTAAGGTTGTAAATCCATTCTTTTCTAGGAAGGTGACAGGCCTTTTGAAAACTGAAATGCTGAAGCTACAGGTCTATGGAAGAGAAGGTGCATGAATGTTTCATGTTGACATTTAAGTCCTGTAGCAGGGTTTTTATTTCATGTCATCGACCGAAGTGTTTTTTCTTATACCCATAGACCTGTCACCACCTCCAATAGGGTGTGAAGGTCTTGGGCTGAACTCCCAGGTAGAGGAGTCCATTATGAGCAGATAAAGAGTGTTGGGAGCACTGGTGGACTAAGTGAACCATTTAACAAATAAATCTGTCACACTTCTCTTGAGATCTTTTTGGACAGTTCTCAAAGTGACATTTTTGCAGTTTCTGCAGCTCTCTTGTCATGCTAAAGCTAGGGGACCAAAAAAATAAAAAGAGAGAAAATCAACTATCGAACCTTAAAAAGGATATGTCTGTACTACCCTGTTTACGCTTGCCACTTGTAAGCTGACGTTGAGCTGGCTTGGACCTTTTTTGTAGTGTAAAAACAGCCATCCTAAAAGTGGCCTGCTCCAGAGGGGGGTGCTGCTCTATTCTGAACACATCGGTCCCTGAGACGGCTCATGTTTACCACATACACTTCTGGGCACGATTTATAAAGTGCAGTCCTTTGGACCTGAAGCTAGTACTTATGTTGTACATACCTTTCTCAAGTACTAGCTTCAGGTCCAAAGGCACTGCACTTTTAAACAAAAGAACTGCATTCACACCTGGAAGGAAGTCTTTTGATCTATGAAAGGCTTTAGTTTTTAAATTGTATTGTCAAATGATCACTTTCAACAATTGAAAGTTATTTTTAGCTATTAAACAAATTACATGCTTGTTGTTGATTTAAAGAGTACATAATTACCTTTTTATTTTATTGTGTTTTATGGTCCCATGTGGTGCTACAACTGTTTACATAAGGTGTGTGTATTTATTTATTTATTTGTTTATTTTTTACATTTTGACCACTTGTTTAAACTTTTAAATTGCATTCCCTGCCTCAAGATGGCTTCACATGTACCCACATGGACCTCTCAGAACTACATTTCCCATAATCCTCCTGCTCACATATGTACCTGAGATGGATTTACCAATACATGTGAAGCCATCTTGAGGCAGGGAATGCAATTTAAAAGTTTAAAAAAGTGGTCAAAACTTAAAAAAAAAAAATACACACCTCACGTAAACAGTTATAGCAACACATGTAACATAATAAAATAAAAAGGTTCTTATTCATTTTGAGGATGGGAAATGTCTTCACACAAGGGCTGGTCGATATGATGTCCTCGGGCCCGTGCTGCAGTTCAGGGGCTATGCATGTACATACTGAGTCACAGCTAGCTTAGGTCTGTGCTCAAGTGTAAATGGGGTGGCTCAAATTATAAGAATCTTTTAATCTTATTGACCCCATGACTGCTCACATCTGAGTTGTAAGTATAAACGCACCTTACATGTCTATACATAGAAACTGCTTCACAGAGAATATCCAGTGTGGTGATAGCCATTTTTGCTACTGTAAAGGAATCCTTTTATCATGGTTCTCAAAGCTTATTATTAAATTCTACAAAGCTGGCACAGAGTTGCTTGGCTTGGGGATGTATTCACTGCCACTCCCCCAAATAAAATATCTATATTACTGTAACCTTGAGTACTGAAATGTAAAGCTCCATCTGGTCATGTGGATTTCCTAACCCTGGCAGGTTAAGATCATTAAATGAAGCCAAATGATCACTATTAGCAGATCTAATCAATGAATTATCTCATTATATAAAATGAAACAATTGCTTTTGTCTTTAGAATTCCTAAATTTGTCATCATTCTCTTGCTAAAATCTGAAATCTTCATATAAACTTTCATTTATAGCAAAGAACGATTAGATAACTGTGCTAATCTAAATTTAGTGACCTGACTAATTTGCATACCTCTTCCACATGTATAGTATAGGGGTTGATTTGATAATCCTATAACCTGCAGGAACACAGATGGATTTTATAGAGAATTTTACAGTGCCAGAGAATTCACCTGGATTGCATTATCCACTTATCTTTTGGGTTAACTACGATTTCACAGTTCTGTAAAATAAATCCAGCTGTAGTTTATCCTTGCAATGTAGGTTGATCAGCTCAACCCCTAGTACATTTGAAAATATATTAAAATGCTAAATGGCTGAGAAATGGTACATTATAAAAATGTTCTGTAATGTGTCATTTCATGTTTTATTGCATTTTTTCTTTAATCATTGAATTTACAAACGGCCATAATTTACAACAGAACAGCTTCATGTTAGCGAATGATGACTTTTCTTCAGAAGACAGATTGCAAAGTGATAACTGTTATATATGTATCTGCCCTTGTACAAAATGGTAGTATTCATGCCTCCAAGACTGTAATGTTCATCACCATTTTTGAAGGGTTGAGTAAAATGAATCAGGGGAAAATGGGCGACCATCTGCAAACATTGTATCACAGATGGAATTATATAGTTACTTCAAATGTCTGAGGTGAATGCCTGTTTACTCAGGGATAAAGTGAATGCAGTATAAAAAGAAAAAAAACAACATTGTCAGATTATGCAGTTAAATTTTACATATTCAATATTCATTTTAATTACTTTACAAAATACATAACACATCCTCATACTGTCATCCCCATATCAACTGAAATATTGTACCATTTTTTTTTTTTAACTTCTATGCTCAGTTTGCATAGTCACTCAGGGCTTATGAATAAAAGATACAAAAACTGTGAATATGAAAAAGCATATTGTGATACTATACTGCAAAGTGGAGAGATGGTAAGAAATTATTTCTAAAGGGCTTCCGAGTGGTGCATCCAGTAAAGACGCTCCGTGTGGAGTGCAGGATGTGCCCTATAGTCTGGACGTCACCGGTTTGAGTCGAGGCTATTCCTTTGCTGTCTGAAGATGGGAGCTCCCAGGGGGTGGTGCTCAACTGGCCCGGTGGGGGAGCCAGGGTGTCCTCAGCCCCCCACGCACCAGCAGTGTTGTCCTCCGACGCTGTATTTCTGGGTGGTTGCATGGTGAGTCTGCAGTGTGTAAAGAAGTGGGCGGCTAACAGCACACGCTTCAGAGAACAGCTTCAGGGGTGGTAGCAGTGGGCTGAGCCTAAAAAATAAT